>NC_137053.1:16252395-16344895 GCF_032717465.1 Coenobita brevimanus | reverse complement strand
CGTGATCTGGGTGATGCCCAACTCTTTCAGAGACTGCTTGAAAACGTTTGACATGAAATTACTTCCCCGGTCTGACTGTACCTCCTTGGGCAGACCAAACTTTGTGAAGAAGCCTAGCATTTCCTTAACCACGTTCTTTGCTGAGATATTTCTAAGTGGAATGGCTTCAGGATAACGAGTAGCCATATCAATCATGGTCAACACATAAGAAAATCCTGAAGAAGTCTTAGGAAGAGGGCCCACAATATCCACCAACACACGGGTGAAAGGCGCCTCAAAAGGAGGAATGGGAACTAGAGGTGCAACCTTTTCCGTCTGATTACACTTCCCCACAACTTGACAGGTGTGACAAGACTTACAATACCAGGAAACATCCCTGAAGATACCTGGCCAGTAGAAGTGTTTCAAAATGCGTGCCACAGTCTTCCTCACTCCAAGGTGTCCTGCCAAACTGGAATCATGAGCCACTCTAATGATATCCTGCCTACAAACACGAGGGATGACAACTTGATGTACAACCTCCCATTCACAGTCGGCTGATGCTGTTGGGGGTCTCCACTTCCTCATAAGTACTCCTGACTTTACATAATAACAAGTAGAAGCACCGGCTGACTCTTCTTCACTGTAAGCAGAGTTAGCTAGACCTTTCAACTCAGGGTCAGCAACCTGCAACTCAACCAACTCTTGACGAGACAAATTATCAACACTACGGGGTACTGCCTCATCTGGTGAGTGGTCCAAATTAGCAAGAAAAGTGTCAGCTAGGATAACATCATCATCATCATCCTCTAAATCACCAGTAACTTTAGACTTAGCCCTAGTGACAGCACATGCAGGGAACACATCAGGGACATCACAATCCTGGGACGCAGCCACTGGCTCACTAGACAACTGAGGAGCTGGACACACTTGACTTCCACCAATATCATTTCCAAGTAAGAAAGTTACACCTGACATTGGGAGTGTCTCAACCAACCCAACCATAACAGAACCATTAACAAAACCAGACTCTAAATTCACTCTGCACAGAGGAACAGAGAAGTAATTATTCCCTACACCTTGTAAGATTACAGTTTCATCAGAGGAATTAAAATTAGAGCCTAGAACACTGGTCAGCATAAGGGATTGGCAAGCACCTGTATCACGATATATTTGAACTGATTTCCTGTCATTACTGTCCAGAGGACTGACAAAACCATCAGACAGGAAATTAGCACATGAACTCTTGAGAGTGTCACCCACGTTACTGCTCAAAGAGGAGCTCCATCATGAGAATTTAAGTTACCCCTCAAAGCAGGTTCAGTTACCTCAGTTAAAGAATTCTGGGAACTCTCAAGAGTGGACACTAGACCAATTGACTGAATATTTAAAGACTCCTTTTTGTTCACATCACGCTGTCTCCTGAAACATCTCTCCGTAGTATGACCAAGCTTACTACAATAAGTACATTTACTTTTCTGAAATCTAGAGGTGAAGCTGGTATTTACTTCCTGAGAAACATCATCCTTATTCTCTTTCCTGTTACCTGTACTCTGAGTAGAGGCAACGTACTTACTCTCAGCTTTCCCTTTTTCTCTAGAATATCTCTTGTGAGTGAGAACATACTCATCAGCTAAAACTGCAGCATCAGACAAATTATCTATTCTTTTCTCATCAAGATATAGGCTTACATCTTTATAAATACACCTTTTGAAATCCTCCAGCAAAATCATCTGCTTAAATTTACCAAAATCAGAATCCACATTCTTAGAATTTAACCACTGCTCTAACAGATCTTCTTTGATTTTTGCATACTCAACATGGGATTGCTTATCTTGCTTATAAGTTGTCCTAAATTTTACTCTATAGGCTTCAGGAACAAGCTCATAGGCCTTAAGAATCAAGCTCTTAACTACATCATAATTATCAGACTGATCCTGAGGCAAAGATGCATAAGTTACTTGAGCTTTACCGGTGAGAACAGTTTGAAGGAGTACTGGCCAATACTCCTTAGGCCAATTAAAACCTGTAGCTACCCTCTCAAACAACTGAAAATACTTTGTTAAATCAGATTCATTAAAAGGAGGGACAAGTTTAACATTTTTAGCCACATCAAAACCATCAGAGCTAGATGATCCAGTTCCACCTTGTTTCATGCGATACTCATGGTCTGCCTGAATCCTGGCAAGTTCAACTTGTGCCTGAGCCTGTATTTGTGCCTCCTGAATCCGAACCTGAGATTCCGCCTCCTTAGCCTGAGACTCAGCCTCCTTAGCACGTGCTTGAAATTCAGCCTCCTGAATACGAGCCTGAGACTCCGCCTGCTTAGCATTTGCCTGAAATTCAGCTTCTTTAGCACGAGCCTCCTGCAGAGCTAGCTGTAACTTAGCTAATTCAATCTGCGTTTGCTCATTTGGAGGAGTTACATTAAACAAGCTTTTATTAATCATGCCAACAATTTGATCCTTAGAATGATGAGAGTGAACTGCAATTCCCAATTGTTGAGCAACAAGCTTAAGTTCATTCTTTGTTCTGTTTTCTATATCACACACTGTTTGCACATTTGACAAAAAATCTTTGGCTTCATCAAGTGTAGAAATAGTAGCCATCATGAATATATCACAGTCACAAAATATCAAACAATATCCTTATGATAATATCCTGAATATCCTGATATGAGGTCGCCAAATTTATGTTACGGAACAGAGAAAGATAATGTACACTTTAAGTGAGAATACGAAGAGTCACTACTGTCCCGTAAAGTTCCAGGTTCAAAACAAAAGAGTTAGGTAAAATTACAAGTTAAAGTTTAATGCTTAAATTAACAACAAAACATTCAGGACTCATAAGGATAATGTAATGGCAAAAACAGGTTAAATATATGGTTAACTGCAATAGACTCTATTAACATGAAATTAGCAAGAGTAAATTTATCTAAGTCAGCCCTGATAAAATAAGATACCAGATAATACTCAGTGAATGCCAGATAAATTATTACAGATACAAACTATTATCAAAAATGACTGACATAAAGAACCCCACACGAATTACAAAAACTTCACTAGGCCTACAAATTAAACTTATGCTATACAGTACAAGAAAAAATGCAACAACAGTTATACTCAAATTACACACAGCTGCTAGATGGTTGGAGATTTCTTGAGCACTCACAATAATAATATCTGTACAGGGGAGGACAGAGATGTGAACAAAATGAGGAGCAGATCTAAGTGGCAATGATGCAGAGATTGAGCTCATTATATAGGGGCTAGCAGAGCTTGATACAACTTGTAATAAGGACGCGCAAATGAAGCGATGGGGACAAACGGTCGACAATCCCGCACTGAATAACAGAAAGGACGACTTACTCTACTATAACGGTAGAAGGGGGGGACTGAGGCAGAACACGCTCGTGATCAAACATGCAGCATACTGTGCGTTAAAATTACACAAAGGATGATGAAATCATAGGCTATGTAACACCTCCCCACAAAGAAAAAGAAATTTACAAAGGAAATTTCTTATTACTCTAAAACAATCTGTCTAAAGTCTAGATAAGCAATCTGCAATAACATTTTCTTTCCCCTTGACATGTTGTATGTCTAATGAATACTCCTGAAGAAGTAGACTCCATCTTGTCAATCTCTGATTTTTATCTTTAAACTTACTAAGGAATTTCAGTGGGTTATGATCGGTATAAATGACTATGGGGTCAAAACCAGAACACAAATAAAATGAAAAATGCTGTAAACCCAAAATCAAGGCCAAAAGCTCTTTCTCAATAGTTGAGTAGTTCTTTTGAGGTGGAGTGAACTTCTTACTGTAATAAGATACAGGATGTTCAATACCCTGATCATCCTCTTGCAGCAAAACAGCCCCAGCTCCTGTATCACTTGCATCAACAGCCATCTTAAAAGGCTTAGCAAAATTTGGAGTAGCGAGCACTGGCTGACTTAATAGAATAGCTTTAAGTTTGTTGAAAGAGGATTCACAGTTATCAGTCCAGACAAATTTAACTCCCTGTTTCAGTAGGTCTGTAAGTGGTGATACAAGAATAGAAAAGTTAAGAACAAATCTCCTGTAATAACCTACCATTCCCAAAAATCTTTGTAGCTCTTTCCTACTTTTAGGTCTGGGAAGATCACTTATAACCTGAACCTTAGCTCCTGGTGGTGCAACATGTCCATCACCAATTACATACCCAAGGTACTGAACTTTAGCTTGACCAAACTCACACTTTGATAAATTAGCTACAAGATTAGCATGAACTAAACGGTCAAGAAATTTACTGACATGGCATAGGTGATCTTTCCAGTTGTCACTGAAGATTAATACATCATCAATATAAACAACACACCCTGCCAAACCCTCTGTTACAACATTCATGAGCTTCTGAAATGTGGCTGGTGCATTTTTCATACCATATGGCATTACCGAACATGCAAAAGCCTTTCCTAGTGTTACAAAACATGAGATCTCCCTAGCACGTTCAGTCATAGGTACTTGCCAGTATCCCTTTAACAAATCAAACTTACTTATGTACCTAGCCTTTCCGATCTTGTCTATGCAATCTTCCACACGAGGGAGAGGGTAAGCGTCTGTTTTGGTTATCTGATTAACACGTCTGTAGTCGATGCAAAGCCTCTGTGACCCACCTGGCTTAGGGACTAGAGTGACAGGAGAACTCCACTCGCTCTGACAGGGCTCAATCATCTTGTGGTCCAACAGGTAGCCAAGCTCCTTCTGGATGAGAGGAACTTTCACTGGGTTCACACGGTAAGGAGGCAGTTTAATTGGCTTTGCGTCTCCAACATCGACATCATGCATCAACACAGTGGTTCTTCCTGGAGTAGCACGGAACACTTGCGGGTACTCCTGCAGTAATGCCGAAAACTCCTGCCTTTCCTTGGGTGGTA
This sequence comes from Coenobita brevimanus, assembly GCF_032717465.1. Taxonomy (NCBI): domain Eukaryota; kingdom Metazoa; phylum Arthropoda; class Malacostraca; order Decapoda; family Coenobitidae; genus Coenobita; species Coenobita brevimanus. The sequence continues at coordinate 16,340,000 of NC_137053.1, read as the reverse complement.
GATGAGAAAGCTTAGTCTGGAGATCATTCATGATATCAGGATTCTTCCCCAAACTATCACTCAGGCTCATACTGCATGGGAGAGCTTCACTTGCAGACTCGGGTGGAACAGCTACAGTGCAGACTGGATTATTTTCGTCCCGCCTGTGATATAACTTTAGCATGTTGATGTGACATAGTTGCTTGCTCTTTCTACGATCTGGTGTGGCGATGACATAGCTGACATCACTGAGTTTCTTCTCCACGAAATAAGGGCCACTAAACTTGGCTTGAAGAGGTTGCCCATGAACTGGTAGCAGAATCAAAACCTGATCTCCTGGCTGAAAGTGGCGTAACCTGGACTTCTTATCATACCAAGTCTTCATCTTCTCCTGAGCAGCTCCTAAATTCTCTCTCGCCAGCTGTAAAGCAGTGGACAGCCGTTCTTTGAACTTCATCACATACTCCAGCAGGTTGACGTCATCTTCCTCCGACAGCCAGCATTCCTTGAGTAACTTAAGGGGTCCTCTTACTTCATGGCCAAACAGTAGTTCAAAAGGTGAGAAGCCCAGTGATTCATTTGGAGATTCTCTTGCGGCAAATACAACAAATGGAAGACCTTTATCCCAGTCTTTCTGATGTTCCAAACAGTATTTCTTGAGCATCGATTTGAGTGTTTGATGATATCTCTCCAACGCTCCTTGGGTCTGGGGATGGTAAGCTGAAGACGTGATCTGGGTGATGCCCAACTCTTTCAGAGACTGCTTGAAAACGTTTGACATGAAATTACTTCCCGGTCTGACTGTACCTCCTTGGGCAGACCAAACTTTGTGAAGAAGCCTAGCATTTCCTTAACCACGTTCTTTGCTGAGATATTTCTAAGTGGAATGGCTTCAGGATAACGAGTAGCCATATCAATCATGGTCAACACATAAGAAAATCCTGAAGAAGTCTTAGGAAGAGGGCCCACAATATCCACCAACACACGGGTGAAAGGCGCCTCAAAAGGAGGAATGGGAACTAGAGGTGCAACCTTTTCCGTCTGATTACACTTCCCCACAACTTGACAGGTGTGACAAGACTTACAATACCAGGAAACATCCCTGAAGATACCTGGCCAGTAGAAGTGTTTCAAAATGCGTGCCACAGTCTTCCTCACTCCAAGGTGTCCTGCCAAACTGGAATCATGAGCCACTCTAATGATATCCTGCCTACAAACACGAGGGATGACAACTTGATGTACAACCTCCCATTCACAGTCGGCTGATGCTGTTGGGGGTCTCCACTTCCTCATAAGTACTCCTGACTTTACATAATAACAAGTAGAAGCACCGGCTGACTCTTCTTCACTGTAAGCAGAGTTAGCTAGACCTTTCAACTCAGGGTCAGCAACCTGCAACTCAACCAACTCTTGACGAGACAAATTATCAACACTACGGGGTACTGCCTCATCTGGTGAGTGGTCCAAATTAGCAAGAAAAGTGTCAGCTAGGATAACATCATCATCATCATCCTCTAAATCACCAGTAACTTTAGACTTAGCCCTAGTGACAGCACATGCAGGGAACACATCAGGGACATCACAATCCTGGGACGCAGCCACTGGCTCACTAGACAACTGAGGAGCTGGACACACTTGACTTCCACCAATATCATTTCCAAGTAAGAAAGTTACACCTGACATTGGGAGTGTCTCAACCAACCCAACCATAACAGAACCATTAACAAAACCAGACTCTAAATTCACTCTGCACAGAGGAACAGAGAAGTAATTATTCCCTACACCTTGTAAGATTACAGTTTCATCAGAGGAATTAAAATTAGAGCCTAGAACACTGGTCAGCATAAGGGATTGGCAAGCACCTGTATCACGATATATTTGAACTGATTTCCTGTCATTACTGTCCAGAGGACTGACAAAACCATCAGACAGGAAATTAGCACATGAACTCTTGAGAGTGTCACCCACGTTACTGCTCAAAAGAGGAGCTCCATCATGAGAATTTAAGTTACCCCTCAAAGCAGGTTCAGTTACCTCAGTTAAAGAATTCTGGGAACTCTCAAGAGTGGACACTAGACCAATTGACTGAATATTTAAAGACTCCTTTTTGTTCACATCACGCTGTCTCCTGAAACATCTCTCCGTAGTATGACCAAGCTTACTACAATAAGTACATTTACTTTTCTGAAATCTAGAGGTGAAGCTGGTATTTACTTCCTGAGAAACATCATCCTTATTCTCTTTCCTGTTACCTGTACTCTGAGTAGAGGCAACGTACTTACTCTCAGCTTTCCCTTTTTCTCTAGAATATCTCTTGTGAGTGAGAACATACTCATCAGCTAAAACTGCAGCATCAGACAAATTATCTATTCTTTTCTCATCAAGATATAGGCTTACATCTTTATAAATACACCTTTTGAAATCCTCCAGCAAAATCATCTGCTTAAATTTACCAAAATCAGAATCCACATTCTTAGAATTTAACCACTGCTCTAACAGATCTTCTTTGATTTTTGCATACTCAACATGGGATTGCTTATCTTGCTTATAAGTTGTCCTAAATTTTACTCTATAGGCTTCAGGAACAAGCTCATAGGCCTTAAGAATCAAGCTCTTAACTACATCATAATTATCAGACTGATCCTGAGGCAAAGATGCATAAGTTACTTGAGCTTTACCGGTGAGAACAGTTTGAAGGAGTACTGGCCAATACTCCTTAGGCCAATTAAAACCTGTAGCTACCCTCTCAAACAACTGAAAATACTTTGTTAAATCAGATTCATTAAAAGGAGGGACAAGTTTAACATTTTTAGCCACATCAAAACCATCAGAGCTAGATGATCCAGTTCCACCTTGTTTCATGCGATACTCATGGTCTGCCTGAATCCTGGCAAGTTCAACTTGTGCCTGAGCCTGTATTTGTGCCTCCTGAATCCGAACCTGAGATTCCGCCTCCTTAGCCTGAGACTCAGCCTCCTTAGCACGTGCTTGAAATTCAGTCTCCTGAATACGAGCCTGAGACTCCGCCTGCTTAGCATTTGCCTGAAATTCAGCTTCTTTAGCACGAGCCTCCTGCAGAGCTAGCTGTAACTTAGCTAATTCAATCTGCGTTTGCTCATTTGGAGGAGTTACATTAAACAAGCTTTTATTAATCATGCCAACAATTTGATCCTTAGAATGATGAGAGTGAACTGCAATTCCCAATTGTTGAGCAACAAGCTTAAGTTCATTCTTTGTTCTGTTTTCTATATCACACACTGTTTGCACATTTGACAAAAAATCTTTGGCTTCATCAAGTGTAGAAATAGTAGCCATCATGAATATATCACAGTCACAAAATATCAAACAATATCCTTATGATAATATCCTGAATATCCTGATATGAGGTCGCCAAATTTATGTTACGGAACAGAGAAAGATAATGTACACTTTAAGTGAGAATACGAAGAGTCACTACTGTCCCGTAAAGTTCCAGGTTCAAAACAAAAGAGTTAGGTAAAATTACAAGTTAAAGTTTAATGCTTAAATTAACAACAAAACATTCAGGACTCATAAGGATAATGTAATGGCAAAAACAGGTTAAATATATGGTTAACTGCAATAGACTCTATTAACATGAAATTAGCAAAAGTAAATTTATCTAAGTCAGCCCTGATAAAATAAGATACCAGATAATACTCAGTGAATGCCAGATAAATAATTACAGATACAAACTATTATCAAAAATGACTGACATAAAGAACCCCACACGAATTACAAAAACTTCACTAGGCCTACAAATTAAACTTATGCTATACAGTACAAGAAAAAATGCAACAACAGTTATACTCAAATTACACACAGCTGCTAGATGGTTGGAGATTTCTTGAGCACTCACAATAATAATATCTGTACAGGGGAGGACAGAGATGTGAACAAAATGAGGAGCAGATCTAAGTGGCAATGATGCAGAGATTGAGCTCATTATATAGGGGCTAGCAGAGCTTGATACAACTTGTAATAAGGACGCGCAAATGAAGCGATGGGGACAAACGGTCGACAATCCCGCACTGAATAACAGAAAGGACGACTTACTCTACTATAACGGTAGAAGGGGGGGACTGAGGCAGAACACGCTCGTGATCAAACATGCAGCATACTGTGCGTTAAAATTACACAAAGGATGATGAAATCATAGGCTATGTAACAATATATATATATATATATATATATATATATATATATATATATATATATATATATATATATATATACATATATATATATATATATATATATATATATATATATATATATATATATATATATATATAAATATATATATATAGGGTCACTCCAACATCCACTGCCCGACCTTATACCTCTTTTATAACCTCATCCATATACAGATTGAACAACCATGAGGACATGACAGATCCCTGTTTCAATCCAACATTCAAGCACTAAAATTCACTCAGTTCAGTATCCGCACGCACTGTAGCCTTAACCCCCTCATACATACTCCTCACGGCATTCAACAACTTCCCATTTACTCTATGTATTCTTGATACTTTCCACATTCCTTGTCTATCCACCCTATCATTTGCGCTCTCCAAATCCTTGAAGGTCGCATAAAACATCTTTCCCCTCTCTAAAAACTTTTCCATTAAAGACATAAGGATAAATATCAGGTCTACACCTCTTCCCTTCCTAAAACCTCCCTGTTCTTCTCCAACTAATTCCTCTGTTATTTCCCGAACTCTGTCAATCTGTATCTTACCATATACTATTCGTACTACACTAAGAAGACAAATGCCCTTATGATTACCACACACCTTTTTTTTCCGCTTTTCCATTGTAGAGAGGAACAATTATAACTGACTTCGAATCATCGTGGACTCTACCTTCCTCCCAGGCCAATCTGCACATCTTCCATATCCATTTTTGTACTATCTCTTCGGCATGCTTCAGCATTTCACCACGTACTCCATCAATTCCTGGGGCTTTCCCCGTTTTGACTTTCATCATTGCTTCCACATCTTCCATACTACTGATTTCTTCCTCTCTTCTCATCTCCTTCCTTCTCCCAGCCACTCCCCGGCCACTTGCACTAGCATTACTTTCATTCTCTATGTTCAGCAATTTCCTGAAGTGTTCTTTCCATCTCCCTACTTTTCCTCTCTTCTCCACTAGCAATCTACCATTTTTATCTTTCACTCCCTAACTTACTTCGTTATCACATTGTCTGACTCTCATTACCTCTTTCCAGGAAATTTCTTACATTTCCTCCTCCTTACACTCAAATTCCTTCCTAATTCCTCATCCACTCTCCTCTTACTCTCTCTTATTAATCTTTTTACCTCTTTCTTCCTTTCTGCATATTACTCGCTCTTCCGTCTCTCTCATCCACTCACTATAAAGTATGTTTTTTCTTTTGTGCCACAACCTGTCTCACCTCTTCATTCCACCACGCAGTTCCTTACACCCCCATTGGTCTTCTCTTCACGTTACACACCACCTAACATGCTGCACAGATTTCTTATGCGAATATATATATATATATATATATATATATATATATATATATATATATATATATATATATATATATATATATATATATATTAAGAGAGGTCAGTGTTTGGAAACTCCCTGTACTGTTGTTTGCAGATGATAGTGTATCGTTAAGTGAAGAAGAACGGCTTGGTGAACGAGTTTGGGAGAGTGTATAACAAACGGTATCTTTAGGTGAATGCAAGTAAGAACAAAGTTATGTTCTTCAAGAGAAATCAAACCACTGAAAGTACAGTGAGGCTGGATGAACAGGAAATGGAAATTTTGAGTGCATATACCGTACGTATTTGCGTAGTATGATGAGTAAGGGTGGAAGTTTAGAGGGTGAAGTGCTTGAAAAGGTACAACAGGGAAAAAGGGTTTCTAGTACTCTGATAGCAGTGATAAGAGATAAGGAAGTGAGCGACGCTGCATGACAGTATTGTGATACCAACCCTAATGAATGGAAGTGAAGCTTGTACCTTTTTGGAAGGACACAAGTCAAGAGTGAGAGCAGTGGAAATGAATTATCTGAGAGGAATACGTGGAGTTGCGTGGAGAGAAAGACTGACAAATGAGAGTCAAGGAGCGTTGCGGTGTGGATGTGGATGTGACAGAAAGCGTTAGGAGAAATACACTGAGGTGGCTTGGCTATGTGAAAAGGATTGAGCGAGAGACTAACGAGGAGGATGTATGCGAGTGAGGTGGATGGAGGGAGAGGGAGAGGGAGGCCAAGGATGAGTTGAAGGGATGGAGTCGAGAGGTATTTGAGAGACAGGGGTGTGAGCTGGGAGTAGGGCAGTGAATTAGCGTTGAACAGGCTACATGTAGGCGATTTGTTTGTGGCCAACCCTTACGAGACGAAGGCGTTTGGCAATATGTATATGTATGTATGTATGTATGTATTTATGTATTTATCTATATATGTATGTATGTATCTGTCTATCTGTATCTATCTATCTATCTATCTATGAGAGAGAGAGAGAGAGAGAGAGAGAGAGAGAGAGAAGTAGCAACTTCCAGACAGCCCAAATTTGCCCAGTGCAATGGGCCACGCTTCCATTCACTCACCATCGAGACCTGAAATTCTGGCTCAATCTGGTACGCCGAAAACATTCACCACGTACTGTAGCTTCACATGTCATGTTAAATATGTTTGCCAGATCCCTGATCACGCGCTTCTCCACACAATATTCATCCAGCCAGCTCGACCTCTTGTCAGTTCCCTAGCCTCAGCGACTTCCAAACCTCTCTTCCCCACACACTTATCCACCATATCCCTCCACCTTCTCCTTGGCCTACCTCACCTCCTCCCTCCTTCAAATGCGCCCAGATATACTCTTTTCACCACGCTATTATTATCCATTCTCTCCACATGACCATACCATCTCAGTACACTCCTTGGCCTACCTCACCTCCTCCGTTCTTCAAATGCGCTCAGATATACTTTTTTCACCACTCTATTGTTATCCATTCTCTCCACATGACCATACCATCTCAGTACACTTTCTTCGATTCTGGTGTCCACAGACTTTCTCAGTACACATCGTTTACGAATCACATTATTTCGTATCCAATCCACGTTCTGTATTCCACATACATTCCTCGGCAGTCCCATCTCCATTGCTCTCACTCTTGACTTGATTTTCATGCCATACCATAGTCTCACATCCAAAGGCTAAAGTTGGCACTAACACTCCTTCGTGTAAGCGTCGCGCAGCTGCAACACTCAAGTCTGTATTTCTTATCAAGGCCTTCATTGTACCACCTACTTTCCTTCCTTGTGTCACTCTACTTTCCACTTCTTTTGCACATTTTCCTCTCTTTTCTATCACTGTTTCCAGGTATTTGAACTCTTTCACCAATTCCAGTCTCTCTCCATTCACTGTAACATCACACTGGGAGTCACCTTCTCTCTCAATAACCATTACTTTACTCATTTCAACTTTTACTCTCAAGGCACGACGCTCACAGATATCAGCAAAACTCTGCATTAGTCTGTCAAGTTCTTGTCCGGTATTTGCAAGTAGTATTGCATCCTCAGCATACAACAAATTTGAGATATTTCATCCATCACCACTCATTACCAACGACATCCCCCTCTCCATTACTCATGTTTTTACTTCTCTTATCACCCCATCCATATATATACTGAAAAACCATGGGGACGTCACACAACCCTGTCGCACGCCCACACTGATCATGAACCATTCACTTAGATGCCGCTTTACCCATACACATGCTGCACTACTATCATAAAAACTTTTGATGTCACCTAGCAGCTTACCATCTACACCGTACATGCATAAAACCTTCAAAAATCCATCCCTGTCTATTCTGTCGTATGCTTTTTCCAGATTCATTAAAGCAATAAACACCTTATAGTCCTTCTTACAAGCCTTCTCCACTACCTGTCTTACTGCAAATATTTGATCCACACATCCTCCGCCACTCCTAAAGCCACCCTGTTCATCACTCACTAGGACCTCTGATATCTCTCTTACTTTCTCTATAATATTTCTTTTATATACCTTCCCCACCACACTCAATAAACTTATGCCACAATGATTCTTGCACTCACTTCGCTCACGTTTATTTTTGTACAGGGGTACAATCACAGTCTCGTTCCACTCTGCTGAACAGTTCCACACATCCATGCCTTCTTACATATTTCCAACAAGCACTTAATCATCTCTGCATACACCTCATTAACCTCAGGTTCTTTCCCATTTTTCAGCCGCTTCACAGCGCTCTTCACCTGTGCGAGTGTCACATTTCCTGGCACTGCATTCCTTCTCTGCACACCCCCAAAAGCAATCATGTTTACAGCGGCTTTGCTCTTTCTATTCCCATTCATCAGGCTTTCAAAATATTCATTCCATCTGGTCCATACTTCATCCTCATTGGTTAATAATCAACCACCTACATCCTTCACACTTCACATTTCACACACACACACACACACACACACACACATTGTGTGTGTGTATACATATATATATATATATATATATATATATATATATATATATATATATATATATATATATATATATATATACATATATATATATATATATATATATATATATTACTGGACGGAGCACTAATCTCGTATGTACACCGCTGGTTACTTATCTACAGTTAGACTTAGTGCCATTTATTAAATCTTTGTGCTTTCGTTGTTTCAGTAAAGATTCTATTCATTTTAAGATATTGCTGTCGACACTATGTGCTCGAATCATTCTAACCAACCTTTCGTATGGAAGCCTAGCAAAATATTTACTAAAGTCTAGATAAACAATATCGAATGTCTTATCTACTGTACATCTCCCGCCTCATAGACCTCCGAGAAAAACGATAACAAGATGGTGAGGCAGGATCGTCCTCGCATAAATCCGTGCTGAATTTCATTTATGACGGTAAATCTTTGCTCTCTTATTTTATTTGCTAGAAATGACTAGCATTTTCCAAATTACTTACGTTAGACTTATCGGACGATAATTCGACGCAGCTGATTTGTCACCTTTTATAAAAATGGGCAATACATTTGCGGTTTACCACGCCTCTTGAACTTCTCTTGAACTTAATGAATTATTAAATAACGTTGTAAGTGGCTGACATAATTCTCGCTTGGTTTCCTTTATAACTTTTGCATATAAATCGTCCGAACCCAGGGAGTTTTAAGGATTTAGCGAATTAACTTCTTTCAAAGCTTCCTCGCTATTAATGGTTATTTATAAGTAATATTAATTGCATTATCACTGCAAATATTTTCTGTCTGAGGGATCAGGTCTATAGTTTCTTTGGTAAATACCGATGTGAAATAGTTATTTAGGATGGAGTACAATTGTTTAAAATCCTTACTGGCAGTGTTATCTGATTACGTTTATTTGTTCGTAAGGTATAACAGATGAAAACCCTCGGGGTTTTCCTTGGATTCTCGAGCAGCCTTAATTTCATACTCTCGCCTTGCTTTCTTATCTCCCGCTTTACGTCCCTGTTGAAAATCGAGTACGACTGCTTATCATTATGTTCGTCCCCCCTTTACATATTTCTTTATATTCCTGTATTATTCGTTCTAAACGCTTTTAAATGGTTATATCTATCGCGCCTTCTATGTCTTATATGTAACATCCCCATCATACTTCCCACAGACCGAACACCTGCATGGTACCTGATCTGAATGAATCTCAGTGACATGAACGTCACTCCCGCTTATATCCTGCCCCTCACCTATGACCTGAGTTTCCCGAGTGACCCCACTCTTCCTAATGTAAAACCACCTTGCCCACACTGTGATTACGCTTCTGAAATCTATTAATCCTACTAAGTTCCAGAGAGAGAGACAGAGAGAGAAAGTGTGTGTGTGTGTGTGTGTGTGTGTGTGTGTGTGTGTGTGTGGAGGATGAGAGTAAGGGACGGGGGGAGGAAGGAGACAACAAAGAGAGTATTGTTAAGGACCAATATAACCACAGTTGCCCAGGTCGCCGGTATTCAAGCAAGGCATCACATATCTCCCTGGGAAAGCTAAGAGCACCGGGAACCTGATAAATGGGCCACACCGGGCTTACAACCACATCGCTAACCGGTTAAACGAAGTGAACCGACCCACACAGATTCACTGGAAGACAAAGAGGGAGGAATATTGGTAATACGGGTAAAGCTTATTAGTGTACAAAGATTACATTATTATTCCTTTTATTATATGTGAATTCTGGATAAATCATGAAAGGGTAGCAAGATGAGAATAGGTTATACTTCATGGTACAGAATGGGTGGAAGGAATGACACCTTATATTATATACTGTATATAAGGTGTTCCTTACGATGAAGCACAGCCTAAATGCTTGTTTTCGACTGACTGACTTCAAATGTAAGAGGACATACATGTGCAGAAATTTACCGGCGCCGCAGTTTTACCGTACAAATTGTAACTGCTGGTTTCGAAGTTACAAAGAAATCAACAAAATAGGGTAAATAACGAAGAAAACAAAATAGGCTAAATAACGAAAGAAATCAACAGAATACAAACAAATCACCAGAATAAGTTAGCTTACGAACCAATCAATAGAACAGGTTAACTCACGAACAAATCAACAGACTAGGTTAACTAAAAAAATGAACAGAATAGGTTAGCTTACGAACAAATGAACGAAATAGATTAACTTATAAAAAATGAGGAGAATAGGTTAACTTCCGAACAAATCAACGGAATAGATTAACTTATCTATCTATCTATCTATATACCTAGGCTGCTTCCCCCAAGGAAAGGGAGGTAGCCGAGACAGGACGACACACTCCCCATTTACTCATCCATTCAAACACATTCATTCGCATCTTAGCCCCAAAGGTAGAACGGACAGATCCTCACCGCACCACAGTGCACAAGGGTCAACTGCACAATGCAATCAGTGACATCCGCAGCAGGGCCCGACAGCAGAACTGGTTTACCCCTGCCACATCATAACAGACCCATCCCCTTACCCGCACCTGACCTGACTAGCTGATCAGACCAAATGCGGGAGAATATCCCCTCAGGGCTGCGTCATCACTTATTCATTCACAATTTCTCTCCATTTATTTCTGTCACGCACAGCCACTCTTCCTTGCTCAACAGACATCCCTCTCGCATCCAGCGCTCTCTTCACACTGTCCATCCATCCTATTCGTGGTCATTCTCTCAGCCTTACACCTCTCACATCAGATCTAGTTATCTTTTTCACCAGTCGTTCATTATCCATTCTCTCCACATGCCCAAACCATTGCAACACCCTCTGCTCAACTCTACCAGCCATCTCCCGAACAACTCCAGTTCTCCTTCGCACTTCATCATTTCGCACTCGATCCATACGCGTCACTCCACACATACTCCTCAGACACCTCATCTCCATGACATTCAAACTTTTCCTCTCTGCTACACCCATATTCCATGTTTCAGCCCCATATAATGCAGTCGGTACCATAACACCCTCATACAGTCTTCTCTTTACATTCATTCTAAGCGAACGACATCTAAACACTTTTTTCATTCCTCCCAGCACCGTTCCTACTTCATTTATTCTAAACTTCACTTCTGCATCTATTCTTCCATCCACAGCAACATGTAACCCTAGGTATTTAAAACACTCTACCTCCTCAAGCAACTCGCCATTCAAAACTATATTCATCCCCCTACCATCTACCAACCTCATACACTTCATCACTTTACTCTTATTCTCATTTACTTTCAATTTCCTCCTTTCACACACCCTTCCAAACTTCTCTACCAACTGTCTCAATCTCTCCTCTGAATCAGCCACCAGTGCAGTATCATCTGCAAACAGCAGCTGCTTCAGATTCCACTCTCCACCATCAACATTCATCAGACTCAGACCTCCACTTAAAACTCTCGCATTCACCTCCCTTACAACACCATCCATGTAAATATTAAACAACCAAGGCGACATCACACATCTCTGTCGCAGCCCCACTCTCAGAGGAAACCAATCACTCACAGCATTTCCCACTCTTACACACGCTCTACTATTTACATAAAAACTTTTCACCCCTTTTAGTAACCTACCATCAAGTCCATACAATTTTAAAACAGTCCACAAAGCCTCCCTATCAATTCTATCATACGCTTTCTCTAAATCCATAAATGCCCAAAACACATCCTTGCCTTTCGCTAAATACTTTTCACACACTTGTCTCACCGCAAACACCTGATCCACGCATCCCCTCCCTCTCCTAAAGCCACACTGCTCATCACCAATCACTCTCTCTGTACCCTCTCTAACTCTCATAATTAACACTCTACCATACACCTTACCTACAACACTCAACAGACTTATACCCCTAAAGCTAGTACATTCATACTTATCACCCTTGCCTTTATACAACGGGACCACACAAGCACTTGCCCAGTCAATTGGCACCATTCCTTTCACAAAGCACACATTCAACAATCTTACTAACCAGTCAACAATAGTCACTCCACCACCCTTCAGGCATTCCACAGCACACCCATCCATACCTGCAGCTTTCCCTGTTTTCATCTCCTTTACTGCCTTCTCCACTTCCTCCTACGTGATCAAAAAATCATTCAACTCTCCCAACACATTTATTCCTTGCACCCTTCCATCCGCCACAATCTCAGACACCCTTTCCTCCTCTACATTTAACAATCTTTCAAAATACTCTGCCCATCTCTGCCTTACTGCATCCACCTCAATTAACATCCTTCCATCCTCTGCTTTTACTTGTTCTTCCTTCCCAGACTCTCCCTTTCGTACCCTTTTCACCTCCTTCCAAAACATTTTCTTATTCTTTTGAAAATTCTCTGTCAGCCACCTACCCCACCTCTCATCTGCTGCCACTTTAGCATCACGCACAGCCCTTCCCGCCCTATTCCTCTTTTCCTTATACCTTTCATATGACATCTCATCCTTCCTCTGCAGCCACACTTCATATGCTCGTCTCTTCTCAACCACAGCCATACTTGCTTCCTCGCAGCACCATTCACTTCCTCTTCTTACACCACCACCCACACGTCTCACACCACACACCTCTTCTGCATGCCCCACCACAGCACTCTTAAATAACTGCCATTCCTCCTCCACACTGCCATTTTCCCGATCATTCACTGCGTTCCACTCATCTTTCAATTTCTCCTGATACTCTATCTTTTTCTCTCTTTTATCCAACTCACTCACTTTCAAAACCTCCCTGCCACACCTAACCCTCCTAGCTCTCACCCATCTCTTACCTACTCTTAACTTTCCCTCCACCAGGCAGTGGTCAGACATACCTCCACCCTCCCCTCTCAGAACTCTCATATCCAATAATCTTCCTATTACATTCCTAGACACAACCACATAGTCCATCAAAGCTCTGTCAACAACCCTTCCACCCTCCTGTCTCACCCATGTATACTTATAAATATCTTGCTTCTCAAACAACGTATTTCCAATCACCATCTCTCGCTCAACACACATCGCTATCATTCGTTCCCCATTTTCATTTCTTCCAGGCACACCATGCATACCATCTACACCTTCAACTGCTACATTTCCCACTCTAGCATTCAGATCTCCCATCATTACCACATTCACATTCGCTCCAAAACTCTGCAGACACTCATCAACATCATTCCAGAAAGACTCCCTCTCTTCTTCATCCCTTTCACTATCAGGCCCATATGCACTCACAAACACCCACAACTCACGTTCAAATTTCGCTTTCACCCACATCAGTCTCGATGACACCTCCTTCCATTCAATCACACTTATAAAAATGAAAATAGGTAAGCTTACGAACAAATCAACATAATTGATTGACATAATAAATGAAGAGAATAGGTTAGCTTACAAACAAATCAACAGAATAGGTTAACTTACGAACAAATCAACGGAATAGGTTAAATGAGATACAGAGATCCAAGGGCTGGTCATCATAGGCAAAAACATTTATATCCTGGTAGCAGAACATGATCAAAACGTCTGCAGTCTTATCTTGGGTATAGTACTTTCATTCCCAGTGGTACCATCTAACTATCTGCACCACCAGACAAAAGTCTTTAGTAAGTTTACATGTAATAAGTAGGAATACCGTAAAAATGACAGTATTGCAGCCATTGGAATGACTGCATGTTTGATTATGAAGCTGGTGCAGTAGACAGTTTCTATTAATAATCACGTTACTGATGACGATTGAAGAACACACACACACACACACACACACACACACACACACACACACACACACACACACACACACACACACACACACCGCTCGCTGGCTCAGTGGTAGCGTTCTCGCGTGCCATCTGGTAGACGGGAGTGCGCGCCTCGCTCAGGTTGCGAAAAGTTTCACTGACGAAGTGGATGGTTACTGTCCCCCTTGAGCAAGGAGACGGGTGTGTGTGTGTGTGTGTGTGTGTGTGAAGGTCACAGCCTTGCCCTTAGATCGGACTATATGAGCTCTCAGCTCCCTTCCGGGAGGGTAAATAGCTGATGATCACGACCATCAAGTGAGCCTAACCGACCCGGTGAATTACACACTCACACACACACACACATACACACACACGGCGGGAATTCAAGAAATTATCACATATGAATGTCTTATACTTCAAAAGGATTATGGGGACGTGAATATGCACAGTTATTAAGCGATGCAGCAGACAATATATGATAGTCCAAAATAATTATGGTGATACAAAAAAAAAAAAAAAAAAATGAAAACGATGTAATACGGAACATCGACAAAAGAGGTGGTCTTTATAAGACAGAGATAGTTACCTGTTATAAAATCGAATATTGTAAGAGAATATTTGTAGATGTACGGTAAGACTGAATTAATAGAATCATCTCTGAATAATAAGGTTAAATAGTTTTATTTTCAGCGTAATAAATAACATCATTACTACTACTGCTACTAACAATAATAGCACTGCAACACTGTAAAATTGTCCGAGGCCAGTTTTGATAAAGAAAAACATCCTAAAGCCATTACATTCTATGAGTCGAGCTATAAAGGGACTTTGAGGTCAAGGTCACTGATTTTGTGCATGTCATCGAAGTGTTTCTGCAAAGTTTCATCAGAACTGGTTCACGTGTCTAGGAGTGTCAAACCTTTATATAGACAGACAGCAATTCTTTGTTATATTGATTAAACCATGAATGCATTTAACTGGGGAATCGAAGACAGATTTTATCCAAGTTAATTTTAAGTGATACGGGTGAGAGAGGCCAGCGTATGTTTACGTTTAGCTGAGAAAATGAGCGGCCTGACACCACCTGGCTCAGCCCGTTACGACACGGTCCGACCGCGATGGTTTTCAAAGGCTAATAACTTTTCTACTATGTGAGATAGAGTAGAGATTCTTTCAGCAGGCAGTAGATATATTCAATATATATTTTGCGTTTATCTATATTTATAATCCCTGAGAGCAAAGAAACCCACTGGAATCCCAGCTTTCCAAGGGAATGTAACGAGGGATTCAATTGACATGCTCCACTTTGAAATCAATTTGAAAAAGATTTCCTGCTTCAAATGCTTTCATGCATGAATTCTAACAATTAAAGATCGGTTATTACGCTCATACTTTTACATGAACGTTTCTCTATGATTAAGGGGTGAAATATGTGTACATGTGTGTGAGAGAGAAAAAACGTGAGAGAATAAACATTTTAGCACAATAATTCTTGTTACTGTTCAACTACCTCACCAAAAATGTTGAAAGTTTACGCCAAGATGAAATTATGATGATAGGCGCTTGTTCAAACGCTCGCATGCTTGTTACGCGCTCACATATTGCACTTTACTGTTATTACTGTACTGCAGTAAGAGAATGATCAAGGGAGAGAGCGAGGTGATAATGAGGAGGAGGAGGAGGAGAAAAAAAGACGACCTGGGGGGAGAGAAACAAAAGAAAGGCGTAAGGCAATCAGTGAGAGGGAGGGTAAGAAGTGGAAAGAAGAATGAAGAGGTATGCCGAGGAGGGGGGGATTGAGAAAGACAGGAGAGCAAGGAAGGAAGGTTGTAAAGTGAGTAGTGACAGAGATGGAGTAGGGAAAGGGCGAAAGGCAGAGGGAAGGACTAGGAGAGTAAGAAGGTAAAGTGAAGGAAATAATATAGGCTACATTGATCTTGAGTTACTTTTTTAGGTGGAACAAACCAAATCTGACTGATGAAAAGTACCTTAGATTGATGCCACAAACCTGCTGACACCGGCTGGACAGTCACAACTGCAGCAGCAACAATAACAATAACAAATGTAAAAAAAAAAAAGAACAAAATACCACTACCACTACTACTACTACTACTACTACTACTACTAACAACAACAACAACTACAACAACAGCAACAGACGGCAATAACATGTTATGCTACTACAGTAACCACTGTTAATTTTGTAACTTGCTATTAGCATGAATACAAGGTAGCAGTGGAAACAAAAGTTGCAGTGACTACAGCAACAACAACAACAACAACAATAACAACAACAACCACTGTTATTGATACAACAGTTAATACCACAGCAGCTTCAAATACAACAAAAAATTCATGATAATAATACAGCATCAGGAACAATGACTAATAGAATAATATATTCAACAGTAACCTTAAAATGAAAGATACAGTACACACACACACACACACACACACACACACACACACACACACACACACACACACACACACACACACACACACACACACACACACACACACACAACCTGGTGGCGCGGTTGACAGAGCACTGACTCTCAATCCAAGTCACCTGAGTTTGAGCCCGCTCAAGCCGCGTCTGTGTGATGAGCTCTCATTTGTCAATTGTAGATCGAGGCGCTGTGGTGGAAGACCCCAAGGGTTTGAAACTCAGCGGATTAAAAATTAGGCGGTTTGTCTTCTTGTGCCTACGCCTCACGCCAGCCTCGGTGAGGCTTGGTAGTGTGTCGGCGCTCCTCAGGATCAGCCAGGGTCAGCCTGTTGGTCCCCTTAGATTACAATAGGTCATGTTTATTTGCAGACACTGATTGTGATAAATACATAAATCGAAAATAATAATAATAATAATTGTAATGGGGTGTATAAAAGCCCGTGTTGCCTAGAGGCAAAGTGGGGATCCTCTCTTTGGCTCAGTGGTAACGTGCGCGCGTATCGAGGGCGAGTTCAAATCCCGGCCAGACCACTGTGATTAATTTGTTAAGTTTCAGTTTGGTCCCTTACACTGGTTGGCAGCGGTGTGGGGTGTGAGGCGGGGCTTGGTTGCCAATTTTATGTCGGTCCTTGGTTAGCTGACAGCGTCCCTGTCCTTGCATTCCGGGGATGGGCTGTTTCGGTGTGGTCCACAGCCTCCCCATAATGGCCTCCGATGCTTACGCTACCTTGTGTGGTCGAAACTCACCAAATTAATCACCAAGGGAAGAAAAGAGGGATATAATGGGGTGTATAAAAGCCCGCGTTGCTTAAAGACGAACGGAGAAACTTTCTTTGGCTCACTGGTAATGTGCGCGCTTATAATGTGCGGAGGCCCGAGATCGAATCTCGGTCAGACAAGTGTGATTAATTTGTTAAGTTTCATTTCAGTTATTGCATAATGATAATAACAATTGTTATTACTACACAGCTGCAGCAGGCCTTACAATGACCATACAATAAACATTACGCACGAAAATATCACTAGGGCATTTCGGAAATTTTGCAGCGACAGTATAATACACATAATATTTTCTCACTGACAGACCAATAACAACATATATCAAGGCGTGCCACAGATGTATAAGGCATGAGAGCAAGGAATAATAATACCCCTTGAATCAAGATCAGAAACTAAATACCGTTCTGTCATTCAGAGCAACAACATGGGATATTTAATAAGCAATAACAGAACCTCAATACCGTAATTAACAAAAACAACAAACCAACAACAAACAACACACTCGCAACATCGGAACAATTATAACATAAGCCCCTTAACTAAAAATAACAATAATAGCACTCAAATCACATCTTCACCGAGAGAGAGAGAGAGAGAGAGAGAGAGAGAGAGAGAGAGAGAGAGAGAGAGAGAGAGAGAGAGAGAGATCAGAAGCAGCAAAACAACATCATGAACAGCCCCACAACCCAGATTACAATAACCTACAACATCCAACACAATGCTGTCACAAAAACTACAGTATCACCCCAAAACCTAAAACAACATTAAGAACCTCACAACAACATTACAGTCACCACAGTATCAAAAACAACTCCGTCACGAAAACAACAGCACAAACAATTCAGCCACGACAATATTAAATACCACAAACAACGGCTGTCACGTACAGTGCAAAAACAAAAGCACAACAGAAACAATATTCAGTCTCCCAAAACGTCAACATTGAGAATCTCACAGTAAAAACACATTTACCTAAAACATCAAAATCATTACTGGGAGTAGCACAAGCAATCCAACAACAGAATCACCCAGCTCAGTAATAACAGAAATACCATCCCATCTATTGACAAAATAAAATGTGGCAGAAAAAGCATTATTAAAAGTGCGTGTCAGTCATAGTTGGCTATTTTGGTAACAATTAAGGACACTTGATTCACTGGTTATATTGATGTGGGTTAATAATGTGAACAGTAGTGTCACATCAATAGATATATATTTCAGCCATGTCGCTGTTGGGACTGCAGAAATATAATAGATTTTTTTTTTTTTTCACTATCGGGATCGCTATTGTCATTCATAACTGGCATCCCCATTTCCTCATTTTCATCAATCAGCGCTACATTTTTATCATCATCATTACTCCCATTGCGCCTATCAGTATTCATTATTATTATTATCAGTATTTTCATTACTATTATCGTCGTCATTCTTGTTACTACTGTCATAATCGACATTGCCCTCACGGTTGTAATTGCCCTGCTTTTTTTTTTTCCTCATTATCATTACCATCAATATCAACAGATAGTCTCGTTACAGTGTCCATACTTTCTTTTTTATTGTCCTCAGCACCATTCCACTGCTACAGCTACCGTTACCTCCGTCATTGTTTCTGTCACTTTCAGTTATTAACACAATCACCACCATCGCTCCTTCAACTGCTATTACTACAGTCACTGTCGCATCACAGTGATTATCAATGACTTTGCCATCACTACCAATAACTCTGTCTTACTTCCACGAATTCTGTCATCATTTAACAATGCAATATTACGACTTCATCTGATGCACCTTTAGTTCGTCTTCCATCACCACTATTACCATCGTCAATTCCACCCCATGAATACCCACGCCACGACCAGCATAATTGTGTTGCCAATCTGTCACCATCATTATCACTACACTACCTCTACCACCATATTACCACTTCTACTCACACCATCCACATGATCTCAACCATCTAATATACCAGAATCCAGTGTGTGTGTATGTGTGTGTGTAATTAATTCACCGGGTCGGTCAGGATCACTTGATGGTCGTGATCGTCAGCTTTTACCCTCCCGGAAGGGAGCTGAGAGCCATATAGTCCGATCTAAGGGCAAGGCTGTGACCTTCACACACGCACACACCCGTCCCCTTGCTCAAGGGGGACAGTAACCACCCACTTCGTCAGTGAAACTTTTCGCAACCTGAGCGAGGCGCGAACTCCTGTCCACCAGATGGCAAGCGAGAACGCTACCACTGAGCCAGGGAGCGGTGTGTGTGTGTGTGTGTGTGTGTGTGTGTGTGTGTGTGTGTGTGTAGTGCAGCCAAAACTGGAAAAAGGATTTTGATGAAACTTGGAAGTATGGAAGGAACGGGATCCCACGTGGGCCATTTTCAGTTTGATGTCGATTAGTAGTAGGTAAGGGGTGTTTTGGACCCTAAAATTGTCTCGCATTGGTTTAACAATACGCTGACGTAGAAGAGGCGACAGGGCATTTCCGTGGAGTTTCATGCATCTTTGGAGAGAGAGAGAGAGAGAGAGAGAGAGAGAGAGAGAGAGAGAGAGAGAGAGAGTTGTATATCAATAGTCCGATGTCTATTCCCTCACTGATGCTACGAACAGACGATTTTATTCAGCAGAAATTGGTGGTAGGTGCGATGATGATAGTGGTGGTGGTAGCTGTGGTGGTGGTGGTTGTGGCCGTGATGATGATGGTGATAATAGCTGTTATGGTGGTGGTGGTGGCAGCTGTGACGATCATGGTGGTGGTAGTAGCTGTGATGGTGATGGTGAAAGTTGTGGTGGTGATGGTGATTATAGTGGTGGTAGTGATGGTGGCGATAGCTGTGATGATGGTGGTGGTGGTGGAGGTAGCTGTGGTTGTGGCGGTGGTAGTGTTGATGGTAACTGTGATGATGATGGCGGTGATGGTAGTGGTGGTGGCAGATGTGGTGAAGATTGTGGCTGTGATGGTGGTAGCTGTTCAGAAATGGCCCTCATTTGGGGAGATGTTTGCAGTGCAAAGGGTTAAACCACCGAGCTAGGATCAGTGGGCCATATTGCTCTACAGGGCAAGGAGAGATCCTTGGAGAGACCGCTATATCTCTCACTAGAAATACGCTACCCTGGGGCGGGTTCGAACTTCCAACCCTATCTTCGGGAAGCGTGAGCACTGCCACTGAGCTATTCTGGCCTCTTTGCAAAGCATTTGCTCCAAAGCAAAATGTGGTTCAGAGACGGGTCTAATTTGGAAAAGTGCTGTGTGGCCTGATAGGGTCTCAAAGCTTTTGTATTAACTATAACACCACCATCCCCACTACTTCGCTGCCCTCACCACTAACCTCACCCACACATCAGCTTTGCTACACGCACCCTCTCCATTGTCATCACTCACCCTACCACTTCCTCACCACCTAAGCCAAAACTTTCACCAGCAACCAACTCTCGCATGCAAATCTCCTCCGGCACCTCCCCCTTGCGCCACCTACACACTCTTCATCCCCGTTCCCCTCCCCACCTCTCGCACACCCACCCCACCTCCCCAAACACCCCCATCCCACCAACTTTATTGAATCTAACATTTCCTACACCCACACACCTCTCACATACACACATCCACCCTCCAAATACACCAACCACGCCTAGATACACACTCTTCCCACCTTCTACATTCACCACACCTCTCACAGTCATCCCACCTCCCCATACACCCACAACACCTCCCACACACACACACATTCATCCCACCTCCCACACACGCAGTCATTCCCCCTCCCTCTGCATCTACTCCATCCTCCCACACACAGTCATCTCACCCTTCCTTGTTCACCCATTTCGCCTCCCAGGCAGACACAACCCATTTCCTACATCCTCCACCTCTCTCTCTCTCTCTCTCTCTCTCTCTCTCTCTCTCTCTCTCTCTCTCACACACACACACACACACACACACACACACACACACACACACACACTCGTCTAACCTTCTACACCCTCGACATCCACACACATCTGCCCAACCTCCATCCGCACATCCCACGCACACACAACCTGCCTCCTATATCCATCCTACCCACCACACTTCTCATATACACCCAGCACAACAATCCACCCAAAACAGAACCAACAACAAGAAACAAGTGGACTCCAAGGCAAGTTCACTTCAACCTCACGTTCCCCAGCTGTGCCAAGGCACAGCAAACCCGTCCCCGGCAGTCATTTTAGTGCTGACCTACAGTATAAACACAACAGGATATCTAGTCAAAGATGTCACATATCAAATTTGGAGTAAATTGGGTGAAAATTGACGATTTTATCCCCATTTGAAATTTTAGGCCCGACCCACCTGACATTGACCTCTCTTTCGCTAACTGAGGGGTGATCCCCTGATGTAATGAAGCATGTTATAGGATGCACATATGAAAGATGCACCTTTAGGTTTTGGTTTCATGTCGATTTAACGGATTTGAAAGGAGTTATGGCGAAAAAAAGACTTTTTTTTTTAATTTTGCATTTTGGGGGCCTACAGCCTGGGCCTTGGGTCAATTATGCCCTAAATTTAATCAGGTGATCAGAAGGTCATGGCCCATCATCCCTGTGATTTTAGTCAAAATCGCACTGGTAGTTTTCGCGTAAAGTTGCTAAAAGACAGACAGACAGACAGACAGACAAACAAACAGGCAAACCAAGTGAAAACGATACCCGCCCCAGAACTCCTCCGAGCCCCTCCAGGGCAGGGACGGGTAAAAATGGCTATTAATCAAAAGTTGAAAACTGTAACTAACTGGACGGAAAATGGAGGCAATATAAATAAATAAATAAATAAATAAATAAACAAATAATATTTTATTTAGGAGATTGTTTGCTAAATTATGTAATTCAATTTCAGTTTGTATGCTTAAGCATTCAAAGTGCTACGTAACCTAAGAAAGCTCTGGAACAGAGAACTGTTGTTGCTAAGAGCACACACCAGAACATTCATGTACTGAGCAAAGTTATACAGGATGGGGGAGAGAATAGACGAGTTTCAGTTTAGTTTTACCTGTTTCCTTGCGAAGTTAGTGTAGCTCTGATGCTTGTGAAACCAGTTAAGTGTAGTTGGCAGGCGTACAGTGTAATTATCTGGTATATAAAGACAACGAATGCAAGAAGCTTGTCAGAAATTGGTACAGGCAAAAAAAAGTTTCTCTGTAAAATGGGACAACACTGGAATTTCTACACTTCGTGATTGACTTTTAATAACGTACAGAAAGTGTACAGATTATTTCGGACTATATTACCTCGAATGAAGAAAGAATAAGAACCATAATTATAAACATTGACATATTCATTAGAAACTGTCAGAGTGATACCAAATCATGTTACTCCACCACCAAACAGATTCTTCATTACCAAATTTGCCAACATATGTTTATAAATCACACGTGATGGCAACCGTATCGACGGTCTATCAGCGTTCGATTCGCGTCTAACATGAACACAACTGAAATAGCCAGTAGCATTTGGAATGCCCCAGAAATTAAGTGTTTCTACTTCTTCACACTCTTGAAAGCAGTGCCTACAGCTACTTGCTAAAAAAAAAAAAAAAAAAAAAAAAGTAGCTCCGCTACGTAAGCCACGTAACTGTACTCACACTGTGTGGGTGGGTTGGTCTCTGTCTGTCTGTCTGTCTGTCTGTCTCTATGTATGTATGTATGTATGTATCAGCAGAAAAGTGATGATTACTAGTAGCTATGTGGAATATTACGAGGTCTGTTCAGAAAGTATCCGGCCTTAGGCTCTAAAAAAACAGATAACTAACCTCTTCAGCTAAGACACCAATCCCCCTCCAAGCAGGTCCCTTCTGACTTGACACACGTAGCCCAGCGTCCTTTCCAATGCCTGAAACATTTTTCAAAGTCGGTTTTTGATACCTCCTGTGAGTGCTTCGTCTCATTCGTCATGATCTCTTCTCTTGAATGAACGTTGCTCAAGACATGCTAGAGTGTGCAAATCGCGATCCAGACTTTCTGAAGACTGTTATCACTGGTAAAGAGACTTGGGTGAGCAGGTACGACCCTGAGACCAAAGCACAGTCGTCCCAGTGGAATCATTCAGGGCCGCTTCTGCCAAAAAAAGGCTCGACAGGTCAGTAGTTAGGTGAAATGCACTCGCATGTTGACATTTTTTTTTCTACTGCCGTGGTGTTGTGCATCACGAATACGCACCAGAAGATCCGACTGTTAAGAAATATTATTACCTCGACGTGAACCATCGTCCTCGTGATGCAGTTCGGTGGAAGAGACCAGACCTTTGGAAAGTGGCAAGTTGGAAGCTGTATATACCATGACAACGCCCCTACCCATTTGTCTCAACTGATTCAGGAATTTTTAGGCAAGCACAACATCCTGCAGGTCCGGTAGGTTCTCAACTCACTAGACATGTCTCGTGCGACTTTCGGTTATTCCCCAAGCTCAAAACTCCGCTGAAGGGTTCCCGATCTGAGACAAGGGAAGAGTATGACGAATTCGACGAAGCACCTGCAGGAGATACCGAAAGCCGACTTTGAAAAATGTTTCAAGCAGTGGAAAGAAGTTTGGGGCACGTGTGTCAGAAGGGGCCTACTTTGGGGGGGATTAATGTCCTACCTCAGCAGGTTAGCTATGTATTTTTTTTTTTTTTTTTTTTTTAGAGTCTAAGGTCAGATACTTTTTTAACAGACCTTGTATATCCTTTTGTCCTTTGTACTGATTAGGCAAAAAAAAAAACAAAAAAAACAATCTGGTGGAGGAAGTGGAATTAATAAATAATGTTGGAACCGTGTATTATTTTGTTTTGGGCAATTCAGTGTTCTCCAGGAACCGGTAGAATTTCAGTGTGGGAAGACCGTGGTCTCTCGCCACTTTTTCATCTCCCGAATTATCACCACCTTCCAGTTATCTCTTCCTCAGTCCCTCTCGTCATACCTTCTTCACTTATAGCTTCTTGCAAGTTTAGCTCTTCTCAGTTTTGCATCTCCACATCAGAACTTCCTTTAACATTTTTGTTTGTTTGTTTCCCAAAGTTTTTGCTGCATCCGAATTTCTGGATTTTCTTTCCGCCTTCCTGTCTCCGCGGATCTCCAATTTATTCCATTAAAGTTTCAACTGCGGTTACTTTTCAATCTCAAATTCAGATTCCTTTACTACTTTCACTCACAGTTTATTATTGTGTGTGTGTGTGTGTGTGTGTGTGTGTGTGTGAGAGAGACTCATTCCACCATTTCTGCTATGGATTCCAGAGGCAGTGGAACAGTGTTTTTCGGCAAAAACTTTTTATCAAAGCGTTGGATTACGATGATATTTTACCAGGGTATGTTTCAGACGCCGACCTAATTGGCGTCGGTATGGTTTATTACAAAATGTGGAGACTTAAGGCACGTATAAGAGGAAAACAAGCATGCGAGGCGCCTGTTTTGCCCGTTGCTGGAGCGAGGCTAGCGGGGAAATGCCCCGCCTCCTCATTCATATCGTGACGTCACTTTGACGTTGTCCATATAGACACCGCCCCCTAATCATCATATGGGTGAAATATTGGAAAGGGTGGGTGTCTGCTTTGGTAGACGGAAAATGTTGCCTATATGGGAAAAATAAGCCTGGTATTTTCGTATAGGCCTATAAGGAAGTTATCCATTTTTAACGCGGGATGTGAATTATTGTAATGTTATCATCATATATGGAAATGCCATCCACTTGAGGTGTACAACTCCCTATATCCCCCGATTGAAGTACACTTCCAACATTATAAATGTGTAAGTGACAAGTGTCATATTAAGTAACGTGATAGCCTTACATCGCACACATGACATGTTGCCTGTTATCGTCACAGTGGACTATGTAGTTCAGCGGAGAGTAAGGAGACACATGTTTAAGAAGGTTACCTGAATATGAATTGTCAAGAAAAGTCAGTGTTTACGTGGTTACCTCGGCCAGAGGCTGGATACTAAAAAAATCACAATGGTTGTAGTTTACGAATGTGTGTTCGTATCCTTGTTTTTTTGGCGTTGCTATGGCGTTTCATTCTCACTTCGAAGCAATGCATTATTTCCATACCTTGATTCGTTTTCTGTTCGAGTCAGTGTGACTTATAACCAAGGCCATGAACTGACGTTTTCGGACAGAGTCCTGCTTTACATTATTGGAGTATCCGGGTGGGCGGTGCCTATACAACGTCATAACTATACGTCACGCTAGCCTCGCACGAGCGATGGCTCATTCTGTCGCCTTGCATGCTTATTTTACTCTTATAAGTGCCTTAAGTCTCCACAGTTGGTAATAATCCATACTGACGCCAGTTAGGTCGAGGTCTGAAACATACCCTAGTAAAATATCATCGTAATCCAACGCTTTGATAACAAGTTATTGCCAAAAACCAGTGTTCCACTGCCTCTGAAACCCATAGTAGTGTCCATGTACTTATAATCTCATCCATATCTAACACAACACCCTGGCTTCATTCCATCCTCATCCATCCAATATTCTGAACTTTATTACAAATTTACACTACGTCACTCACAGCTCTCGGATTCAGTTCCATTTCTGTCCATTTGCTTACTCACATTTTTTTCTTCTCTCCTTCACTGCAAGCCGGCTCACATGTTATCATTCGTTTATTTTCATTTTTATTTCCAACTTATTCCATCATCTTAGCCTCCCTCTTTCCATTCTTCTAAGTGCAAATCTCCCCGGTTTCCTTCCATCCTTTTCTTGTCGTTCCTAAACTTCGGATCCCAGAGTCTTTGGTTCCTTATTTTCATCTAATTCTGCTCCTACATGGCAATCCTTCTTCCCCATATTTGTTAATCTTTTCTTTTTCCATTTGGTCTTCTCAGTCATCCTATCCATCCCAGCCTCTTGTAACTTTCTTTCCCAGTTTCCATGCTAGCATCATTTCCTACTGTAATGCTAAGTGTTTTAGGGTCGGTTTCACGTCCCTCTAACGCCTAGTGTGCAGCTGGGTTCTCTTTCTAGATCGGAGCTTAGACAAACAGGAGAGAGGCAGGACAAAAACTCAAGGCAACAACCTTACATGTGTATTACTAAATTCTACAGGGGAAAGGGTAGATGTCACAAATACAGATATACCGGACAATTATAATTCTTAGGCCTAGATATGGGTTGTTAGTATCGCGCAGGATGCTACTCAGGTCAAGGTCGGGTAAGGTGAATAGCACTTAGGGCAGATGGGTCATGCACTATGATTGCAGGAAGTCCGAGTTCTATATACTGGTGGAATTGGTGGCACTATTTCACGTGGGTAATTATTACTTTAACACTGGGGCCTGCGTATGATCGTAGTGTGATGCGGCGTTACTTCTGGTAGCATGTTCACTGTGCTAGACCCGTATTTCACTGCCTTGCTGTGTTCACTGTTTCACTTTTACCTTGCTTATTCCACCGCTCTTGTATAATGTCACTGATGCTTTTCTCACTGACTTCCTTTATACTGTTGATTCACTGTTTCTCTTTTACTTCACTATGTCACGGACACTGTGCTTTCACTGTCACTCCTTTCGGGTCTGGGCGTCGTGGAGGTCAGGTACAAGGGCAGCGGAGGTGACTCAGTCTCGCTACTGATGGGGCTGGGTTCTGCCGGGGGCCTCTGTGTTCAGGGGCCACGGGATCACGTGTGGGGGCGTCCTCTCTCGTCCTGGGCTGCTGGTGGCAAAGGATCCCGTGCTTTCGGGGCTTGAGGCGGGAGTCTGGCCCTCGGGGCTGGGGCCGAATAGCTGCCTTAACTTCTCGCTCAGGCGCCTGATGGAGGACGAAGATCTCTGGCGTCTGGGTGTAGGGAGGTCCCACCCAGGGGTCCCGGGGGCAGTCTGGAGGTCCCATGGGCTGCGGTCCCCGGTGTTCGGGGACGACGTCAGGAGGGGGCTGCGGCGTCGGCCTACATCGGGGCCCGTCAGGTGAGTCCTCTCAGTGTCTGGTTGTAGGGAGAAGAGCCCAGTGGTAGTCATGGGGCCTCTATAGTACTCCTCCAGGCTGGGGGCTCCCTCTGGGTTGTAGGTAGGTGGGCAGGAGTCAGCACCTGATGGAGGAGCGGCTACCGGCCATCTCCTACCATAGGGCCCGGCTACTGGCCGTGGCCTTCTAGGGGCACAGCTACCAGCCATCGCTAAGGCCTGGCTACCGGCCATGGCTTGGGGGAGGGAGCGGCTACAGGCCGACTCAGGGGCACCTTCAGGGCAGCTACCAGCTATCTCCTGATGAAGGCGGAGCAGCTACCGGCCATCTCCTGGTTACCTCTGGAGCGGCTGCAGGCCGTCTCCTGTAGGAGGGTCGAGCGGCTACAGGCCGTCTCTCGAGGGGCACCTTCAGGGTGGCTACCGGTCGTCTCCTGACGAAGGCAGGAGCGACTATCGGCTGTCTCCTGGTTACCTCTGGAGCAGCTTCAGGCCGTCTCCTGGTTACCTCTGGAGCAGCTTCAGGCCGTCTCCTGGTTACCTCTGGAGCAGCTTCAGGCCGTCTCCTGGTTACCTCTGGAGCAGCTTCAGGCCGTCTCCTGGTTACCTCTGGAGCAGCTTCAGGCCGTCTCCTGTAGGAGGGTCGAATGGCTACAGGCCGCCTCGTTAGGGGCACCTTCAGAGCGGCTTCTGGCCGTCTCCTGTTTGCCTCCAGAGCGGATGCAGGCCGTCTCCTGTAGGAGGATTGAGCAGCTACCGGCCGTCTCGGGGGTGCTGACTGGAGTTGGAGTAACAGCTCCAACCCATGGTTTTCGGTGGTCGGCTCGCCCGGAAGATGGTCTCATATTCCTGCTATGGTGGCGGCGGGCGAGCTCTGGGTCATAGAGGCGCACGGCCCGGGCGGACTAATGTCCTTGTCGCCCGGAGTCCAGGTGCGCTGTATATGCTCCTGGGTGGGCTCCTTTTGGGGGTGTTAAGTTACCCTCAGTGACATTATACTGCATTTTACCTACAGTAACTGATTAGATCCTTACTGACTTTCGTCTACTTTACCCCCTCCCATCCTTTCTTTTTCCATTTCTGACCCTCCTTCACTCCTCTTTCGCTTCTTCCCCTCACATCCCAGCATCATTTCTCGCCCCCTTTTCCTTGCTGCCTTTTTAACGGGAAACAGATTTGTCTTCTAGAATGCTACTGGAGAAACTTTTGTTAATATATATATATATATATATATATATATATATATATATATATATATATATATAGAGAGAGAGAGAGAGAGAGAGAGAGAGAGAGAGAGAGAGAGGAATGTTTTTTGTTTAGGGACTTGCCGTCCTTCTGACTCGTTATTTATAAACGAGAAAAGAATTCAGAAGCTACGCCCTTCCCCGCCTACCCTCTATACACCCACCTAACCCCCCTCTCTGTCACACACACACACACACACACCGTGACTGAGTTTCAGGGGAGGCTCCCTTGTACGTTGGTATTTTGCATTGTTCGATGGACAATGGGAAGATGGAAAGCGTGGGAAAGGACTGCAGAGAACGGGCACGTGGGGAACTGAAGTGTTATACATACATACTGTATATATATATATATATATATATATATATATATATATATATATATATATATATATATATATATATATATATATATATATATATAATTAGGGTGCTAAGGCTGCAGCGCGTATGGATAGTGAACTGAGTGACTTTTTCTATCTGAAGGTTGGATTGAAACAGGGATGTGTCATGTCTCATGGTTGCTCACTCTGTATATGGATGGGGTTATAAAAGAGATAAGAGGTACGGCAGTGGATGCTGGAACGGTCCTAATGAGAGAGGGCAGTGTGTGGAAACTTTCTGTACTGCTGTTTGCAGATGATACTGTATTGCTCAGTGGAGACGAAGGGGAGCTGCATGGCTTGGTGAATGAGTTTGGGCGAGCGTGTAAGAAACGAAATCTAAGGCGAATGTAGGGAAGTGTAAAGTTATAGTCTTCGAGAAAAATGAAGTCACTGTCTCAGTCGCCTAAGCACCCGAATCGGGCACCCGTTCCCGAGCCTCGGACGCCAGCACCCGAAAACTGAGATTGCTTTTCTCAGTCAATGAATTTCTCAGGTGCTAGCGCCCGAGCCTCGGAACCTAGCCTGGCAATACTGACCAGGCCCGCCTGTGATAGTTAGCAGTACTTTACTACCAAATGGTGACCAATCATATTTAATTTTGCATAAATATAGGTATATTATATTTTGGTTATTTTTTGGCGTGGTAAAAATCATTTTAAAAGTGTGTTTTGAATGATTGGTCAGCAAGAGGCGGTGGCTCAATCGGTAGAGAGGTGGCCTGCAGTCCTTACGGACCCAGGTTCGAATCCCGGCTGGGGCAGGGAACAGTTTAAGGATTTGAATTTCATTAAATCAGGCTTTACTGATCTACCAGAAGACCCGCCGACATGTCGTAAAATTACCCTCGCTAATACCAATACACCAGTCCTGTATGAGACAGCCCTAGCATGTATTCAATATGGACGGTGGGTGTTAGCGCCGAAGTGGTGACATGTAGAGGTGTATGGTATGTAGGAGAACTGCTGGGCCTTGATAGCAGGCTGTGAAGCCTACCCAGAGTCGTACACACAAAAAAAAAAAAAAGAAAAAAAAAAAGAGGGGCCAAGATCACTCACTTATGGAACATTTACCCACATTACCAATGGTTTAAGGCATCTTAATTAAGGCAGGAAACATGATTTGGTATTGTTTTAAGCGTATATCTGAATGTACAATACAATAGGTACATATTACTTTTCCAACCGCCTGCAGTGGTGACTTGCAGCTAAGGCAGACGATGGAGCTGGTTTGTTGACGATAGCTAGTATTATTGTGGCTGCACCATACTCTTGTAAAACATTTGGGAGTGTACAAATTTTTTACAATACTCTGCACCAAAACATCGAAATAATATGTACTGACTTTACCAAGTACATATCACACGTATTTTGATATATTATTTTTTTAAAATAAACATAAATTTCACAGCGTCCTGCCCAGCTCGGAAGGTGTACCCTGCCCGATTAACAGTCGAGTGCTTCCACCCGATTGTTCCAATAATGGCTGGGTCACAGGCCTCGGAAACGCCACTGAGAAAACCAAATCGTTCTCGGGAGCTAGCAGACGACCTTGGGTGTGAGGTCCGAGGCGACTGAGGAAACGGCGGACTGAATGTACAGTGAGGCTGGATGAGGAGGAAATGGAAAATGTAAGTGCGTTTAAGTACCTGGGTAGTGTGATGAGTAAGATGCAGGTTTAGATGGTGAAGTGCTTGAAAGAGTACAGCAAGGAAGAATGGTTGCTGGTTCTTTGAAAGCAGTGATAAGGAACAGGGAAGTGAGCATGGAAGTGAAAAATTTACTGCATGACAGTATTGTGATACCAACTATAATGTATGGAAGTGAAGCTTGGACCTTGTTGGAGGGACAGAAGTCAAGAGTGAGTGAAGTGGAAATGAGTTATTTGAGAGGAGCATGCGGAATTACGTGGAGAGACAGACTGACAAATGAGGAAGTGAAGGAAAGTTGTGGTGTGGATGTGGATGTGATAGGAAGCGTTAGGAGAAACACACTGAGGTGGTTTGGCCATGCGGAGATGATGGAGAGCGAGAGACTGGGAAGCGAGTGTATGTGAATGAGATGGAAGGGGGTGGGGGCTGAGAGGGAGAGGAAGGCCAAGGATGAGATGCAGGGATGGAATGGAGAGGCGTATGAGAGAGTGGGGTGTGAGCGGGGAGCAGAGCAACGTAATGGTAGGGGACTGGCGACATGGAGGAGATTTGTTTGTGGCCACCCCTTACGGAATTAAGGCGTATGGCAATATATAGATAGATGGATAAAATGACAGAAATGGAAGTGGGCCGGCTATGTAACAAGAAGAGGGCATAACTGATGGAACAAGAAGCTGACTGATTGGACTCCAAGAGATCGCAAGCGTAGCAGAAAAAGACCAGACAAGAAGCGAATCGATGACACAAAGAAGTTTCCAGGCAAAACCTGGAAGAAATTGGCTCAGTCAAGGAATTCATGGAGAAGGTTGAGGAGGTCTTTGTTCAGCAGTGGACTTGCAATGGGTAATGATGAAGATAATATATATATATATATATATATATATATATATATATAGATATATATATATATATATATATATATATATATATATATATTTAGCGTGAATGCTTGGTACTTTCATCAGATGTCATTAACGCGTGTGCATTTATAGAAATGTTCAGAGAGGAGAGGTGAGGTAAAACAGGATGTGTGGTTGTGAAACTGACAGGAGTAGGTTGGGATGCTGTGTAGTATGGCGGGCATTGGTTACAAGTGAGTGGAAGGATGCACTGGAGGGGGACCAGCGGAATATAGTAGGCCTCTGTCCAAGATGATCCCTGTGGAACGTGTGTGTGTGTGTGTGTGTGTGTGTGTGTGTGTGTGTGTGTGTGTGTGTGTGTGTGTGTGTGTGTGTGAACGCTGAGACAATCTGACTGTGATGTGTGTCTCAGCCACTGTCACACATCAAAATGAATAGCTAGCTGTGAAAAAACACGCATTCCATTCTTGCCAATTTATTATGCATGCTGTTACTACGTACAGTACCAACTCACTGTAGGAAGTAAGAATAGTTCAGACTCTTGTCCCGGTGTTTTCAAGACCCCTTTGGCGTAATCTCATAATGGGGAGAGCAACCACCGTCTCTCGATCAGAACTTATTGGTATTGCTAATTGATGTGATTGTCTTTCTTTCGTTGAGTCTGCCTCTCTATCTGCATCTGTCTTTGTTGATACTTATCGTTCTCTGTCTTTGCCTTGGTAATAATACTGAAATCGTTCTTCAGTCCATGAGTGTCTGTTTATATTTGTGACATTGTCCCTCTAATTTATATCTTTCTATCTCTATGCAAGACACTCCCACTTCCTGTTTTTCCATTCACAGAAATTTGTCATATCTTTCTGTTTCATACGCTAACTAATATGCTCACACACTTTCTTGTAATTAACTCTTCGCTCCTACTTTGTGATATTAATTCACATTATTATATTATAGGAGGAATTGGCTTTTTCTTACTTCGTCATGATTTTTATTTTCTACCTCTTTGATCTGTCTGCCTCTCTTTTATTGCCTTTCACTTCCTTAACCCGTCGCCTGAGTCTTTGTGCAAGTGACTCTTCTTGCCTTATTTTCCTCCTGTAAGTCTAAGTTTTCTCTCTCTCTCTCTCTCTCTCTCTGTCTCACACTGTCTGTCTGTTTGTCTGTCTGTCTCTGTCTCTGTCTCTGTCTCTGTCTCTGTCTCTCTCCCTCTCTCAAGCTCTGTGAAACGCTGCAACGCATCCATTAACGCATTCATTATTTCTGTCTCCTCTTCCTATAAGCAATTCTGTCAATCCTCCCGCTGACCATCCCTCACGCGCCAATACCCATACTTCGTGGTTTAGACATCACCACTGTCTCCCCACACCTCGCCTGTCTTCATCTAATTACCCTTCTTCCCCCCTCCCCTTCACACACACGTTTCATTTACACACAACCTTCCTCCAAACACTCTGTCATTTCCCTTCTACACACTCATTTCCTACCGCACTTCTCTAGCTCTTCTCTGTCTCGCCAGACGCCTGTCTTCCTCCCTCCATTTCTTCATTCTTCCCTTTCTCACTATTTTCTTCCTTAGACCCCTTTTTTTCTCTTTTCCTCCCTCACACTCCCTCTCCCCCACTACTTATTCAGCCATCACGGACTCCCCTCTCCCTCCTCGTCCTTCTCATTTTCCATCTCTGCACCCAGCCACACCTCTTTCTCCCTCCTTATCTTCCTTCATGCCTCCCTCCCCCTCATTCTGCCTCCCTCGTCTCTCCATCCCTTGACACATCTTTTCTCCTTTCCTTTACTTCTCCTTTAACTCCTACAAAGCTATCTTTCCTCTTCCACTCTCCACCCTTTTACATTTTCCACCCACTTTTCCTTTACGTTCCTTATGCCTCTCATAAACCCACCATTCCTCCTGCTCTCTAAGTCATTTCATACATCTCTTCTCTCCTCTTCCTGTCCCCAGTCTCCCATACACCAGACTCCCTTCAACTCTATTTCCTTCACTCGCCCTCCTTTCACCTCTGTCAGCTTCTGCCTGAATTTATAGCTATCCACCTGAGTTAAACTTCCCCTGGGAAACAACCTCTTCTTAATTTTCTACGGCGGCCGCGTTGGCGCCTCCTCGATAATCTGCCTCAAGAGAACACCAAAGGCGGTGTTGGGTGATTAATGGTAAGACTTTTAATCGAATTCTCGTTGCTTCCTTTATCTACTAGAAAAGCTATTAAAAAAAAAAATAGAGTAGCAGAAGCATGTTGCTGATATTGCATTTAGCCTTCTCAGAAGTAGGTGGTAGCTTTAAACAGTTATTCTGGGTAATACAAAGAGATTTTGTGAATATTTCCACCCCTTTCTTTGTGTGTGTGTGGGGGGGGGGATATTATAACTCAAACAGTCTTGAACCAATTTAGACCAATCTTACTAGAGGGTTGTGAATCAGACAATGATGAAGACGATTCGTGTGTGAGAACTATTTGTTAAAGATTAAGGTTTCCCCAGCTCTCTGCCTCATGTATCTCACCCTCTGGTTTCACTCCGTACAGGTATTATGTTTTTTTTTTTTTTTTACCTTTATCATCTTCCCTTTTATATCTTTCCGTAGTTTCTCGTCTTTCTCTCGATTTTTCCCTCCCAGACCAGTTCTTCTTCATTCTTTCCTCTGATTTCTCCTCCTTCAGTTCCTTCTCCCCAGTTATTCCCTCCCTAGTTTAATGGTCTCAAATTCCCTTTTCGTTTCTCCTTCCAGTGCTTCCTCCTTCCTGGATACCCCCTTCTGCTTTACTATCCATATTTTTTGCAAGTTTCACGTAATGGATGCCATAATCCCAGCCAGCCATAATAACAAACGGCTCCAAACAGGTAAATATGTCTGTAGCTGTTTAGCTTCGTTCTTACTCCGCTATCAGTACCCCGTTTTTTGTTCCTCATTCATTCCCTTATTGCTTACTTTCTCGGGTTTTCTTGTTTCCTGTTTTGATTGCTTGTTTTGCTTACTCGCTGATGTCCATATTCCAGTTGTTACTCTATTATTTTTCCTTCTCTGGTATCTCCCTATCCCTTTTCCTCCTGTTCTTTCTCCTTCTCTTCCTTTTACTTCTTTCTCTCCCTCCTCTCTTCCTCCTACAACGCATACGGGAGGCGGTGTGGGAAAATATATTGAAGGAAGAGAGATGTGTTTGTTGGATAGGTGAGGGCTGGTCTAGTCTGATCCTAATACCCATTTACGTCAAGGATAATAACCCGTTCCCTGCTCTCACTCCCTCATGCAGCCCGGGTGAAGCATGGGTCAAGTTCCGCCGTCACGAGATGAAGCATCTAATCAACTCGATGCCCCAAGAGGATGGGTTCATTCGCCTGCTGCTCCCTGGCTTACTTCTCCGGAACTCTCCTTCTGAAATTGCCAGCCTGTCTTAGGCATACTCTGGACTCTAACTAGAGTGTAAGAGTAAATTTTGTGTTAGGCGCCGCGGGAAGACATGGCTCTGATCATTTCTTTCTCACCGTGTAATGCTCCCAAACTTTTATGACCTACTTTCCTTTAGAACGTCCCATCTTAATCCTCTTTATGTCCTCCTACCCGGGGTGCATGTTCTAGAAGGCTCTTTTACACAGCCGCTTTACTGCTCTTTAGAATACAGGGAGCTTCACTTCTCCATATGACCTAGATCACTATTTAAGACAACATTTTCTGTCATTTCATTTTTAGCTTTGTGATCTTACTTTTCAAGACGGATTGATGATTGTTTAGAATCGGTCAGACTGTTCAGGCCTACTTTTGCATTACATACCGTGTGTATATATATATATATATATATATATATATATATATATATATATATATATATATATATATATATATATATATCCATCATCCAATCCCACATTGCCCCAAGAGGAGCGTAGGAGCCCAGGGCTAGGAAGTTGGTCTCGTCATTTAAGATGAGAGTGACCAGCCTCACTCATCCCTGAGTGGCATTACATGAGCAATCAACCTTTCCATCCCTTGGATATAAACCTTCACCGGCTCAATCCCACTAAACCACCAGGTGGCAAAATTTGATTATATGGTTACCACCCAGCGTAGTAAATGGTTTCCTGGTGTACAGGAAACCATTTGGCTCGTCACTCAGTGTAGAGTCACTCACAGGCAGAAGGAAAAGGAAAGAATGAAGGAAAGAAAGACAGAAGAGGGAGTGTAAAGTCACCCGTAGGCAGAAGGACAAGGAACGAATGAAAGAAAGAAAGACAGAAGAGGATGGAAGGAAAGGAGGATGGAAGAGAGGAAAGGGCAGACACCCGAGAGCAGCAATACATCGAGTGAGTGGATGGTGAGCGCCCCCACCTACCATAAATATAAATATATAAATAAATAAATAAATAAATAAATAAATATATATATATATATATATATATATATATATATATATATATATATATATATATATATATCTGCCTATGTAAATATCTAAGTGGATATATGCTGGAAACGGCGTTTATCTGGCCTGACACTGCAGAAAGCTTTCTTTTTAGTCTCTCCAGAGTTTACTAATAATGTTTGGCTAAAAACACTGACTCTGTCAGTACCACTGCCAAGCTGCAATGCATATAAATGCAATCCCAAACTTTTTTTTTTTTCTTCAGAGAGCTTCGGCATTCTTTGACTAATATTTACCTTTCCAGATAAATCTCGCCGTACAGCATTTCTGTCCTCTCTCAGGAAAGATCATTTAAACAGTTCTGCTGTGCGACATACTTATCCGTCCTGTTTTTTAATCACCCTCTATTTTCCAGACAGCATTATTAAGTGGGGTTGGTGGAGGATTAGTGCCCCTCCCTGTAAAACAATTAACTCTAAGCCATTGGCCACCCCATTTGGGATACATGGCGTCTGGCAATGGATGGATGGATGGATGGATTATTCCCCACCCCCCGCGAAATTGATTTGGGCGTTTATCCGAGCCAGTGGAGAGCTTGAGTCGGACTATCGGACCCCCGGGCTGAATAGCTGGGTGCCAAAGCTGTGTACTGTACTGTTGATGCCGCAGACATCGTGTGCAAGCCT
Source organism: Coenobita brevimanus (assembly GCF_032717465.1). NCBI lineage: Eukaryota > Metazoa > Arthropoda > Malacostraca > Decapoda > Coenobitidae > Coenobita > Coenobita brevimanus. The sequence goes on along the minus strand of NC_137053.1, from coordinate 16,303,460 downwards.
GCTGATTGATTCACTCATGCCTCGCACAACAGTGTACAAATGAATTAAAATATGTCACCCTGAAATGCCGTTTGACCACTAAAATTATGGATTTTTTTTTTTTGCACTACAATTATTGTTACAACATTGCCTCTCACTGCATATGGAGAATAAAATCTGTTGTTATGAAATCTCTTTTTTCCGAGTCAAGAACTGCAAGCATCGAATCACTCAAAATGTCTATATTAGTATTAAAATTGATTTGCCGTTACATTGCATTAGTTTTAAACTTCTCCCTACCCAATACACATTATCAGTAGAGTCAGATGTACAACGACATCGGTAAGATTTTTAAAGAATACTATCTAATCACCTCAATAAAGCTATGCCTTTTCTTTTTAGGAGGTAAGGGATAGGGAGTGGGAGAGAAGAGACGGGAGGCATGGGTTTCATCTGGTGATAACACTCAGACTATGTACGGTAGCATTAAGGCATGTGAGTACAACGTTGCCTAATGTAAAATAACTGGTCAGTGAATTACTTAACCCACGATATATATATATCGTGACTGAACCCATGTTCGACTGCTACTGTTTTATGCACTTTCCAGATATTCGCCACAAGGAAACCCTCCTACCAGCTAAGATTATAAACTATCTTCATTTAAAGGATGCACACTTGTCTAAGATCAGTCTACGTGTAGGACATTAGTATTTGACACTGTGTGACATTGCACTGTCTCTTTACCTGTCATTACGACGACTTTGATATTATATTATTGTCACTCTGAGACGATTTCAATGAATTCTCTAACCCTTCCGCTGCAAGAGTTTATGTGGCCTAAACAGAATCGTCCAGAAGTAGTCAGAATAATGTTACGATACTTCGCGGGACTAGAAAGTTAAAATGTAGACTGTGCAAATCAAGGTTAAAGTTTGACTAACTGGCTGCCTTGTTATGACGGCGATATTTTCTTTTGTCATAAAAGCAAATCACTTGAGATTAATAATGAGATGATTGGCACAATAATTAAGCTGATGCACCCGACTTTGCAAATAGCTAGGATGTTCATTCCTACTGTGCAGTAGTTCACCAGGACTCTAAGCACGTCCTCTCGTCACCACATGGGTACTATAGTCTCTGCTGTGGAGCGCTAGGGGACCAATACTGGCTACAGGACTGAAGTATGTCAGTAGAGTTTTTTTTATTAACCCCTACGGTCCGAGGACGTATCAGAAAAAAAAAAAATGTTTCTTGTTACCGTCAAGCGATATTACACGGAAAGTCCCCCAAGATAGCCACGCCCAAGGCCACGCCCACCCATCCTGACCCAGCTCGCATTCCACTCTGACGGGCTTTATTCTGCTGCTCGTGTCATATGCTGTTCAACACGGATGGACGAATCTAAACTAACTACTCGGAAAGACTTTCTGAACTATAGGAGTTAGAGGTACACTTACTTAGCCCTTCCATTGTTACAAGGTAATAAACTTTCTGCATAAAATCGTCAAGTGATAACTTGATTATATGGAAATATGTCATCAGATTAAAGGTGTTAAAATCGGCATCAGGACTGGGGTTGTGATATTAAAGTGTTTTTACATCATGTTTGTGGGGACTTTTGAATGAGATGAGAGTACAGTCTAGCCACACCAAATCCTAAAGCTGTTTTCTCCCACAGCTGAGCACACTGGTGCTCCGCTCGCTGTCCACCGCCAATTCCCGTAGTCTGATACCACCTTCGATTATATCAAACAATTACACAGTTAAGCAGACGATTTGTAAATGCTATTGCATCATACCGCCTTGTTGCGAAATTCAGTTACCTCAGTCCTCATGCCATGTGCAGTAAAATCAAAATTTGGCATAAACAAATATAATAGTTTTAATTGCAAGAAAATACCCTAGCAAACGTTACATCTCTCATGCATATTAGCAGTCAGCCTATATATCACTACATATAGAAATATTCAATTTTCAGAGTGTTGGGACTTTTGCATTTTCTCATAATCTGAAGCACCTTTGGGGCCGTTTGTCAAAAAGTTCACAGTCATTTACAAATATGCTGTGCTACAAAATATTTTATTTTACCAAAATAGATAAGTCTATTAGTGTGCACACTGTTATAACATATCGAATAATCTAATGTTCCTTTACATAAACCGTTCAATACATCAGTGTCACCGTGTCTGAGTTCAGTGTGCCATAAACTTCACCTGTTGTAATATTTAAAAAGTGCACATTCGTTGTGAAATTTAAAAGTGCATGCAGCAAAATTCACATTTTTTTTTTCTTTTTTTTAATGACAGAACAGAGGAAGGAAAAACAAATGAATAAAAAAAATCCATACTCCAGATTACTGGTGTCCTCTGTTCATAAAATATCTGTAACAGTTAGACTTGAACAGCTGTGGGTTGAAGTTTGGAGGGAAACAACTCTGGGGAAGCGAGTTCCAGAGAGATGCAGTTCGGGGAATGAAAGAATTCTGAAAGGTAGAAGTTCTGCAATATGGCTGAGTGACATTCCAGTCATGAGCGCTGCCAGACGCCCGTGTAGCACAATGGAAGGCATGGAGAGGTGGCACAATGGATGCAACTTCGTCTGAGCATTTGCCATAAAAATATCTGTAAAATAACGCAAGGCAGGCAACATTCCTTCTTACTTGTAGGGGAGGTTGTTTATTAGTAATAGCAGGGTTATTAATCATTCTAACAGCTTTGCTCTGAATTTTGTCTAGTTGTTTTAATGCATCCTCTCCACATCCATTCCACAAGGGTGAGCAGTATTCAAGCTGAGAGCGCACATGACTTATAAATTATACCTAACTGCTCGTTAGTGACGAAGTTACGGACTCTGTACAATAATCCAGTTTCTTTGAGGCTGCTTTAGCAAGTGATCTGACATGAGAGGTCCAGCTGAGAGCATTGTTAAGCGAGACGCCGAGAATTTCAATACTTTTGGAAATGGGAATATTTGTAGCATTGAAGGTAATATACGATTCTGGCAATACCTGTCTATTAGTAAATTGTATATATTTAGTTTTACTAGCATTAAATGAGACAAGGTTATTTTGTCCCCATTCACTGATCGTGGATAAGGCTTGATTTAAAGAGATGGCTGTACTGAGTTGAGAGTTAGAGATATCAGACTTTGTAAATGGATGTCTGAGTGTGAATGAACTATGAAGTGTTGAGTCATCTGCATATGAATGGATGGGATTGTGGATGACAGATGAATGATCATTAATATGAACGAGGAACAGGGTTGGTGCCAGAACTGATCCCTCTGGCACGCCGGCGTTCAGTGAGTGGAAATTGGAATATACATCATCTGCTTTTACTCTTATTTTTCTGTTGCTGAGATATGAGGAAATCAAAGGAACAAAAGAAAAATGGGAGAAATGGAGTTCCCCCGAGCTAAGCCCTGTATTGGACTATATAGCCCCGCTAGGGTTACAGGAGGGAGCTACCCCTCCCGGCACGGCAGCCCGGGCGAGGCTCGAACTTGCAATCCCCTAATCACAAGTCCAGCGCAAAGGAACAAAAGAGTTTAGTCCATAGCAAGGGAGTCTGGACAACAGGGAATGGTGCCATACTCTGTCGAAAGCTTTAGAAATATCCAGGGCTACTGCATGAGTTTCTCCATGTAGGTCAACTGATTGATGGATAGTATGAGTCAGGAGATTGAGTATGTCAATGACGGATCTTTCGTGGCGAAAACCATATTGTCTATCACTAATTAAGTTGTTGGATTCACGATGTTTAACTATGTGCTTATTAATTACAGTTTCAAAAACCTTACCAAGAGAAGATGTGACAGCTATTGGTCTGTAATCAGAGGGACCAGAGGAACTTCCTTTCTTTGGACTTGGGTGGATATTGGCTTCTTTCCATGAATTAGGGAATGATGAAATACATATGCATAGTCTGAATAATTTAGCAAGAACAGAGGCAAGTTCTGGGGAACATTTTTTCAAAACAATTGGCGGACTTCCATCTGGGCCTCGAGCTTTGTTGGTAGGTAAATTGTCTAGGATGGATTTCACGTACCTTGTCTGTATTTTAAGTGGAACAATTTCGGGAGAGTAAAGTTCTAGTGCTGGGACGTTCTGGCTGGCTTCCGCTAAGGTAGAATTTCTGGCAAATGTACTGGCAAAGATATCTGCTCCTCAAAAGAACTACCAAAATATAATGGCGTTTCTCTCACAGAATTATCCATCAAACCACTAATGGACCCAGAATCGAATCCCCGCTGGGCAGGGAACAGTTTAAGGATTTGAATTTCCCAAAAGCAGACTTTCCTAATCTACCAGAAGACCCGCCGACATGTCATAAAAATACCCCCGCTAATACCACTACATCAGTCCTGTATGAGACAGCCCTAGCATGTATTCAATATGGACGGTGAGTGTTAGCGCCGAAGTGGTGACATGTAGAGGTGTATGGCATGTAGGAGGACTACTGGGCCTTGAAAGCAGGCTGTGAAGCCTATGCCCAGAATGGACACACACACACAAAAAAAAAAAAAAAAAAAAAAAAACACCATGCACATAATAATCTTAGAATCTGACTTACTGGACCGTCACTTTATGATTCTAAACTTGCCTAATAAATTACCCTAAACAGTGCATATGGGGGGTAAAATATCACATACAACATGGACTCATTCATGCGGCGATGTTCTCTAATCTGACATACGCTAACGTCCCTTGATGCCATCATAATCCATCAAGGGACTCAGCCCGTGGACAGAAGTAATTCTGATGATGTGAGGGGTCGTAACTTTAAGAATAATAGTCATTAGTGTTTTGGGTAGTAGTCTTGCATGAATAATGAGGCTATTAGCCCAACATGTCATTACGGAGGAGCGATACAGTCACACAGAGAACAAGAGAGAGAGAGAGAGAGAGAGAGAGAGAGAGAGAGAGAGAGAGAGAGAGAGAGAGAGAGAGAGAGAGAGAGAGAGAGAGAGAGAGAGAGAGAGAGAGAGAGAGCAATGTTACGGTCATGAAGACAATTGTGTAGTCGGCTCAGCACACTGCAGTCTGAACAAGCGACAAGGGGTGGGTGTTGCTGAGCAAGATGGTGTTTCCTTGTTCTGTATACACCACCGCCTATCTGAGTCTGTAAGCGGCGATGTAGTTTAATAAAAAAATCCTGCGTACACTGAAGCCCACACTTAAGACGATACGGTAACCCACCCTCTCCGTCTTAGCCGACTCACTCTGTTGAATAAAATTGTCTGGTATTGGCTGGAATAGGGGACTAGAGTTGTTCTGACAGGCAGGAAGTCAGTGGTAACATTACTGACTTTCTCACTTATGGTACTATCTGTTGTATGAATTCGTCTAGCATTAAGTGAAAAAGAATGCTAGAGCTGTTCCTACCATAAGAAGGTTAAGCTGCGTTGTAATTAATGGAAATCGAATGTATGTGGTGCAGTGACAAAGTACAAGATCTGAATTCAGGGCTAAGATTCGTAAGATGCAGGGATGTTTCGAGCAAAAGATCGAAATTTGTAAACTTTTGTCTCAGTCAGAATCAGAAACTCAGCATTGTAATACTGTAAATGAAACTGATACATTTCCGAGTACCAGGTCTTAAATCATCAGTGACACATGACCTGATATATTTATTACCAGGAATAAAAAGAATGATTAGCACAAGCTCTAGTACCAAAACTGCACCCCAAAACCTGATGGTTCAATATTGTTAATGCATCACACAGACAGATGTAGAAATACTAAAGCAACATCGAGGACCTGACAGAAGAGTTAACCCCTTCAAGGAGGACCTGACAGAAGAGTTAACCCCTTCAAGGAGGACCTGACAGAAGAGTTAACCCCTTCAAGGTTGAACATTATTATATTCCCCCCCCCCCTTTTTATTACCGAGCGATTTAAGGGGGGCACTATTTGTGAAGCGAGTTGATCAGCGTTGTACTGAACCTTCCTAGTAGGAAATATTTCCCCTAAGCTTAATAAAACCGTCTTAAGTTAGTAAGAATGAAATGATAGGGCGTCATCGAATTGAACGGGTATAAAAAAAACTATAGTAACGACGACTGACAAAATTTAATTTATAATGTTCGACTCAAAACAATGACTCTGCCAATAACTCTATCAAGCTGCAATGCTCATAAAGACAATGCCGAATTGACTTTTAAATACCTCAACATTGGGACAGTATTATGATAAATAATACACATCTTTAAACCCTGCGGTATAGTTTACAGTATGTGGTATATATTTCAATAGTTTTGCATAAATGTAATGACTCTGCAGCTGAGATTCTCTCTCGGTCTCTGCCAAGTCGAGGGTGTGGGGTGCAGAGAATGTATACATGCAACTGCTGTGTGAATAAAATATTCAAGCCGAATGCCTGTATTACGATGATGAACACAAGGCATTTTTGGCTAAGCAGTGCTACCTTAGTGAATATCAGTATTTCTAAGGCGAATACACAACTATGACAGCGTATCCAGTTCTTCTGGTACGATAGCAATGCTAGGTTAGTAAAGACATAAGAGAATATTCGGCATCGCGCTGGTGAATACATTACAGTAAAATCAGCTGGGCGTTAATGCACTTGCCAGGTAAATTAACGACGCAATAAGGAACAAATTCTGTGTTCGTGTGGGCCCCATGTTTCCGACAGTTGAGAATCCTTTACCCGGAACGCCCTGTACGCTCTGCACTGCATAACTACGCCGCCATTTCCCCACAGCGGGACGGAAGACAATTTCGGATCCATTTTCTAGCACTTAAAGCCCAGATTCCTCTCAGACTGAACGAGTGAAATAGTAAACTTCTCTCGGAAAAAAAAAAAAAAAACATAGTGAGTGGTTCGTTCTCTGGCCATTTCAATGTAGTGGTGCCCCTACAAAAATCCTGGAAAGGGACTTTTTTTTTTTTTTTTTTGCTTTGTATTTTTTTTCGTTGGGTATTTCAATGGAAGATACACGAGTATGTAGGTAATTTATTTTTTACTTTTCAAATGGTTAGATTCGTGTGTGGGAAATATATATGTAGGTAAGATGGGATTAGGTGTAGTGGTGGTGACTGCAGCAAGGGATAATGACTTGGTGAGGGTACGGCGACTGAATGAGGTTGTTTTGCGAGAAAGGGGAGTGGTGTATTTCCTCAGTAATAGGCCTCTGTTTCCCTATCCTTAGCATTATGGTCTCTTCTCATTTAGCTCTATCTTACCTGCTATATCTATCAGTTCATCCGTCTGTCTGTCTGTCTGTGTGCTGCTTCAGCTTATCAGTTTGTATACTGCTTATCTATCCATCTGTTGGTCAGTCTATTGGTCAGCTTATCTGCTGTAAGAACAACAGTCCAAATTCTAACTTCATATCCCGTTCCTCGTCGGGGTTGGCTGCAACAATGCAACAATACATATATCCAAGGAAAGAGAATAAAAGCGATCAACACTGAGATAACAAGCTGAAAAACGTAATAAAGGAATCAGAGAATGACACAGTCCTCAAGGAATCCCCAGCATCCTTGCCATTATGGCTAGTGCGGTAATGATTAAGTGTGCATGAGCGCAAACAAGGAAGTAGGATGCTGATTTAGGGAGTTAAGTGCAAGCATTTGACAAACGAGATCACTTCCTCTCCACCTGCAAGAGGATTCAGTGGGAATGAAGATATGGTGTTGGATTGTATGCTAGAAGGAATAGTGCAGTGGAATGAAGAAATGAGCTGAGCAGCATTCAGTGGAAGAATGAAAGAATATTCCGAAGTGGGAAGAGGACTGGAATAGATGGAAATACGGTTGGAGAATATATGAAGGTGGGATGAAAACTAGGGTGGACTGATGAGCTACAGTGAATGATTATCCGGTGCTTGAAGGAATATGGGCAAAACTGAAGGACTGAAACTGAGTCAGAGTTAGGTGCAAGAATAAATCGCTGGAAGAAGGACTGGTGAGGAAAATCTGCTGCTGTTAAAAGATGGTGATGAGCTAGGGAGTGACAGGGGATGCTGGATAGTGACTGATACTATGTAAGTTGTTAAACTATAAACTGTACTGGAGATTGAAGAGAGTAGACTGGAGTATTTAAACGGAACCGAATTGGGATGGAGTGAACGATTGCAGCTAAGGTAGGATAAGCCCGAAAATAATAGTGAAAGTCGTGTATACTGTGGACTGAATAAAAGACAGTAGTTCATCAGTAGCGTAATCGGGTTTCTACAAAGGAGAATACTGTTAGGTAGAATGAGCTGGAATTAAGACTATCTATCTATCCATTGCCAGACGCCTTAATCCCGTACGGAGTGGCCACAAACAAATTGCCTCCACGTCACCCTGTCCCCCGCCATTTCACTACCCTGCTCCCAACTCACATCCCACTCTCTCATATACCTCTCCACTCCATCCTTCCATCTCATCCTCGGCCTCCCCTTCCCTCTCCCCCCCCTCCACCTCATTCACATACACTCTCCTCGTCAGTCTCGCACCCTCCATCCTCTCCACATGGCCAAACCACCTTAGTGTGTTCCTCCTAACGCTTCCTATCACATCCACATCCACACCACAACACTCCTTCACTTCCTCATTTATCAGCCTGTCTCTCCATGTGACTCCACAGGCTCCTCTTAAATAACTCATTTCAACTGCTCTCACTCTTGACTTGTGTCCTTCCAACAACGTCCAAGCTTCACTTCCATACGTTAGAGCTGGTATCACAATACTGTCATGTAGTAACTTTTTCACTTCTTTGCTCACTTCCCTGTTTCTTATCAATGCTTTCAAGGAACAAGCAACCTTTCTTCCTTGTTGTACCCTTTCAAGCACTTCACCCTCCAAACTTCCATCCTTACTCATCACACTCCCCAAGTACTTAAACGTACTCATAATTTCCATTTCCTCACCATCCAACCTCACTGTACATTCACTGACTTCACCTCTCTCAAAGACCATCACTTTACTCTTCCCTACATTCACCTTTAGATTTCGTTTCTTACACACTCTCACAAAAACATCCATCAAGCCTTGGAGCTCCCCTTCGTCTTCACTTAACAACACAGTATCATCTGCAAACAACAGTACAGGGACGGCTGAAGAGTCACACTTTCGTGACCATGAAATAGGATACAAAAACCCACACTGGCAGACAAAAAAGGATGTATTCCAAACAGTTTCGGCGACAGCTGTTGCCCTCTTCAGTGGATCTACAGACCAAGAGTGGTACATACAAATGCTGAGAAGCTGCTTATATGCAGAGTGAGGACACGTTTTCCCAACCACACCTGATGTGACCTCACCAGACTCTCCCTCTACTCTGTCCACGACCTGAGTGAGGAAACCAATCCAGTGCAATCTGTATATACTGTACATTAGTATTCATATTACCACAGTTTCACTAAAACGTCAGTTATTTCTTGTATGTTCCTTAGAGCACTCAGAATCAGTAGTCCCCAACATCTGGATACGGAAAACGCTAAGATATGGAAAATATTTTTAGATCTTAAATATCCCTGTTGGTTAATAAGGCAAGCGTATTTTAAAGCCAGGAAAGCCTTTTCTGTACCTAGACCAACATCACAAAGTCAACAAAATAAGCCATACATCACAGTTCCGTAAGTGTCAAATCTTAGCTTGGTGAAGTCTGTGAGTCATGATTTAGATGTAAACATTGCATTTAGATATACTTCCACCTAAAGATCAATGTTAGTAAAGAATAAACCCATTAGTAAAGAAACTGCAGGGGTATACAAAATTCCATGTAGAGACTGTGATTTGGTTTATATTTGTGAAACTGGAATGGATTTGGACACTGGCATTAAGGAACACAAGTATGCTTGTAAGACAGGCAACTTAAATAACGCAGTGCACGTTCACTCTTCAGAAAATGACCATAGAATCGACTGGAATTCTAGCCAAATGAAGTACCTATAAGAAACGAAGGATAGTGGAAGCTGTATGTATAGATAGATATAATAATTTTAACCATAGTGAAGGAATGTATAAATTAGATCCAATGATGAGAGAATCAATGGAAAGGTCCTTGCCGCCCTTTGTAATCCCTCACTCAGGTCGTGGACAGAGTAGAGGGAGAGTCTGGTGAGGTCACATCAGGTGTGGTTGGGAAAACGTGTCCTCACCCTGCATATAAGCAGCTTTTCAGCATTTGTATGTACCACTCTTGGTCTGTAGATCCACTGAAGAGGGCAACAGCTGTCGCCGAAACTGTTTGGAATACATCCTTTTTCGTTTGCCAGTTTGGGTTTTTGTATCCTATAACAGTACAGGGAGTTTCCAAACACTGCCCTCTCTCACCAGGGCCACTCCAACATCCACTGCCCTACCTTGTATCTCTTTTATTACCCCATCCATCTACAGATTGAATAACCATGGAGACATGACACATCCCTGTTTCACCCAACCTTCAGAGAGAAAATTTCACTCAGTTCACCATCCACACGCACTGCAGCCATAGCACCATCATACATACTCTTCACAGCATTCAACAACTTCCCATCTACTCCATAATTCTTAATACTTTCCACAATCCTTGTCTATCCACCCTGTCATATGCTTTCTCCAAATCCATGAAGGCCGCATACAACTTCTTTCCCTTCTTTAGAACTTTTCCACTAAAGATCTAAGAATGATAATCTGATCTACACAACCTCTTCTCTTCCTAAAGCCTCCCTGTTCTTCTCTAACTAATTCCTCTGTTATTTCCCTAACTCTGTCAATAAGAATCCTACCATACACTTTTCCTGTTACACTAAGAAGACAAATGCCCCTATGATTACCACACACTTCTTTTTCCCCTTTTCCCTTGTACAAGGGAATAATTATAACTGACTTCCAATCCTCCGGGACTCTACCTTCCTCCCAGGCCAATCTGCACATCTTCCACATCCATTCTGCTGCTATCTCTCCCCCATGCTTCAGCATTTCACCACACACTCCATCAATTCCTGGGGCTTTCCCCAATTTGACTTTCTTCATTGCTTCCACAACTTCTATCCTACTGATTTCTTCCTGTCTTCTCACCTCCCTCCTTCTCCCAGCCATTCCCCAGCTACTTATACTCGCATTACTTCCATTCTCTGTGTTCAACATTCCTCAAAGTGTTCTCTCCATCTGCTCACTTTTTCTCCCTTCTCCACTAGTAATCTACCATTTTTATCTTTCACTCCCCTACTAACTTCACTGCCACCCTGTCTTACTCTCTTCACCTCTTTCTAGAACATTTTCTTACAGTCCCTCCACTTTACACTCAAATTCCTTCCTGATTCCTCATCCACTCTCTTCTCACTCTCTCTTACTAATCTTTTCACCTCTCACTTCCTTTCAACATATAACTCTCTCTTCAGACAACATCTGAATTTCAATAGGACTGATAATAATATAATTGAAAACTGGGATAGAATGAAGGGGTTGATTATTATTGTAAAGGGATGTGGATTAGGACTGAAAATGTGGACTCCACATGAACCAGGATTTAGTTGAACAGTAGACAGCTAATTTGTGATGAACTGAAAACTTGCACTCGAACATGGTAGCGGTGTTTCAGGTGCAAGGCCTACTGGGAAGGAATGATGGACGATAATTAGATCTGAGTGTCTGGTAAGGTGGAAGATGATGAAAGAAAAAGTTAACGAAAAAGATGTAAGGCAATAAGAAAATTTGTTGACTTTTTTTTAAATGAAAAAAAAAAGAAAAAAAAAGAGATAAACCCTGATGGACCTGGGTCGCTGAACAGTAGTGTTCATATCATGAATTCTATGAAAGAGGAGAAATTATGTATTTTTTTTATTTAAACGTACCCTCTGTTACCAGTCTAAGCCATATATTGCCTGCAAATGGGATAAGAGAATAATTATGTTTCGCGAACATTCACGTCTCACATACCGCACATAATGGCCTACACCAAAGCTACCATCAGTATCCGAAAAGTAAGGTATAACCACACAGAACGCGTCTTACCACCATATTTTTAATAAAACGCATTTTTAGCTAACGTGACAAAGGCCCTTAACCCCTCTCAGCTCAACTGATGGCGAAGATATAACCAGATTAGAGGATTTATGGAAGTATTTCTTTCGTTAAGTGGTGTACCGTAAAGGAACGGTAAATGCGTGCGTATGAGTTATTGTACTTATTAGATGAGGAAGAAACAACCAAAAATGTTGGGTTGATGGTAAATGCGTGCCTCTTACGTATAACTGTCATTGCTAGAAGAGGAAGAAATAAACGCAAAATAATGAGTTTATGGTTCTTGGTGTTTTTATATCTAGAAACAACTCTAGTACAAGTGGTATCTTATAATGACCACTAAATACTTCTGATTTCATGGATAGTTATACTGTAATTATCTTGTGTGTGTGTGTGTGTATATATATATATATATATATATATATATATATATATATATATATATATATATATATATATATATATATATATATATATATATATATATATATATATATATATATATATATATATATATATATATATATATATATATATATATATATGTATCATATAGAATGGGATAAATTATCGTTATTTTGAAATAAATAAATAAATTAATAAATAAATTTATATATATATATATATTTATATATATATATATATATATATATGTACCATATAATATATGTATGTATGTATGTATATATACGTACCATATATATATATATATATATATATATATATATATATATATATATATATATATATATATATATATGTGTGTGTGTGTGTGTGTGTGTGTGTATACATATGTACCACATAAAATGGTATATATATATATATATATATATATATATATATATATATATATATATATATATATATATATATATATATATATATATATATGTGTGTGTGTGTGTGTGTGTGTGTGTATGTAAGTATGTATACATATGTAACGTATGAAATGAGATAAATTATCGTTATTTTGAAGTCAGTGGAAGTTAATGCTTCACTCGTTGAAATTCCTACATTAGTAACCGCAGTTATAGAGGGGTCCATGAAGAGGGATTTATTGCGGAAAAGTACCAAAATCGAAATTAGCTTTAAGTTTTCTACAGATGCTAATTAGAGCCACGAAGTTACATGTATGTTGTTTATTTCATGAAGTAATTAATCATAGATATAATTGTTCTTGTAAATATGATTAAATGAGTAAATGGCTATTCTGAAAGAAGTAAGGGGAAGTCTCCCTGACCCTTGGCCCCTCGGTAATTTTGTACGAGAGTCTGATGCAATAAAAACATCCCTAGTCGCAGCCTGGCAGTACTACCATGTGTCCAGAAATTCCAGTGAGCCTCATCGTCATCCGAGCCCTGCTAGCCCTATCACCATTACTGAATCTAAAGCAGGGGTTTCCAAAATGTTCAGCATCAGCCCCCAGGGGGCGATGGGAGTATCCAAGGGGTCGATAAATGTCTGGGAGGTCAAAACAGAGTCGATGATTGGCTGGGGGTTAATAGGGGGGGACGATGAATGATGGAAGATCGATCAAGGATCAATCAATCTCCTGGGGTCGAAAGCTGAAATGCATATAAGAAATTTAAACTAAGTTCACACAATATCATGCATTAAATTACAAATAATTGCTACATGATTTATGTATAATTAGTTTTATGATATATTTTAGATTAGTTTTACTGAAACAAAATAACACCTTAATTTGTCAATCATTAGCCACAATCACACGACATGACCACGCCATTACAATGTCTCTTTCTCATGGATGAATTACTATGATTTTCTCAAGTCATGTGTACTATTTTTACTAATAATGGATAAACATATTAAATGTCTTTACTGGACACATGAGATCTTTGTAACTCCTGTCCCGTCCACATCTTGTATAAATATACCCAGCACCCCGTACCTCAGACCCTCCCCTTTGTGTCTATCATCTCCCCTGTCCCAGAAAGGATATACTTAAGTGTAATATTCGTGTTCACTTCCCCTACTGAGTATACTCGTCCCACCACATACGAACCCAGACTTTGCAAAGCCAGACACTCAGCCAACAGATTTAAAACACCCATACCGATGGGAGTTGTGTCAGTGTAGTGATTGTTGTACCTTTACCAACATACATAATGGCAGCTGCTGATACCAAGGGGAAGTGCCGACAATATTCACAAGATTTTTTGAAATTTGGAATCATCACTTCGCTTACCAATGAAACAATGCCTATGTACCTATTATGTGAAAAGACTTTCATTACTGTTGTCATGGAACCTGCGAAGATAAAAGACCACTTTAAAAGAGTTCACTGAGATAAGAAAACAAAGATCTTGATTATTTTAAGGCACCGAAAGAAAAAGAAAAAAATCGACCAAATTTAATGACATTTTTCAAAGCACCTGCCAGTGCTGATAATGAAGAACTGAAGGCATCATGCAGTATCTCCCTCATCATAGCAAAGAAAGGAAAATCGCATACAGTTGGTGAGGTCATAATTCCAGCAGTTAAAGAGATGACTGAATCTGTTATGAAGAAAGACTATCAACCTGTCCTAAAATGTCTGCCATTATGTTCCTATACAGTGCAATATCGATCTGATGAGATGGCTCATGATGTAGAAAAAAATTTTAACATCTGAGCTTCAACACTCCTTATCTCTCCAACTCGATGAGTCAATTTTCGGCAGTTCCGATGTTCTTATGGCATATGTGAGGTATTACAGCCCAAGTCAAAAGTGCATTGTCGACGGATTTTTATTTGCCAAGTATCTTAACGCTGATGCACAAATGAGACAGTTTTTCTGTGTTTGGAGGAGTATCTGGAGAAGCACACAGTAACCCAACAACAATATTACTGCAGTGTTTACTGCTGGTGTACCAGCACTGGTCGGCCGCTACAGAGGATTTGTCACTTTACACTGATGTACGTACCGTTCAATGTGTATAACATAGACATCTTCTTGTAGCCAAGAAACTCAGTGGTGAATTGCATGATGCCTTGAAAATGTCTGTCAGAACAATTAATATAATCAAAGCACATCCACACAACTAGCGATTGTTTGCAATCCAGTGTGAAAAGAATGATGAAACTCTGAACCAATTACTTTTGCACAATGAGGTAAGGCGGTTGGCTAGGGGTGATGGACTGCAAAGACTTGTAGACTTACACAGCTCAACTGTGTAGCTTCTAACAGATGTAAACCCATCACTATGTGAAGAGTTAAAACACTGTAGGAATTCTCTGTTCTATTTGGCAGACCTATATTTAAAATATAGTGAAGTACAGCAAAGTCTTCAGGATAAAGATGTTGCGATTATTCAGGCCAGGACAACTCTGTTAGACTTCCGAGCCAAAATAGGCCTATTCAGTGCTTCATTGGCACGTAGAAATTTTGAGTATTGTTCAGACTTACGGCAACTTGAAGAAAATGAAAACATTTCAGACAGAGACCTGGTGAAATACATAACGCACCCTGACAAATTAAGGGCAGACTTTATGGTACGCTTTGAAGACCTGGAGAAAATGCACGTGCCTGACTGGATTCTTACACCTCTTGATTTGGAAATTAGACAATGCTGAAATTGACTTTCAGTTACAGGAAGAACTTATAGAAATGATTATGGACCTAGGAGCAAAAGCGTTGTTCAAAAGTAAAAGCCTTGGTGACTTTTGGAGCAATGTAATTACTGTTGCTAAATACCCCCGGCTTTGTGCATTGGTTGAGCCATTTTTACTTGCATTCCCAGTTGTTACATTGTTGAAGGTGGTTTTAGCCATGCAATAAACAATACCGACTCGTAAGTCAAGCCATACCGCTTCCCGTCCGATCAGCGAAGTTAAGCAACGTTGGGTCTGGTTAGTACTTGGATGGGTGACCGCCTGGGAACACCAGATGCTGTTGGCATCCCTACATGTCAAGTGGGGTTGGTGGAGGATTAGTGCCCCTCCCTGTAAAACAATTAACTCTATGCCCTTGGCCACCCCGTTTGGGATACATGGCGTATGGCAATGAATGAAAAATATATATATATATATATATATATATATATATATATATCATCATCATTAGCCGTTTGAGTATCCACTGCAGGACCGGCCTATCCCGACCGAAATCGGGACGATACAGCCAATGTATCTCTACCAAGTGGCTTAGGCTGTCTGGTAGAGATTGTATGTAGGGTGAGAAGTGCTTGTAAGTGTAACTGTAGTGTTGGAGTGGCTTTGGATGTGTGTGTAGTCTGTGAACCAAGTGTAATCGGCCCGCGCAAGCCGACTGGGTGCAAGCATACTTTATAGTAAGCGACACTGGTTCAACCACAGCACCCCTTATGTTCGACAATGCAGTACGTGGCCGGGTGAACACTCCTAAAGTTTATTACCCTGGCAGGGCGCGAACCCTGGTTCACCCGTGTACGAAACGCACACTCTACCACTGTACCACAGAGGCTCCATATATATATATATATATATATATATATATATATATATATATATATATAATTTTTTTTTAGTACCACCTATTTTTATGAAATATTATTTTTTATTTATTTATTTATTTATTTATTATTATTATTATTATTATTTTACTTATTTATTATTATTATTATTATTATTATTATTATTATTATTATCATTATTATTATTATTATTATTTTTATTACACTATTATTACATGGGGCTGAAACATGGAATATGGGTGTAGCAGAGAGGAAAAGTTTGAATGTAATGGAGATGAGGTGTCTGAGAAGTATGTGTGGAGTGACGCGTATGGATCGGGTGCGAAATGATGAAATGCGAAGGAGAACTGGAGTTGTTCGGGAGATGGCTGGTAGAGTTGAGCAGAGGGTGTTGCGATGGTTTGGGCATATGGAGAGAATGGATAATGAGCGATTGGTGAAAAAGATAACTAGATCTGATGTGAGAGGTGTAAGGCTGAGAGGAAGACCACGAATAGGATGGATGGACAGTGTGATGAGAGCGCTGGATGCGAGAGGGATGTCTGTTGTGCAAGGAAGAGTGGCTGTGCGTGACAGAAATAAATGGAGAGAAATTGTGAATAAATAAGTGATGACGCAGCCCTGAGGGGGTATTCTCCCGCATTTGGTCTGATCAGCTAGTCAGGTCAGGTGCGGGTAAGGGGATGGGTCTGTTATGATGTGGCAGGGGTAAACCAGTTCTGCTGTCGGGCCCTGCTGCGGATGTCACTGATTGCATTGTGCAGTTGACCCTTGTGCGGTGTGGTGCGGTGAGGATCTGTCCGTTCTCCCTTTTGGGGCTAAGATGTGAATGAATGTGTTTGAATGGATGAGTAAATAGGGAGTGTGTCGTCCTGTCTCGGCTACCTCCCTTTCCTTGGGGGAAGCAACCTAGGTATATAGATAGATTATTACACTGGTTTACAAAAAAAAAAAAAAAAAAAAAAAATCTGAGGCAAGCATGTGAATAGGTGTTTTTGACTAGTTTTGATAAGCTTAATTCAAATTTCTAAACAGTTTTGCTCTATCATCTCTAGTTTTTTTGCTTTCACAGATCCCTTTTTTTTATTATAATGCATATACTTATAATATAATGAGTTTATTTCATATATTAAAATGGCATATTACAGAACGAAACAAAACAGACACAGAACACTGACAGAACTAAATATTACCATTACTTGGATATAAGCATATATACACACCATAGTACTACAGACAGTCAGAAGTGAGTTTTTTTGGACGATCTGGTGTACTTTGCCTCCGGGATGTCGCACAGGAGCATCCAGCAGAAGTCCTCCATCATGCTGGGGTTCCACTTGCTTTGGTAGTTGCTCTCCATCTTAGTAATATCTTGGTGGAACCTTTCCTCATGTTCGTCACTTACTGCTCCGAGGTCCTGGGGGAAGTTGAGGTGGGAGTGGAGAAGTGAATCTTGAGAGACTTTCGGCACCCCATATCCTGATAAGCCTGCAACAACTTCTCGACACGCTCTTGGTAACCTAGTTCCCGTGTGTTGCCAAGAAAGCCATGGCAGACTACCTTAAATGCTTCCCATGCTCCTTCAAGGTGAGCTTCCCCTCGAATACCTCATCCTTCAGCACCTCCCGGATCTGAGGTCCGATGAAGTTGCCCTCCTTGAGGTTAGCAGAACTGAGAGCTGGGAACAGAGTGCACAGATGTTGGAATGCAGCGTCATCCTTGTCCATGGCCTTCACGAAATTCTTCATAAGGCCAAGCTTGATATGAAGAGGGGGAAGAAGCATCTTGTTCATGTCCACCAGAGGATTTTCTTGGGCACTGTGTTTCCTAGGCACGAAAGTGCTCCTAGACCCCCAGTCCTTCTGCGTGTAGTGCTTGACATGTTTGAGCTTGTTGTGGCGCGCGTTTTAAACCCAGTTCCAAGAAAATAGGACGGTAAATGGATTTTTGGCGAATATTTTGGGTCTAGGCCTATATGTATACATGTACATGTATATCTAAAAAACTAGAGGTGATGAGTGAAAACGGATTTCGAATCTGAAATCAGCAACCCAAAATTAGGTTAGAACACCTAATTTCATGCTTGCCTCAAATTTTTTGTAAACCAGTGTTATTATTATTATTATTATTATTATTATTGGCAGTATTTTTATTATTATTACTATTATTATTATCATCATTCGTAATACTATTAGTTATTTAGAGCATTATTTGTTAAATTACTTTCATATGATAAATGCGTGGGGGTCTATGAAAAATCTGAAACTGAAGGAAGGGGTCAATGAGCTGAAGAGTTTGGGGACCCCTGGTCTAAAGCTAAGTTATTCTGTGTTTATTGGTCAGTAATGTAAGGTACCTAGTTAAGAAGTGGGCAGGGCCGACCATTATAACTCCTTTAAAAATCAGCATGGGGCTGATTTAACTAGTGACTGAGAATGTTTAAGTTTCTTTTATATCTCAAGGGGCTTTTTAGAAAGCCTTAACCCAAGGACACTGTACACCTGTATATCATGCTCTCGACACATGGTTCCTGCCATGATCGTTCGAGTGAGTGCCCAGGTCAAGACCAAAATACCTCCGGAGCAATTTTGATCTATCCTTGGTGCATCAGTGACACAAAAATGCAGAGGCACAAAATTGTTTGATTTGGAAAATTGTTATAGAAGTTCATTAAATATTCTTGGGAGTTTGTTCCTTTGCTCTCTCTTACCTCAAATTAGTGCCAGCTATTGAAGATGTCTGGGATGTGAGGACGCTTTTATTGTAAATGTGCCTGATCATTGCTTCAGCAAACAGTGCAATAGTGCAATGGTGGCTACCAAAGAAAGCCTTCAGCGGGGCTTATATAGCTGGTGGAGGACAGTGCCACTGTGTTAAGAAAGTAGAGCAGCGTTTCGTGAAGTACAAACAAGCCGACTATAGTCACTTTTTTCAATGACATTTGCAACGTGCTCCCCTTCCCTCCACCTTTCTGTCTTTTACAGTTTATACCACTTCGTCCCTTTTTATACACCTTTCACACTCTTGAATACTTCGACCAGTTCAATTAAAATCCTCACTCACCCCATCCCTTCATCTCCTCTGGGCCTTTCGCTCCTGCTCACACTTTCCGCTTCAGATCTGTATGCTTTCTTTTATCATTTTGGTGTCATCTCGTGTCTTCACTCTTGTCGTCCTCACCATCATGCTGCGTTCATTCTTATACTTCTTTCTTGTTCTGTCGTTTCTCACTCTGTCAAGAAAAAGTTAAGTCGACATATGTAATTAAAAATTTCCTTTCAAATATTTTAACATTTTCACCTATAATCCACTATGATCACTCTCTTGCTCTAAGGACATGCCTCGCACTCGCGTGTCTCTGTCATCGCCATTAACTGTACCTCTTCACATACTGTCATTCCACGCTTCTCTTGGTGTCTGATCTTTGCGTCTTTCCCACCCTAAGGTTTACGTTAGCCTCGGCCACTCCCTGTTACCTAAAAGACGCCATCTGCCAATCTTGGCTCTGAGAATACTTTCATTTCCTTCATGTCATGGCTTCTCACTACATCTCATGACCATTTTCTTTTTCATATTCACTCACATACTCTCTAAAATTAAAACAAGTCAAATAAACATTGCTTTGTCTCTGTATCACCACATCAGACACTTCCTCCAGAGCAGCGATGGCAGCAACACCTGTTCTCTCCACGCCTTCTACACCCGCCTCGGCTTTCGACCCGTTGAGGGGGGCCACCACAGGCAGGGAGCAGTCACCAGGAGCCGTTACCATCACGGGGACTGTGAAGTGGTACAACGTGAAGGCGGGGTACGGATTCATCCGGCGCCAGGACACCGGCGCCGATGTATTCGTGCACCGCCTGGGGATCGTTGCACCTGCTTCACCACGTCTTCAGCGCTCGTTAGGCGAGGGCGAGACGGTGGTGTTCACTCTCCACCAGACACCGAAGGGTCCTGAGGCCAAGGACGTCACCGGGCCGGGAGGTGCAGCCGTGCAGGGCTCTGCCCATGCACGGCGGCGCCCCACGGCCCGGGGGCGCCGGCCCAAGGATCGTCGATGTACTGGGGAGATTGACACCATCGTCAGCATGTGCATCGCGACGGCGAGTGCTTTCTGTGGCGGTGACAAGGCTGCGTTGCTTATTCTCCTCCCTCAGATCTTTGAGGAGAATGGCCTTCCGCGCCTTGTCATCCCCCAGAGCTTCGCCCGTGGTGCACGGCCAGCCCCTCGTCAGGAGCATCGTGCCCCCAAGCTGCAGCCTTCCCAACCCCGCACAACACCGTGGAAAAGGCTGCAGCTCGATGCTCCTTTGAACCAACGGACTGCCTCTATCGCCACCACTCCTGCTCAACCCATGGAGACCTCCACCACCACCACCGACAGCCACGGGGAGCCTCCTACACCCCCGCCACAGCGTGCAGCCGACCAGCCTGACCACCAAACTACCACCACGCCACCCTGTGCTTCTCCACCGACACCCAGGAGAGCACAGAGGAAGCGCAAGGCTACTGAGACTGACACCTCCCAGACAGCTACCTCCGGATCGACGCCACCGACAGACGACTTACGTACTGACGCTGACCCGACAACCGACATCACCGACTTCAATGACAAGTTAAACGACTACATAGCCAACAACACCGACCAGCTTATCAACAAAGTCCAAAAGAACCTCCGGCTTAGCCGGAACATGGACCTTTTCAACTCCCTCACTCAGCAGTTTCCTCTAGACCACCGTTAATTCCGACACTCCACCGACTGGGCTAATATATGGCCCGGCCTGCACTACGGGTGCAGGAAATCTTTAACGAACGAACGAACGAACCACATCAGACTGATACCTAAAAAATCTGGAAATTTCATAATAAAATGGATCTATCATGATATGAACTAAGAATAATAAAACATTATATACCACAGCAGAAAAATGGGGAAATAACATAACTTCTCTATTTGATTATTTCTTCAGAGGCGTTGGTCGAGTCAACAGAGAGGTGATCTGCTGTCCCATTGGACACTGGTTTGAATCTCGGCTGGAACAGGGAACGGTTTAAAGATTATTAAAAAAAAAAAAAAAAAGACTTTACTTATCTGCCACCCACTGACATGTCACATAAACGCCCCTGCCAGTACCAGTACACTAGTCCCTTGTGAGACAGTCCTAGCATGTATTTAATAGGGAAGCTGCTTGTTGGCGCCGAAGTGGTGACTGTCCTTGATAAAAAGTTGACTTACGCCAATGACCTTGATCTCTGATCTTTTGTTCTCAAAAAAAAAAAAAAAAGGAAAACCAATGGGCCGTCTCTCCAGCCATTCAACGAATCTGGCTAAAATGAGGAAAAATTGCTTTGGCGTTATTTTGCACACACACACACACACACACACACACACACACACACACACACACACACACACACACACACACACACACACACACACACACACACACACACACACAAGGTAAGTAAATAATAATACCATTTCTGGCTTTATGGGTATAAAAATATATCTTTCTTATTTGGTGATGGTGACGAGACAGAAATTGGCTGTGTGAAACAGCGAAAGCAAAACGGAACTCTCAGGGAGTGCAGCAACCACACTCAACAAATGGTCTATGGGCTGAACTATGACTTTGCCCTGTGACTTTGTCCTTCGACCAATTGCTTTCAAAATCAAATTATTGATACCCAAACCCGAGCCTCAACCGGTCCAAAAAGTTGGTCAAGGTTGAGTAAAAACTGTTTGAGTTTATCCTGTCATGTAAAAAATCGACCTATTGTTCTAGAAAACAATAGATGAAGCCACTGGATGACCCTCATCACTTTCACAAAAGTTTAATAAAATCTGAGAATTTTTTTTTTTTTGGTTATTTTTATTATACACAGACACAACGATCTAGCTATGACTTTGAGCTGTGTTCTTGCCTTATAAATGATTGTTTTCAAAATTTAATTCGACTGTTCTTGCCTTACCCTCAACCCATCCCCTAATTTTAATTTAAACTGGATTTAAAAACTGCTTAAGATGACCTTGATAGGTGACCTCCGACCTCATGTTTTCATGAGTAACAAGGCAATCCATTGTTTGGATCTGCACCCCCACCGAGTTCCCGGATAAAAACTGTTCAAGATATTTTGTTCACACACACACACACACACACACACACACACACACACACACACACACACACACACACACGGGCGCGTGTGACGCCGAGCGTCCAGCAAAGCGTAACACCTGTACGGGCTTCGTGAGTGTCCTTTCTCTCTCTCTCTTTAATGGAACACACATTATATTTAAGTCATGGAATCCTGGCCAATAAATTCTGTCGGTTCATATGAGTGTCTGGCACGCTTTGGTTCATCGTCACAGTTATCGCAGGTTGGTATACAATTACGGATGTTACAGTCGCATTGCAGAAATGAGAGAAGGAATTTTGGTTTGACCACAATACCTTCTGTCACTTGTGCACTGTGGGTGTATGTGTGCATGTTGTAAGATGTAGGCCTATAGATATTCCATCAGGAATTCATGTCATTTTAAGATTGCTCCTATGATGACTGGGAACTTTATTGGAAGAGGGCTGTGCTGCACTCTCGGAGTCTAGTTGTTCTCTGTCTCTCTTAATTTCATTGGGAGAGAGGTAAATAAGCTTCCATTTACCATCACGTTATGCTGGGGTAAGAAATTCTCCATGAGTGTACATAAAACAAGCCGATAGGCGACGGTGGCCAGCTCTAAGTGAACCAAGATTTGTCAGCAATGACCGGAAGTGAGTTTCGACACTAAAAGTCATTTCTATATGGAGGTACTCCAGTGCAACATTCCTTCCCAGAATCATGGCCCTGGCTTAAAAATTTTCGGAGCCTTGGCATTTCGCGCAAGCAAGCTCGTAATTTTAGTACTTTTCATATTTTCTGCTCTTAATGATCTTCGACCCCTGACCTGGCGGACATACTGTAGGTCATTCAGGTACTAGGCATACTTGTAGTACTCATTAATGTCTATAAGCATGCAAAGTTTTATCTGATTCCATCCACCCTCTGTGGAGCGAGGGAACTCGTAATTAGCAGAATGGCCTTTGAGAGGTATAACTTCTAGATGGCACTGCCAGTGACTGAAGATTAGTTTTGACACTAAATGTAATTTTTGTAAAGACGTATTCCAGTGCAACATTCCGCCCACGAACCATGGCTCTGGCTTAATAATCTTCGGAGCCTTAGCATTTTGTGCGAGCAAAGTCGTGGGAGAAGTTGAGAGACGGAAAAGAGTTATACGTAGAGAGGAAGAGAGAGGTGAAAAGATTAGTAAAAGAGAGTAAGAAGAGGGTGGATGAGGAATTTGGAAGGAATCTGAGTGTAAAGTGGAGGGAATGTAAGAAAATGTTCTGGAAAGAGGTTAAGAAAATTAGACAAGAGTGTTAAAGAAGTTAGTCGGAGAGTGAAAGATATAACTGGTAAATTACTAGTGGAGAAGGGAGAAAAAGTGAGCAGATGGAGAGAATACTTCAAGGAATTGTTGAAATAGACAGTGAAAGTAATGCAAGTATAAGTGGTTGGGGAATGGCTGGGAGAAGGAGGGATGTGAGAAAAGAGGAAGAAATCAGTAAGATAGAAGTTGTGGAAGCAATGAAGAAAGTCAAAATGGGGAAAGCCCCAGGAATTGATGAGGTGTTTGGTGAAATGCTAAATCATGGGAGAGAGTAGTAGAATGGATGTGGAAGATGTGCAGATTGGCCTGGGAGGAAGGTAAAGTCCCGGGGGATTGGAAGTCACGTATAATTATTTCCCTGTACAAGGGAAAAAGGGAAAAAGAAGTTTGTGGAAATCATAGGGACATTTGTCTTCTTAGTGTAATAGGAAAAGTATACGGTAAGATACTTATTGACAGAGTTAGGGAAATAGCAGATGAATTAGTTGGGGAAGAACAAGGACATTTTAGCAATGGAAGAGGTTGAGCAGATCAGATATTCATTTTTAGGTCTTCCGTTGAAACGTTTCTAGAAAGGGGAAAGAAGTTGCATGCGGCCTTCATTAATTTGGAGAAAGCATATGACAGGGTGGATAGATAAAGACTGTGGAAAATGAGTTGCTGAATGCCGTGAAGTGTATGTATGAGGGTGCTAAGGCTGCAGCGCGTGGGGACAGTGAACTGAATGAATTTTTCTGTTTGAAGGTTGGATTGAAACTGGGACGTGTAATGTCTCAATGGTCATTCAGTCTGCATATCGATGGGTTATAAAAGAGATACAAGGTAGGGAAGTGCATGCTAGAGCAGCCCTAATGAGAGAGGGCAGTGTTTGGAAACTCCCTGTACTGTTGTTTGCAGATGATACCGTCTTGTTAAGTGAAGTAGAAGGGGAGCTGGAAGGCTTGGTGAATGAGTTTGGGAGAATGTGTAAGAAACGGAATCTAAAGGTGAATGTAGGGAAGACTAAAGTTATGGTCTTCGAGGGAAATGAAGTCACTGAATGTACAATGAGGGTGGATGAGGAGGAAATGAAAAATGTGAATACGTTTAAGTACTTGGGCTGTGTGATGAGTAAGGATGGAAGTTTAGAGGATGAAGTGCTAGAAATGGTACAACAAGGAAGAAAGGTGCTGGTTTTTTGAAAGCAGTGATAAGTAACAGGAAGTGAACATGGAAGTAAAAAAGTCGCTGCATGACAGTATTGTGATACAAACTCTAAGGTATGGATGTGATGCTTGGGCCTTGTTGCAGGGACACAAGTCAAGAGTGAGAGCAGTGGAAACGAGTTATTTGAGAAATGACTGTGGAGTCACATGTAGAGACAGACTGACAAATGAAGAAGTGAAGGAGCGTTGTGGTGTGAATGAGGATGTGATAAATTGTTAGGAGAAATATACTGAAGTGGTTTGGCCATATGGAGAGGATGGATAGCGGGAGACTGACGAGGAGAATGAATGTGGGTGAGGTGGAGGGGGGGAAGAAGGAGGGGGAGGCCGAGGATGAGATGGAGGGATGGAGTGGAGAGGTATGTGAGAGAGGGGGTGTGAGCTGGAAGCAGCGCAGTGAAATGGCGGGGGACAGGGCGACATGGAGGCGATTAGTCTGTAGCCTCCCGTTACGGAATAAGGCATGTATATATATATATATATATATATATATATATATATATATATATATATATATATATATATATATATATATATATATATTTAACCCACTGGAGCCCAGTGTCCACAGTACTGGACAGAGCTGGGAATTTTCAAACCTTAATAACGTAGGGAACCCCCGGGTAGGGACCTATGAACTTCGCGACTATGAGCCAATAGGCGGAGGGCGGTTCGCTTAGTACCCTCCAGGAACAGTGCCTCGCCCAGCAACTCTGGGATCCAATGGGATCTATCTATCTATCTATCTATCAACTTCACACTCATTCTATGACTCAACTACAGTCCATTTTTCCTTCATTCTCTGCGTTACCTTGTTCTATAATTTTCTCACTGATATTAATTAGATCTTTAGTACGAGCAGTAGCTTCCTTGCCAGATTACACTGTGGGTCAAAATGGCCAACTATTATCCTAATTTCTTAAATACTCGACTATACTCCTTTATACTCCTTAAAACTTCCCTTGCTCATCTTATAGCCCTTCATTTTATCCTTCATCGCCGCCTTTCATATACTTATCAGTCTTGCCATAATTCATTTTTATATTTCTCAGCGTTAATATAATCAGTTTAATGGACACTGCTTCTTTCAATTGCACTTCGCCATCCTGCACACCCTCCTTTACCACACTTATTTAATTTCAAAATATACAGTATACGGAGAAGTATCGAATTGCACGAGAGAATGTAGCCTGTTCTCCCGCCCTTGCATCAGCCAAAATGGTGGGCACTGTGACACACAAACAAATAGCTCAGCATTCTTCCACAGAGGCGAGTGCAGGTGAGTGGGTCGTAACAAGATACCAGGCGCTAAAGGATATTGACACACACACACACACACACACACACACACACACACACACACACACACACACACACACACACACACACACACACAAGGGCGGGCATGCATACTCACAAACACATCCAGACTCACATGCCTCGTGCGAGCAAGCTCACACACACACACACACACACACACACACACACACACACACACACACACACCACTCGGTCATTCAGTATACACATACTGTACATGTTTTTTGTTTCTCTCTCTCTCTCTATCTCACAAACATACACACACACACACACACACACACACACACACACACACACACACACACACACACACACACACACATACGAAAACCAAACTTCCCTCCAGTCACCCAGTGTAACAGGCTGGAGGTGAACATTAAACAGGTACATTCTCGTGTGAGTGGTTTTGAATTTCTCACGAAAGTAATTATTGGCGTGCGTGTCAAACGTTGCCATCACCAAGCTTTGCAGGCCATCGTATGTATAGCTGTGTGTGTGTGTGTGTGTGTGTGTGTGTGTGTGTGTGTGAGGGAGCCCCTGGAGCATGCAATCAGTAATTACACACCCATGAACTAAACCATAACTGTGTAACTTGCCGAATGTGCTGTAGTCGAAGCGTCCCAGCTGGTTGACCTACAAATTGGTTGTGGTGTGGCGGCAAACCAACGAGGGAAATGCAGCCAACACTACACAACACCACGGTAATGACAGTGACGGTCGAGGAACAAGTGACGAATATATAAAACCCCCAGCGTCACTCCCACTTGCCAGTTGCACCCACTTACCAATGAATGTAGTTTTACTGTAGACTCTCGCCAACGTAAATATTGGCCCTTGTATATGTATTAGGTGTTGTGAGTTTAGGAAAGAAAGTGAGTTTATTTGGTTTCGTGATTTTTGTGTCAGTGTTGGGTCACTTGTGGAATTATCTTTAATGAGAGTCACTTTGTTGACATATTTATCTGTTCGCGTGTTTGAAAATGTGTGCGATTATTCTAAGGGATTGGGTCGATTGAAGGTTGTTTATCTCAGTAGCTTGATTCAATTACTCTCCGCATCAACCTTTGGACCGAAGTCTCTTGATTGCCACTGTGATTTTGCTGAAATGTATCACTGTTTATATTCAGTTACCTTCACATCTGCGGTCATGTTATGCTTATGAGTATTTACCTTTAGGTTAAAGCTGTACATTTTCCTCATTATAAATCTGTGTCAGAGAATGTCTTTTCTGAGTGCTAGAGACAATTTACGTTTTATATCACCAACTCTGTCATAACCTACATTTTGTGGGAATGGAAAAAGAAAAATGGATTTGGAAAATATATGAGAAGAAATGTTAGGCAATGACCGGGGTGGAATGGCAAGGTGGGGAGTGTAAATTATGAGTTTTGACATGGGGTCTAGAGTGATTTAAGACAAAAATATTTGGAAAGCTTTTGTCGAAACCGGTCATCAAAGGATGCAACTTTAGATAGTAAAAAAAGCCATAAAGTGTAAAGTATGTGTTTGTCTCTTATTTTACATAATCTTTCCACAACGATTTCTTGTCCAGCCCGTCGAGATCCAGTGTTAGAATTAAAGTGGATCTGAGTGGACTGCAACTTTGCACATTAGAAGGAAATAGCGGACTGTAAATGTTGCAAGCTAAATTACTGTAAGTCCCGCCCGGCCTTGTTACTAAATTTATCGGTGTTTGGAAGAGACAAGGCTTTGTAACAGAGTCAGTTTACTGTACCTGAAACACTTGATATGTTGATTTCTAGTGGAGTAGAAAACAAAATATGAAATTCTTTAGGTTAGTCTAAAATCCATAACGTTGAGGAACAGGAAGGATTTTCCTTTTTTTATGGTTGTCGACAGTTAATGAAATAGGAAAATGTAACAAAAAGTAATTGAAACATTAAACTGTTTTCTCAGTATTATATTTCCACAGCGGTCCAGCTCTTGAATAGTGTATTGCTACGACCTCCAGCCCACCAAGCCCCCAAACTCAGTGTGTCCTGGAAATCCGAATTAAACTTTACTTGGGCAGTCTTATGTACTTTTTTTTTTTTTTCTTTTGAGGAACAAATTTGCTACAGACAAATGCACATTCGTTCCTTGCTGGAGAGCGAAAGAGGAAATGAAAGCCTATCACCTTTTCCTACCTAACCGTGTAGGGTTTTTCATGCTTTTCCTCTGATCACAGCAACTCACACTCCTTCCTTATTAAAAATATTCCCAGGTATAAGCCATTCCGTTCCTCTCGACTAAGAACACACTCTTATCCATGGAAGTAGAGAGGACAGGCAGAGCGAAAAACGAGTGTTGAGGGTGGGGGATGGTAGCAGTAAACACTGCAAATCACCACAGCCTGATGGTAATGATAACATAAAAGATAATGTTCCACTACATGCATTTTATGACACACTTTTTGCCATTTTACGATGGTGGGGGCTCTGGCATCCACTCTTGCCGTTTTGCACATTTATCCGGCGTTGTTTTGGCATAACTGGGGCTTCTGTGTTTGTTTGCATTTGCTTGTTTCCATATAAAGAGAAGATGTAATTGGATGTTCGAATATTAGGGAATGTATGCGTATGTACAGTATATTTCGTGAGCTTGTGGCTGTGTGTAAGCCTGCGAGGGCATGGAAGTTGATATGGGAATGTGAGGATGTGAGTGTGTGCTGGTGAGTTGGGATGATGAAGGTGGCGTATGTGTTAGTGTATGTGTATGGTAATGTGAGTGTGGTAGTATGCTCGTGTATGTGTGTGTGTGTGTGTGTGTGTGTGTGTGTGTGTGTGTGTGTGTGTTTTGGTATGAGTTGCCTAACAGTGCGGGTAAGGGTGTGTCAGCTTATGAAACTAACGGTGGTGATATGGTTATGAGACATTATGAAAGTGACATCAGCATGTGGTATGAGAATGAGGATCGAAGGCTTGTGAGTGCTTAGAGTGAAGATTCGGTGAAGATGTGTAAAACTTCAGGTGCTGTGAAAATATGTGAGTCTGTGTAGGTGTGCAGGTTTGATGAAAATGTGCAAGAGTGGAAATAGAAGTGCTGTTGTGGAGCGGCAGTTCGGACCATCGTTTGTAAGCGAGTCTGCCAGTATCAGATGGCATGTGAAAGGAATTTAAGTGTTTGCTTAGATGCGTCGTTGCTTGTGTAGGCTAATTCTGGTGTGTGAGGGTACTGATTCCCTGGAAGAGATATTGTTTGTCTGTGGTGCTACTCTTTAAGTGGGAGAAGTATTGCCTGTTTCTACTTGGTATTACTTGTGTTTATGGGGTAGTACTTGTGTGTATGGGGTATTGCTTTTGTGAATGGGAGTTTGTTTGTGTTTGAGGCACTGCATGTGTGTGGAGGTAGTGCGTATGGAGGGTAGGATATTGCTTGTATTTGAATCACTGCTAGTGTGTGGCAATATTGCTCATGTGGGAGGAGTATCGTTTACATGAGACTAGTATTGCTTATTTGGAAGGGTTGTCACTTTTGAAGGTGGGGTATTACTGTGAAATAGGCATTGTTTGTGTGGGTGAAACATTGATGCTGTGGGTGCAATGGTGCTTGTGTGGGTGACATACTACTTGTAAGGCGGGTTTCTGATGGTTTGGGTGGAATATTGCTTGTCTTGATATAGTGTTCTTTACGTGAGTATGGTATTGCAGTATTTGGGTGCATTGGGAATTGCATTTATTCATCATTTTCGCCTCGAATATTCCTTGTGTCTTAGCAGTACATAGGAGTATATGGGAAATCCAGATGAAAGGAAACTGTTGGGAGAAAAATGCTAATTCTGCTAAGATCTAACCAACGTGTATGAGAAAGGCATAGACAAGAGGAAGGCTCTTCCCCATCCACCACACGACCCGATTAAGCCGGCAGGAAAAAGATACAAAAAACACCATTATTGTTAGAAATTACTAACATGAAAATTTCCATAGAAGATTCAGAAGAGGAATAACTATGCACTATGTAATCTCTCTTCTACAGATCTGTAAAAGAAAAGCGAACACAATCGTCGAATATTCTCATTATGAAACAAACGTCTCATGATCGTCAGCATATACTTCAACTTGGAAATAACGTTAAGCAAGTTATAGCCTATAGTCTCAAGATATTTGTCTAGCTGAATTTTAAACGTACCAGTAGTTTTTGCACGAACTACTCCTGCTGGTAGCCCAATCCATTTTTCCACTCCTCAAGAAAAGTAATTATTCCCTGTATTAGCGATGAATCTCTTACTTTTGAGTTTGATTCCAATATTTCTAGCCACAGTATCAGTCTGCATTTCGAACAAATTATCATACCTAACATCGTCAAATTTGTTAACATTTTAAATATTTGCGTTTGGTTTCCTCTGTGCCGTCGCTTTTTTTCATGAGAGAGAGAGAGAGAGAGAGAGAGAGAGAGGGAGAGAGAGAACATATTTAGTTTCTTTCGTCGCTCTTCGTAAGATTAATTTCGCAGCGAAGGGATCGTTTCCGTGGCTCTACGCTGCATTCACGCAATCCTGTCCTCGTCCATAATAAGGTTTGGGGGCCATTGCTGAACACAGTATTCTAGGTGGGGTCTGACTAATAATGTATAAAGCTTAGAAATTACATCAGGCGATTTATGGTCAGTGTTCCTTGCGATGGAGCTGAGCATTTTGTTTGCCTTTTAGTGGCTGTTATACGCTGTTTTGAGTTTTGAGGTCGTTGCTCATAATAACTCCTAAATCCTTCTCGTCCTTTATTTCCGTCAGTGGGGTACTAAATATACGGTATTCATACTTAATGTTTTTTATCACCAAAGGGCAGTACGCTACATTTATCTACGTTATATTTCATCCGTCCTTTTTCACTCTAGTTCATTAGCTTATCGAGGTAATTTTGGATAGATTCACAGTCTGCTTTCGTAATTACTTTGCATCCAACCTTCGTGTCCCCTACAAATATCGATACCTTAGAAACGAGACCATTTTCAAGATCACTGATAATAGTAGTGAAAACAACTGTTCCTAGGAATGACCCTTGAGGAACTCCGCTTGTTACTTCTAGTCAGTCTGATGATTCGACATTTATTACTACATGCTGCTGGCAATTTTTTTTTTTTACTAATCACCAGTCAATGAGCATAATTTGTCAGAGAGGCCGTGGGCTTTTATTTTTTTCTAGTAGTCTTATATAAGGAACCTTTTCAAATGCTTTCTGGAAATCTAGATATATCACATCCAACGTATTTTTGAGTCCCACTTATCGTATATGGTCGTAAAAATTCAGGCAGTTTGTAATGCATGATTAGTTTTTACGAAACCTGTGCTGATTTTCTGTTATAAGTTTATGCCCTTTAAGGGAAAAATTAATTAAATCCTTAACAATTTTTTCCAAAATTTTGCATTGTACTGACATTGGTTTTACTGGGCAGTAATTTGTACCGTTTTTATCACCCTTTTAAAAGACAGGTGAGATATTAGCGAGCATCCATTGATTAGGTGCTCTACATTCAGTTAATGATTTAATGAATATTTTAGTTAGAGGAAAGGCTAACTATCTCTAACATTCACGATGTATGCAAGGAGATATCTGGTCCGGGCCTGATGATTTACTTGGGCCGATTTTCTGAAGACAGTTTAACGCATCATGCCTTTTCACTTAACTGACTGATAACTTGTCGTTTTCTGGTCCTGGGAAAACAGAGTGGGGGAGGGGAATGTTTATTTTCTTTTATGATAATGCTGTGAAAGGAGTCGTTCAATATTGTTGCTACTGTTTGGTTATCATGGACAAGGTCGCTTTCTGAGCTTAGTAAAGGGCCTATACTATCTTTTACATTTTTCTTACTCCACACGTAATGGAAAAAAAAAAAAAAAAATAGGGTTTGATTTTGAATCCCGAGAAATTTCCGTTTCGTGGTTTCATTTAGTGTTCAGAATAAATTCGCACACTGCTGCTGTAATTTAAAATATTCGGTACCGTCATCTTTATTTCCTGTCTATATTTTTTTATATGCACCTCTCTTGTGACCAATTATTTCTTCATTGTTCTTTCTACATCGAGGCCTGTTTATTGGGTGTTTATACTTTTTATATACTCTTCTCTTGCCACCAATTATTTCTTCTGTATTCTTCGACATCCGCGCCTCTTTATTAGGGTGATTATTTCTTCAAGTAATTCTCGGTATGTTTATTTTATCGATAGAATTCAATCAATTAGCGAATATTTCCCATATTTCTTCGACGTTGTCCACCTGAAGCAACTTAATCTAGTTGGTTTTGGTAATTTCGTATCTCATATTTTTGAAATTAGCCTTTTTAAAGACAGGAACTAAGAGGTTATTTGTGCTGGTCTTACGGTTTATGATAAACTCAAATCTGATGGTATTTTGATCGCTGTTGTCAAAATTTT
Organism: Coenobita brevimanus; assembly: GCF_032717465.1. Lineage (NCBI taxonomy): Eukaryota > Metazoa > Arthropoda > Malacostraca > Decapoda > Coenobitidae > Coenobita > Coenobita brevimanus. The sequence continues at coordinate 16,270,740 of NC_137053.1, read as the reverse complement.
CACCAACGTAACACAGATTTATTAGAGCACTGTCTTTTGCTAGGGTAAAGGTGGGTATACTATTAACACATGACGGAGTATTTGCTGCCTGACTTAAGAATGCATCATCTGTGAGTTCTACATGTTCCCTTCTCTATCTGCACACGAATTTTCCAGTCAGTATTCGAAATATCAAAGTCCCCACATATAATGCGGTCCTTGTATTCTATGACTGATTTTATTTTGTCATAGAATAATCTATCACTTTCCTTGTCTAACTCGGAAGATCTGTAAATTAAACTGAAAAGAATGGGTTTATTGCTCTGAAAATTTCTGTATTTAAGAATTTTCTCTCTTTGTACACCAGGAAACCATTTACTACGCTGGATGGTAACCACATAACCAAATTATGGCACTTGGTGGTTTAGTGGGTAATTAAGGGGCTCCAATTGGACTGAGCCTGTGAAGGTTTATATCCAAGGAGTGTTTGCGGTTTATTGCTCACGTAATGCCACTCAGTGATTAGTAAGGCTGGTCACTCTCATCTTAAATATCAGGGCCAACTTGCCTAACCCCGGGCTCCTCTGCTCCTCATGGAGCAACATAGGATTGGATGATGGATGGATGGATGGCGGAATCCTATGTTTCGACATTCAGTGTACTGATCTGTATTGCATTTATGTGTTTTTTAATATATATTACTCCTCCACCACGGCAATTTCGTTCAGTAGCAATTTTTAAAATATTTTGGTTTCATAAGAATACTTTCTCAACAAGGTGCTTCACACGAGGGTTTAACCACGATTCTCTAATCATAATTATGTCAAGATTATCGGTAGTTGTATAAGAAATTAATCTGTCTTGCCTTGAAATAGTACCTACCTCTGCATTCATGTACAAAATATTCACAATAGGCTGGATCTAGTAGGGGTGTGAGACACACTATAATGAGCCTTGTTTAATTGTTTAAATCCTCAGTCAATATGGCGACACACCGAGCCACTGATGTGACTCTCCCACTTTCCCCACAAATCCACTGATTGCTTACCTACACCTGAGGCGAGGTCAGAACCATCTGATTCTCGTGGTGGTCTTATCTCACTTTTTAACTCTACCACCATTGTTCTCAGGGATTGGACTGTTAACAGGTACGCCATAAACTGTCCTTTCCAACACCCTGTTACTTGGTAAAACATATCTAACACTATTATCTAGAACCCTTCCTAACCGAGTTTTTCGTTCCCTGTTGGGGTGAAAACTGATTCTATCATATAAACTCCAGTTATGACTAAAATTGTCCCAAACACCGATAAACATCACACCCTCCTTTCTGCAGAAACCTTCTTGCCTACTGTTGAATTCTATCATTTTGCTGAGAATTACAGAATCAATGTCAGCTCTTAGTAACAGACTAAAGACAACTAACTTCCTACAACATTCCTTGAACTTCCCAAGAAGGTCCCTATACTTCTTAAGTATCTCTTTTGACCCGCCTGAAGATGTATTATTTGTGTCTAGCACAGTAATTGTGCCGACAATTCGTTGCCTTAGGCAGAAAATAATTTTCAAAGGATATTGTATGAGTCGAGTATTCACACTGTGGGCATTGCTTGGATCAGGTATTAATAGCATGGGGTATTGCATGAGTCCAGTTATAATAGTGTGGAGTATTGCTACTTTAGGGTGATGATGGTAATGGTGTTGGTTGCCTCAGGCAGTGACAGCGTAGAGTACCAGTACTGAAAGATACTGATAGTGTGGGATACTCCTGGTGTTGAGTACTGCTTCTGCAGGGCTGGATATTGTACGACCCGGATATTGCTTACACGATTGTATATTGGCTAACAGGGTACTTGATTGCGTGAAAACACCCGCCTCCATCCGTGACAAACACTCATCCCCCCGTAAGACGATCGCCGCGCTAAAATATGTCACTAATGAGTGAAATAATTGCATCCCCTCCCTAACACGGCATGGTGATATTTCCCGAAACTGAACCTGAGACCAGTCGACAAAATCACAGGCGATACGTGGGGCTTACACTGACGTCCTTTGATCATAGAACCTGATGTACCAAACGACCTACATTCTCTCTCTCTCTCTCTCTCTCTCTCTCTCTATCTCTCCTTGTTCTGCTTGGTGTCTTCGTCTCCGGGATTAATATTCATTGTTTCTTCCTTGCTCCTCTCTCGTTCCTCGTTTTCTGTCTCTATTTTTCTTTTTATTTCGTAGTCGTTGCTCCCGTTTTTCGTCTTCCTGATATCTTCTCTGCTTTTTCCTCGTTCTGGTCTTCTCCCCTCTTCCTCTCTTCTGTTTCATCTCCACTGTCCTTCCTTTTCCTTGTACTGTCTTTCCCGCTTTTTCTCCTTCTTAAATTTTATTTCCGTCATGTTGTTCATTTTCTGGCTCCTTATCTCTGAGAGTTACATTAGTTTAATTTCTTTATCGTATGTCCAATTTTCTCCTTTCGCTTCCCTCCATTCCATCATGTCTGTACTCCTCCCCCATAACTCTCTCTCTCTCTCTCTCTCTCTCTCTCTCTCTCTCTCTCTCTCTCTCTCGTTGATTAGACTCAGCAGGAGACACAAGGGGAACTAGACAGGGTTAAGCCCCTTGGTAATTGGCTTAGACACCTGACGCTAACAAGGCCGTATTCAAACGCTGCCGAAGGGGATATGTTGATAACAGTGTTGCTGTTGTTTTTGATCATGACAATAATGCTGTCGATGATCTTTACCTCCTCAGCACGAGAACTTTCCTTTTCTTCGCTTACGTCGGTTAATATCAGTGTTGTTAATGGAATGGAATGTCTTAAATGCCATTTACAATGTAGATATTGTACCAAAGGCTTAGAATGATGTTGGTACCGTTGATGCACTTGGCAACGCTCTTACTCCTCTTGCTGCTGCTGCTACTGATGATGATGATGATGATGATGATGATGATGATGATGCCTGGCGTTCACTGTTAGTACAATCGTTCGTTCTCTGGTTTATAGGAGCTCCAACATGTATGCATGCGGCACGCATCGGCTTTGACAACCTAGGGACGACTTTTCACGCTGGCTAATATCTAGCACCCTCTATATTCAGTCCCATTTTGTGCAATGATTGTGATGAGGTGCATAAGAGATCTAGTGGTATTTGTGTTAGGGTGCAACATAATGCTGATTATTGACTGCAGTGTGTAAAAGATAGCACACAGAAGCGGAGAGGTGGAAAATGATTAATCTTGCTTGATAATCTCTTGAGTGTATGGAGGTGGTTACCCTATCAGAAGGTGCATAATGGGGGAGCAGTTACGGTGCCAAGGCGCACTTAGAGGGTGTCCCTGTAGCTGTCCTGGCAGAGTGCCCAGAGGCCAAAGCCACAGCCACTGGTCAAAGTTGGTGGGCTATGGGTCCCAGATTCCATGCCTGGACTAGGGCTGTGCAGGTGGGCGGGGCCTGTTGTCTGTCTCTCCCCTTTATTTCATTTTATTGAATGACAAAAAACTATGAGAAAAAGAGCAAGCCTGAGGAAACTAATTCACCCAAGGGGATCAGAGTGGCATCTTGAATTGTGGATAGTTTGAAAGGCAGAGTGAGGAAGTTGCTAAGGCCATGAGTAAAAGGCGGGTGGATGTTGGCTGTGTACAGGAGGTTAGGTACAGGGGTGGATCAGCCAGAATGATTGCCAGGAGGGATTGTAGATTTAAGCTATTTTGGCATGGAAGTGCAGATGGATAAGGTGGTGTGGGTGTGCTGGTTATGGCAAAGTGGGTGGAAAATATCTTGAATGTAATAAGGGTGAATGAAAGAATTATAGTAGAGAAAATTTTGTCCGGTTGGTTGATTTAATCTATATTAGCGTGTGCTCTACAGGCTGGCTTGCATGATGCAGAAAATGAAAGGTTCTGGGATGATCTGATAGTGTAGTAAGTGGTATGGGGGATGATGAGATTGCAATTTTGGGAAGAGACTTAAATGGTCATGTGGGTGATGCATCTCAAGGATATGAAGGAGTACGTGGGGGATGCACATATGGTACGAGGAATGTGGAAGGTGAAAGAGTACTCGAGTCTGGGGAGGCAATGACCATAATAATGTGCAACACTCATTTTAGGAAGAGACAGAGTTTAGGCTCAGTACATACGAGTCTGGGGGAAACAGTAACCAGATAGACTATTTTCTGGTTAGGAGGACTGATAGGAGGATTGTTAGGGATGTTAAGGTTATAGGGAGCAAAGAGTGTGTGCAGCAACACAAAGCATTGATATGTGACCTGGTGCATAAGGAGTGGATAGTGAAGATGAGGACCTATGGACTTAGGAGGAAAATATGGAAGTTAAAAAACCAAGTAGTAAGTGATGCCTTCTATTGCATGATGAGTAGAGTGGTGGCTGAACAAGGAGCAGTTGACAGAAGTGTTAATGAACAGTACAGAGCTCTCAAGAACAATCTCCTGAAAGTTACTGATTCAGAGTGTGGATGGACAAAGAGACCCTCAAGATGTAATTTAATATGGTTTGGGATGAGGGTGTTGAAGCTGAAGTTAAGGAGAGAAGAAACCTTTACTGGGAATACAAAAGGGGTGGTAACAAAGAGAGGTACTTGGCTGCCATGCTAGGCCAAGAAAAGAGGTATACAGGGCAAAATCTGAGTCTCAGAGATTTTTACTGGATAACCTAAATAGTGCTGAAATGAAGAATGTGATATTTATGGTGGCAAATCAGATGAAGAGGAAAAACAGAGATATCACTGGCGAGCAGTGTGTAAAGAATGATGAAGGAAACGTAGTGGTGAACAATGAGGATATCAATGACATCTGGAAAGAGCATCATAATCTGTTGCAGAATGAGGAGTTTAACTGGAACAGGAAAGGTTTGGAGTCAGCAGATCCAATGTTTGGCCCTTGGCTTTTGATTGACGCTACTACTGTGAGCAGGGCAACAGGCAGGATACAGTTGAGAAGGAGGCAGGTGTGTCTGGCTTGACTGTTGAAATGCTAGAGGCCTCAGGAGATATAGGAATGGGATTAGTTACTGATTTGATAAATATGATTATATGTGAGTGGTCCCACATGACTGGCTGAAGAATACGATTGTAAAGGTGAAGGGTGATGCCCTGGAAAAAGGAAATTATAGAGGCATAAAACGTTTGGACCAGATAATGAAGAAAGAGGAGAGAGTTCTAGAAGGCATAATTAGAGAAAGAGTAAATATTCGTGAGATCCAGTTTGAGCTTATGCCAGGCAAAGGGACAACTGATGCCATATTCATTGTTTGACAGCTTCAGAAAAAAATTATAGGAAGGAAAAGGGATCTGTACTTTGTTTTTCTTGCTCTGAGAAGGCGATTGACAGAGTTTTTAGGGAGGTGGTGAAGTGGGCAATGAGAAAGCTTGGGATCGAGGAGTGACTGGTTTAAGTGGTTATGTCTATGTATGTGGGTGCTCGCACTCAGGTAAGAGTGAATGGAGATATGAGTGATGAGTTTTCCCTGGGAGTTGGTGTGTATCAGGGGTCAGTCTTGAGCCCTTTATTGTTCATCGTGGTGTTTAAAGCCCTCTCACCTAGCTTCAGAGGTGGTCTTTCATGAGAGATGTTGTATGGCGATGACTTGATGCCGATTGCAGAGAATGAAAGGGAGCGGAGGAAGCATTTAGGAAGTGGAGAGAGGGTTTGGGGCACAAGGGCTTGAGTGTAAATGCAGATAAAACAAAGGTGATTGTATCTTGGGTTGGTGGCAGTATTGTCAAACAAGAGGGAGAGTGGCCATGTGCAATTTGCCACAAGAGCGTGGGAAGCAATTCCGTCTTGTGCAGTGTTTGTCATAAGTGGGTGCATCAGAGATATAGTGGTAGTAGGGGTAGACTGCGAGATAATGCTGATTTCATGTGTGTGACGTGTTTGTGAGAGCTTGTGGAGATTGTCAGTTGTGAAAGGATTGATTTTTCTGGTGAGTCTCTTGTGTGTGTGTGGAGGAGTTTTGTTACTTGAGAGACATGTTATGTGCTGGAAATGGGGCTGGAGCTAGCTCTGTGGCTGGAGTGAGGAGTGGTTGGAAGAAGTTCAGGGAGCTGTTGCCTGTCCTGACACTGAGAGGGCTCTTCCTCCGTGCTAAGGGATCTTTTATCTTTGTATGCGGCATGTGTTAGGAGTGTAATGCCGAATGGTAGTGAGACCTGGGCAGTAAAGAAGGGATTATTCTTAGGCTCAAACGTACAGAAATGACAATGATTAGGTGGATGTGCAGCGCGCCCTTGAATGCGAGGCCTCGGGGGCCAGGATTACAATGGAAGAGTTGAGAGGAAGGATGGGAATGGAGTGTATTGGTGTTGTGATGAGGAGGGGTAGAGTGAGATGGTTTGGACATGTGGAGAGGATGAAGGATGACAGCTGGGTGCAGAAAGTGAGCAGTGTGAAGGCTGGGGGTAGGGTTGCGAGATGCAGACCTAAAAAACCTGGGACGAGGTCATAGAGTGTGACCTCAGGGATGATGGACTGAATAGGGAGGCTGCCAGAGATCAAGCAACATGAAGAACCGCCAATAGGTGACGAGGGTCGACACATGCAAGCATGTTGGGGACTTTATAAAAGAAACGAAGAGAAACGATCCCTGAGGTTAAAGTTTATGACCTCATCCCAATGCTGTTTCTGCCTGCTTCTCGCAACTCTGCCCTGAATATTCACACTTCTCACTCTCTGCATCCAGTTGATATCCTCCACCCTCTCCACATTCCCAAACCATCTCAATCTACCTCATCACAACGCTGATACATTCAAATTCCATCCTTCATCTGAACTCTTTATTCGCAATCTTAATTCCCCCCCCCCCCTCCCCGGCCTGTCATTCAAGGACGCACTGCGCATCCATCTCTGTACGTTTCAGCCTACCAGTATCCTCCTCCTTCATTGTTCTAGTCACACTACCGTACAGCTTTAGGGCTACACCCCTAACATGCTGCATACAAGGACTCTTTAGCACGGAGGGAGAACCCTGTCAATATCAGGAGGGGCAACATCTTCCTGAAATTCTTCCAACCACTCCTTACCTTTTCTATCGAGCTATCTCCAGCTCCACCTTCAGCACACATCATGTCCTCAAAATAACTCAATTCCACACACTCAAGGGATTGTCAAGTAAGATTTATCCTTTTCCATCTCTTTGCTTCTGTGTGCCCTCTTTTAAATACCGCACACAATAATCAGCATTATGTTGCAGCCTACCACTGATACCACTACATCTCATATGCACCCACTATCGCAGTCACTGCACAAAATGAAGTTACTTCCCTCGTCCTTGTGGCAAATTGTGCATGGCCACACTTCTACTTTGTTCACGTGGGTATCATTACTTTTGTTTTATCCATGTTTACTTCAAATCCATATATCCCACTGCATCTCTCCATCTCCTTTCTTGCCTACCCTCTCATCCTCGACGATCAACACCAAGACAGTGGCATATAACACCTCTCATGGGATTCCAGTTTTGAATTCACGTGAGAGTCCTTCAAGCACCATGATAAACAGTAAGTTAACTCTGACGCTGATTCACACCAACATTTAAGGAAAACTTATCATTCAAACTCACTTTCTATACATTTTTTCTTGCTGCCATCTAACTCTTATATTCGGCTTTGGAGAAATCTGTTAGTGAAGGCATTAATGAAGGACATATATGACCCATACATTTTGGAATCATCTTATAAACTGAAAAAAATCATTCAGAAATGAATATGAATCAAGTATTATAAAGTCTTCAGATTGAAAAAAGTTAACGTGTGACTGACGCTCAAGTGAATATAATCATGTGGTGTTAACTAAACTACAGTAAAAGAAATGACACGAACATTAAATTGTAAACATAGGTCATGTTGATTTCCTTGATGTACAAGTTAATGTTTTTAATGCTCTTTGTTTTAATGTCGCTGTTTTTTATACTGATGCGGAGATGAACAAAGTTTCATTAGGGCAGTAGCCAGATAGAGCTACACTCTACTATTACTTACCAACGACTCCAGTGGGAATAAGAAAATACGATTAATTAGGTGCCTAACTCTTGTCATTATGGACGTTCAAACAATCCCCGATAATCTAAAATCACACACAAAACAAACAAACAAGTCAATGTCCTACAAAAATACCAGTGGATATGGATATAATTAAAGAAAATAACACTCCTGTTGTATCTCTCCAGTAAGTTCTACCTGTCTGCTCGTATAGTCAGGCCCTAATTCCCCAAAGGGGAGATCACCCTGTCCTCTTACATCAGGGTCTATCACTTCAGCTCACACACCACTCACATATCTCTCCACCTGATTTCCCCATCTCATCCTCTGTCTTCCCGTTCTTTCTCTCTCTCTCTCTCTCCAGAAAGTTATGACTATTATTCAGTATCGCATTCTTCATTAAAGTTAAGAAAATAACAACACCAGACAGTTAATACCCAAAGGCACCTAAAAAGGAAACGAACTGTGGCAGGAAAATGACTGTCTTTTCCGTGTTGTACAGCCCAAGGGCGGAAGATCACTCTCACTTTCCCCTCTTCCACATTTCACTTTCCTCCACATACAAAAGTTGAGAAAGACCAGGTGTGTTTCACTGGCAGTAGATGATTCTCTAGGGTATGATGCACATGGAAGGGAGGTCATGGACGTGCTTGAGGTCCTTCAGTCTAGTGATTTGTTTTTTAATCTTATTGTTGCAATTTATAAAATATTTCTATAAGCTCAGAAAAACTTTTGTAACTGAAGTTAGATGTAGCCTTTATCGACGCCTTCTCTAAGCCGTCTGAAGTTAGCAACCATATCAACTGAATGGGTTATGTTAAATACATGCAGTGGAACAGTAAGTAAACTTTCATCTGTGACTGTACCTGCCCAGGTGGTGAGGCGGCGGGAGTCCAGGTGGTCATTCATTCCCGCTGATACAGTGCACATGGCTGTCTCATTGGCTCTTCCCGGAGGAGGTATGTAGGAGCGGCTCACACGCTTTAATCTGGGTCCGGAGATGCTTTACGGCCCTGGGAGCTCTCACTGGGAGTGTGTCCGGGAGAAGGCTGTGCTTCCCCCTTACCACCTCTCCTTGCCCTCCCCCCCCATTACACTTACATTGCCTTGATTTCACGCCTGCGACCACCAGTCCGCTGGCAGGAGAGGAGCGTCCCGGGGATATGTGAGGGAAACTTGATTCTTGTGTTTATATTCTTTCCAGTTTCCCCCTCCAGTCCGATGAATTTTTTTTTTTTTAATAGTATTCTTGCTATGTTCAGATTAGTTTATTTAGCTAAATAAAGATTTTTTAAAAAGATATTGGAATTATAACGTTCCTTTTCCCGTTCACTAATGGACTTTCTTCGTAAACCGAGTTGAATCTTACAAAGTCACCAAAATAAAATAAATATAGAATGAGTTACCATACTGAAGAGGTTAAGGAGACTCCCTAGTAACATATTCCTTGTTAATGTATTTTGGTATATGGTGCGTTAACATACTCAAACTTGTATTTTTTTCGTACAAGAAACACACACACACACACACACACACACACACACACACACACACACACACACACACACACACACACACACACACACACACACACACACACACACACACACACACACGAGGGAATAATAAGGTGCAATATGCAAACTAAAGAGTAATGGAGGAGGTTCTAAACCCTCCTAAGCCAACAAAAATACAGCCCCTGGAGGCAGTGTGGTCAGCCTGGGTAGAGTTGGCAATGGTGAGTGGCTACGTCACTTGTTAAAATGTACTGGAGTAATAGCAACACAAATAATACAATACCCGCATCCAAAAATTGGCAAAAAGACCGATGAACTGATTCTGCCCTATGACCATGACCTTCGACCATTTGTCCCTGAAACTGGATTACTCCATTCTTGCCTGACCCTCAACCATTTCACTGGTTCAAAAAGCTGTTTTGAGTTGACCTTGGCCTACGAACTTTTGTAGTCAGATCGAATCCTCTTATCCGTAGCTGGAAGATTGAGAGAGAGAGAGAGAGAGAGAGAGAGAGAGAGAGAGAGAGAGAGAGAGAGAGAGAGAGAGAGAGAGGAGTATTGGTTTGTGTAAGGTTTAATATAAATTCTGCAGGCTTAGTCCGTCATAAGAGAGGATGAAAATTAAAGGTGAGTTGTTTGTAGATTATACCCTAAAATTTTACACAAAATCTTGAGGAATACTGGACCCAGCCAGGACGGCGTAGTGGCACAGCCTGCCCTGATGAGAATTTGAACTAGTCTGCCCTGCCTCGGAGAGTAAGACAGAGGCACCCAAAACGTTGAGCTCAGCAAAATCTGTAAGTAACTGGAGTCAGCAGATAGGGGTGTCACAATGCATGGTTAAGTAATGTATGAACAGATAATAAACACTTTTTAATTCTCCAGAATGTTTACAAATGAATATGTATATGTGGGACTGTTAGATCACTCGGTCACCATTCAAGCGAGTCCTCTTGGTTGCATCCAGTGAAATAGAAAGTTAAATATCGTGTGCAACCATATTATACTGTAGTGTGCGGAGCTAGCTAAGCAACGGTCTGTTGAAAGGTTGGCCGAGACTGAGCCTGCATCCATGACCTCTTCTTAGCACTATATCTGAACCAAACACATTTAAGACATAAGACCAACACACACACACACACACACACACACCAAGGACTTTCGCTCTGTTGAGCACCACTTCTCCTCCTCTAAACCTCACCTTCTTTTTCTAACGGAGACTCAGCTGTCTGAGGCAACTGACAGCAAACCCTTTTCTGTATCCTCCTACTTTCTCTATACTCATTTCAAAGCCAAAGGTGGCTGTTGTGTATACATACGCAACGACTTATCTTGCTCTCGTGTTCCTGAACTTGATTCTTCCGAATTCTCCACTCTCTGGCTTCGGCTTTCCTGTCATTCTCTGACTAAATATATCTGTGCTGTTTACTTATCCCCTAATTCTACTGACTATCAAAAATTCTTCGATTATCTTACTTCTACGATGGAACACATTCTGTCCATTTCTCCTTTCTCTGAAATCTCCATTCTTGGAGATTTCAATGTTCACCACCACCTTTGGCTCTCCTCTCCTTTCACGGATCCACCTGGTGAACAAGCCTACATCTTTTCTATCCTTAATGATCTAGAGCAGCTTGTACAGCACCCTACCCGTATCCCTGACCGCCTTGGAGAGAGCTCCAACATACTTGACCTCTTCCTCACAACTAATCCTTCTGCTTACTCTGTTAATCTTTTCTCTCCGTTGGGCTCCTCCGATCACAACCTTATTACCTTAAACTGTCCTATCGCTCCAGTACGGCCTGCGGACCCTCCAGGGAAACGTCGTCTCTGGCATTTTGGAGCTGCGGACTGGGAGGCCCTCAGGCAGTACTTCTTTGATTTTCCCTGGAATGATTATTGCTTCCATGGCCGTGAGCCATCTGAGTGTGCCTTGCGCATTACGGAGGTTATTCTCTCGGGCATGGAAGCATACATTCCTTTCTCATATCCTTTGACTAACGCAAGAAAGCCTTGGTTTAATCACGCTTGTTCTAATGCTGTCCGCAACAAGGAGAAGGCCTACAAAAGGTACCGGAGCCAACCCACCCCTGAATCACATCATCTTTACGTTTCTGCCCGGAATCGTGCTAAGTCTGTCCTTCGCTCTACTAAAAATAATTTCATCCATACTAAATGCTCTCAACTCTCCAACTCGAATTCTTCCCGCTCCTTCTGGCACCTTGCCAAAAATCTTTCTAACAACTTTACCTCATCATCCTTCCCTCCTCTTTTCTACTCTGATGGTTCTGTAGCTGTTTCTTCTACTGATAAAGCAGATCTCTTCGCACAGACTTTCTCCTCCAATTCCACCTTAGACGATTCCGGTGCTGTTCCTCCATCACTTCCCTCTCTGACTTCCTCATGGCTGACATTAAAATTTCTTCAGTTGATGTATTTTCTGCCATTACTGGCCTCAGTACTAACAAGGCATATGGGCCTGATGGGGTCCCTCCTGTTGTTCTCAAAAACTGTGCTTCTGTGCTTACACCCTGCCTAGGCAAACTATTTCGCCTTTGTCTGTCAACTTGTACCTTTCCTTCTTGCTGGAAGTTTGCTCTCATTCAGCCAGTCCCAAAGAAGGGTGACCACTCCCAACCCTCCAACTATCGTCCAATTGCTTTAACGTCCTGTATTTCAAAAGTTTTCGAGTCAATTCTTAATAGAAAAATTTTAAGGCATCTTTCCTATCACAACCTTCTTTCCGATCGTCAGTATGGGTTCCGTCAGGGACGCTCCACTGGCGATCTTCTCACCTACCTTTCAGACTCCTGGTCATCCTCCTTTCGGGACTTTGGCGAAAGCTTTGCCATTGCACTTGACATCTCAAAGGCTTTCGATCGAGTCTGGCATAAATCTTTAATTTCCAAACTGCCCTCCTACGGTTTCTATCCTTCTATCTGTGCCTTCATCGCTAGCTTCCTTTCTGGTCGTTCTATAGCTGCTGTCGTAGACGGCCATCGTTCTTCTCCTAGATCTATCAACAGTGGTGTTCCTCAGGGCTCTGTCCTATCACCAACTCTCTTCCTTTTATTCATCAATGATCTTCTAAGCTGTACATCTAACCCTATCCACTCATACGCTGATGACTCCACCCTTCACCTTTCCATTCGGTTCCCGCAACGCCCATCTCAACAGTTACTTCAAGAAACAAGGGATGAGGCTATGGCACACCTAATGTCTGACTTGGCTCATATCTCTGACTGGGGTAAAAATAATATGGTTGTCTTTAATGCTTCTAAGACTCAGTTCTTACACCTATCAACCCGACAAAATCTTCCACAGGTATACCCACTAATGTTTAATAATATTCAGATTAATCCTACATCATCCTTGAACATGCTTGGGGTTTCATTTACTCGGGACTTATCTTGGAAAGATCATATTACATCTCTTGTAAAATCTGCTTCCAAGAGATTGGGTGTGCTAAGCCGACTCCGCTCTTTCTTTACCCCTGCACAATTGTTGACTCTATACAGGGGTTTTATCCGCCCCTGTGTGGAGTACAACTCTCATGTGTGGGGAGGCTCCCCACATACAGCTCTTCTCAATAGGGTGGAGTCAAAGGCTTTTCGTCTCATTAACTCTCCTCCTCTTACTGACTCCCTTCAACCTCTGTCTCTTCGCCGCACTGTTGCATCTTTATCTCTTTTCTATCGCTACTTTAATGGTCACTGCTCCTCTGAACTGTCTGCTTGCATTCCTCCACCTCTACGACGGGCGCGTAGCACCCGTCTGGCAGCAAACTCTCATCCCTTTTCTGTCCAACTCTCTAATGCAAGAGTTAACCGTTACTCCCAGTCTTTCATTCATGCAACAGGTCAGCTCTGGAACTGTCTCCCTCTGTCTGTATTTCCTGCTGCCTATGATCTCCAGTCTTTCAAACGCAGTGTGTCCAGGCACCTCAAAATGATCGGATCTTGAATTTGGCTCTCTATTGTATTTTGTTTTTCTCTTGGAGGGAACTGTTACTGCGGGCTCATGGCCTTTGGTTCCTTCTTCCTCGCATAAAAAAAAAAAAAAAATAAAAAATAAAATGACAGGCATAAGGGCACCAAGGAGAATGATCGACGGTGTCAGGGAGGAAGGGAGAGAGTCATCAAAGAAAGAAGTAAACTGTCACTGAAACAGGAAACGAGCTTTATATAAGACAACAGAGGTTTCCAATGGAAACATTTAAAAGAGGAGTCAGTGGAAGAAAACTCATTGACAGGTTAGCTGTAAAAGCAATGTGTTGACGACTGGGAAGTGACGTGATAAGGCAACTTCATACCTTACTGTAATCCGGAGCTAAGTAATAACCGAATGATAGACTATAAGAAGGGAGCTTATGACACATGAGTATTGTCTCTGTCATTGGAGCAGTAGAAATATTGCTTTACAATGAAATGGGAATGATATACTGAAAGATGTGGAACGGGAGTAAACTGACAGACACGAAGCTCATTGGAATAATTACTGTGCACAAGGGAAACCTAACATGAATCCTCGTCTGCGGGGACAAACGCAAAAAGAAAAGCCGGACAGACATAGAGATATGAGTAAGATGATTTATACTGGAAAAGAATATCAGGGTTAGAAAGGGCAACATGCTTGTTGTCATTAGAGACTACAATAATTTCAGGGTGGTGAGTTAAAACAATCAAGGATCCATTAGCTAGAAAGGGAAGGGGAACTAGACGCTACGTATCGAAACAAAAGGAAGATTTCTTGAGAATGTGAACAAGAATACCCTGATGAATGAAGGCAGCCTCAGGTAATGGGTGTCAAAATTCAACATGCTGTTGGTCAGAAATAGGGGTCAAACCATGCTTATCAATAGCAATGTCTAAAGCATTCGTAAGATGATCAACTGGTAACAGTTTGCATCCAACATGACCAAGACCCGCTTCTTAGAGGTCACTTACATGTCAGTGAGGTTGGTTACTGAGATAATGGACTTATCAGTAGCCATTAAGTATTCAGAGAAAAGAAGCAACTTTTCAATGGTAGGTTTAGCTTGTTTATGCTGCTGCGGCTTGTAAATAATTTCAGCCTTAGAAGCTGCCAAATTCTTACGAACATCATTATGGATGGGCCGTGAGAAATGATCAACGGCAACGAGAAGATAATGACAGCCCTGATAGCTTCATGGTAACAGTTACATCAATGGTTACAATATTCCAAGGATGCTCGGAAATAGGATTTTCAAGAACAGGAGCAGGCTTCCCGTTAGTACCTTTATGCTGAGCACGAGACTCACAAAGGAGAATATGATTCGTAATATCTTTTCGGGTTGGGGGCCAATGTTTCCTTCTGGCCTCACATGAAAATGTTTCTCCCAGGATGCCTCGCATGTGGAACATCATGCAGAGAGAGAGAACCGATTCATTAAGAGTTGAAGGAATCACAAGCTGGAAAACCTGTGACTTGGACAATCTGACACACTTGTTCAGTACGTCTCTGTATAATTGAAACTGTATGATTGGAACAAATAAATCGGAGAAACTGGTTTCATCCCTCGGACTCTAGAGAATGCGTGTGGCTTTAAATCACGGAGGACCCTTACGTTTTTCCTCCTTAACTGTCTGTAGAGAGAAATCGGACAACTGTTGTTCAGCAGTAACAAAATTTTGTGTTTGAGAGCATCAGCAATTATGTTTGCACGGCCTGGAAGATATTTAACCGTAGGTTCACAATCTTAGTTCGTTAATTACCATCATGCAAGTCTGCCTATAAGTTTCTTGCTCTTGAAGAGCCAGTAACTTCTGCATGATTTCTGTAGGCAATGATATTATAACCAAAAATGATATCACGGTAATGTTTTACAGCCGAAACAACAGCTAGAGTGTCAAGATGAGACGCAGGATAACTCTCTTCAGCATCATTAAGAACTCGGTTAGCATAAGAAATGGTATGCCAGCAGCCATTAGCATCTTGCTGCATGAGTTCAGTACCCAAACCGAGTGAAGAAGTCTCTGTACACAGAGTGAATGGTACGGTATAATCAGGAATAGCTAGAATAGCTGCATTTGTGAGTGCAGTTTTTATATATATATGAAACCCTTGCCCTGTGCAGGACCCCAGTGAAAATTAACATCTATCTTCAAAAGCTTTGTGAGGAGTGAGGCACTTGTTGCATACCGCTTGATGAAACTGAGGTAATTACCGATTAAACCTAAGAAACTTTTAACATGATCAGCACTGGTAGGTACTGGAAAGTCTCTGACATCCTGAATCTTATCTGGGACTGTATGGGTCCCATCACCATCGACTACATGACCTGAGAACCTTATTTTCGACTTCAGGAAATTGCATTTGGAAAGCCTGTGTTTAAGACCAGCAGCGTGTGGCTTGTGAAGGAGTTCACGAAGCTTGGAGAAATGATTTTCAGTGTCTTAACTCACAATGGTAAGATCATCTAGGTTAGCAAGAAAAGTATTACCAGGCATGCAAACAAAGAAGGTATTCATAAAGTTCTGGAATGTCAGAGGTGCATTACAAAGCTCAAAAAGCATTTGGATGAACTCAAAATGACTCTGAGTAGAATTGAAAGCTGTTTTCTGACTTGACTCTTCATCTAACGGAACTTCCCAATATCCACTATTTAAATCAAGACTGCTAAAAACAGAATTCCCTTTATCCCCAGACTGCAGTATGTCACGAAGGATGGGCACAGGATAGAGGACTGGGACCATTATTTTAATACACCGGAAGTCAATCACAGGACGAAATCCACTGTATTTCTCTGGAACAAAGGTAAAGGACGAATTCCACGAAGGAGTTGAGTGAGTAATGGCCCCTTGATCCAACATTTTTGACACCTCCTTCTATATGGCTCATCTTTGACTGTAAGGTAGGCGATAACAGGTATATATACTGGGTGAGTCCCTGGTTTAAGGGAATTATAATGCTGTAAAAAATCTGTCTTATCAGTGGCTCTGCAGGAAGAGTAAGGAAATAAGAAAACTCGTTAAGAAGATCCAACAATTTTTCTTTCTTGTGAGGGTGAATAGTAATTTTAATATGAGGAACAATTAACTCTTTCTTGTCAAGAGGCTGCTGTGGGGTAGACAACAGAAACGATGGGGAAGTTACTCTGCGTCTCGTGGACCTTAGCAGAGAAGCCAAGATACTAAACAACAGCCATCTTTTAGAGTGATAGGGCTACCAGTCCTATTTGGAACAAGAACTGTGCTTGAGGTGGACTCAAGTGACGAGCCTTGCACATGTACTGTCACTCAAGCACACCACGTGTGTACCCTCATGCACATCTGGCAAGCGGACTGGAACCCTTGTAAGGGTCTGGCTATGGTGTCGTTGGCCACCCAACAGCACAGCCGAAACCATGGTCCAGTCTGAGCCTCTTGCATTCGAGATGTCACCGAATCTAGCAGGAGAAGTGTAACATGCGATGAGAGACTCTTGTTCTAACCCTGATAACTCAGTAGACAGATTCCCCGAACTCTGTGAGGGAATAGTCATCAGAATGACACTTCAATGAAGTAAAGGTCTGGAAGGGGACAAAGCTCTAGTACTCACCTGGTTAGGAATAAAAGACTCCGTACGAGGATAATAATTACGTTTCCCACAGCTTTGTCACGGGATACATTGCACATCCAGTCAGAGCGATGGTCCCGGCCAGGCGGAGAGATCATCGCCACACTGCTGGGGGCTACTTGACCGTTTCCTTAAATTCACCAAAATAGGTATACCGATATTTTGTCTGGTTTTTCCAATCACTTCTTGCAGTCACAGTTCAACAGTCAAATATCTGTGTTGCATAGGTACTAAAATTACCTACTTTGAGATGGTGAGTTGTTATAATACAGGTAGAATCGCCTTGCCCGTTTGGTAAAGAATTACAATATATATATATATATATATATATATATATATATATATATATATATATATATATATATATATATATATATATATATATATATATATATATATATATATATATATATATTTGTGGTAGATGGGGGCGCTCACCATCCACTCATAGTGCTGCTATCGGGTGTCTGTCCTGTCCTATCCTCCATCCTTCTTTCCTTCCATCTTCTTCTATCTTTATTTCCTTCATTCTTTCCTCGTCCTTCTAACTACGGGTGATTTTACACTCCCTCTTCTGTCTCATTCCTTCATTATTTCCTCTTTCTTCTGCCTGTGGGTGACTCTACACTGGGTGACAAGCCAAATGGTTTCCTTTACACCAGGAAACTATTTACTACGCTGGGTGGTAACCATATAACCAAATTTTGGCGCCAGGTGATTTAGTGGGTAATTATTGCACTCCAATCGGATTGAGCCGGTGAAGGTTTATATCCAAGGGATGGTTGGGGTTTATTGCCCACGTGATGCCACTCAGGGATGAGTGAGGTTGGTCACTCTCATCTTCAATGTCAGGACCAATTTTTTTTTTTTTTTATGAGAGGAAGAAGGAACCAAAGGCAATGAGCCCGCAGTAACAGTTCCCTCCAAGAGAAAAACAAAATAAAATAGAGAGCCAAATTCAAGATCCGATCATTTTGAGATGCCTGGACACATTGCGTTTGAAAGACTGGAGATCATAGGCAGCAGGAAATACAGACAGAGGGAGACAGTTCCAGAGCTGACCTGTTGCATAAATGAAAGACTGGGAGTAACGGTTAACTCTTGCATTAGAGAGTTGGACAGAAAAGGGATGAGAGTTTGCTGCCAGACGGGTGCTACGCGCCCGTCGTAGAGGTGGAGGAATGCAAACAGACAGTTCAGAGGAGCAGTGACAATTAAAGAAGCGATAGAAAAGAGATAAAGATGCAACAGTGCGGCGAAGAGACAGAGGTTGAAGGGAGT
>NC_137053.1:16094895-16247395 GCF_032717465.1 Coenobita brevimanus | reverse complement strand
AAAGTTGAAGATGACTGAGTCTGTATTCTTTCGACGAATTTTGAGCTATCATTCTGCTCCCCCTCGAATTTTATTTCGGCCATTAATGCTTTAATAATGGTGAGATTTATTTGGTGCCCTTCTTGGATGATCACGGGCTTGTACTAGCGTTAAAAATCTAATTTAAAACAAACCTTATTCCAAAGTCCGCCATTGTTGACCATCGATGTTTACACCCTGCCACGGACGCTCCTGGACTCCATCTTGGCTGTTGCTGACACGCACACGTTTGTTAGCAGACCGGTCTGGCCTAGGCTAGCTTCTGGGACAGGACTGCTTTCGACCAATCCGTACCGGTCTAATTGTCTCGCCAGAACAGCAATAAGACCAGTCTAAACCGGTCGATACCGGTCTAAACCGTCGATACCGGTCTAAAAGCCTCACGAAAGCTCGGAGCGTGAGACCGAAACACAAAGATCGCTGAGCTCAGCGAAATCTCCAACTAACTGGAGTCAACAGACAGGATTGCCACAGTGCATGGTGATATATTGTAAAGACATTTAATAAGTGCATTTGCATACTTCAGAATTATTAAAAATGAATCTGCTTATAGTTATTATACATACCGTAAGTAAGTGAGACTGTTAGAGAAATAGATGGAGGAAATATGAATAAGTTTATATTACTTCTCTCCCCCCCCTCTCTCTCTCTCTCTCTCTCTCTCTCTCAATATGAATAGGTTTATCCACTCACTCGATGCAGTGCTGCTGTCGGGTGTCTGTCCTTTCCTCTCATCCATCCTTCTTTCCTTCCATCCTCTTGTCTTCATTTCCTTCATTCTTTCCTTGTCCTTCTGCCTACGGGTAACTTTACACTCCCTCTTCTGTCTTTCTTTCCTTCATTCTTTCTTCTTCCTTCTGCCTGTGGGTGACTCTACACTGAGTGACAAGCCAAATGGTTTCCTGTACACCAGGAAACCAATTACTACGCTGGGTGGTAACCATAAAACCAAATTTTGGCGCCTGGTGGTTTAGTGGGTAATTATTGCACTCCAATCGGATTGAGCCGGTGAAGGTTTATATCCAAAGGGTGGTTAGGGTTGACTGCTCATGTAATGCCACTCAGGGATGAATGAGGCTGGTCACTCTCATCTTAAATGTCGGGACCAACTTCCTAGCCCCGGGCTCCTACGCTCCTCATGGGGCAATGTAGGATTGGATGATGAATGGATGGCTATATTAGTTCTGTGTGTGTGTGTGTGTGTGTGTGTGTGTGTGTGTGTGTGTGTGGACAGTGTACGTCATTATATTTTTTGAGCGCGTAAGTTGCAACCAGCGGACAAGACTGGCTGTATTATCAAAGACATGGCTAGCATGTGCCACCGGAGAGAAGAGTACTTAGCCAGACATTATCTTCAAGAGAAAAGTACTGAGCCACACATTATCTTCATCTGGGTTATGGCAGATAGCAACCATTTCTTTCTTCCCCCCCCCCTTTTTTTTAGCTTTAATTTTGTCATTTTACTTTTATTGCCTCTAAGTTCTTCACGTTATCTCTTTTCAGCTTTTGAAAGGCATATCGAACTTGAGTGGTTAGATACAGCCTTGATTTATTCCGTTGCTTTTTGAGGTCAATCTTAATTTGAATCAAATCATTCTCGAATGGTCTAACACCTTAGAATGTATCATCGTGGAGTAGGAATTGTCTGTTATCATCTTGCCCTCTTTGCTTTATTCTTAATACCACCTTTTGAAGGCCTTAGTTCATGGAATTCTTATTAGTTCTGTTTGTAATCGACGCACTCTCCATTTTTCCGCCTCCCAAGGTTTTATTTATTTATTTATTCATATTAAACTGAAATTTCTCTTTAGTGTACCTTCAACAGATGATGATTTTTAAGAATGTCTCAGCTTTCTCTTTTCATCTATGCTCATCATATCTCTTAGAATGATTCACTATTAATCGTTTGTTTTGCTTTTTTTTTTTTTTTTTTGTGGCTTTCTTAATTTCTGCCCTCAGATTACATCCATTCCTTGTCTTTCTTGTTCATTACTTGTTTATAGCCTTTTAGACTGGAAATTTTCAGTAGTTTTTACCCAAACTCTACTAAACTTCTATTCATTCCTTGAGTTTATCCTTTCCATACATCCTCCCCGTGCCATACCAAATTCTATAATCTTCCTTCAGATAATACACAACCAACATATAAAACCATACCTAACCAAAACAAAATATAGCACACACACACACACACACACACACACACACACACACACACACACACACACACACACACACACACACACACACACACACACACCTTTTTGTTTTATTTTGTTTTATATTTTGCTATTTTCAGTGACTTCTAAGCGAGCTAGATCCGCGTACTCACACCACTCAATCCACGAAAGATACGACCAGTAATAAAACCTACCAACAGACAATGATATAGAGGGGCGAGATGTGGCCAGAGTTTCAATAACTGATGGTTACGGTGATTTACGCATTCAGTGACTAACAAGCCAACTGTTCACCAAAATAACAGACAAACAAAAGTACTGAAACGCTTGCAATACGGGCTGATGGACTGCTCCCGACCCAACATGAAATATACGACTGCCAACATGTACACCGAATTCGCGCGATCAGTACCTCCGCTATTTATTCTGATCGTTGCTCGTAAATCACAGCACCCTAACATCAGCGGGGATATTCCAGTTTTTGCAACTTAGGGGATGTGAGGGAGGATGGTGCGGCATGGGAATCGGGTACGTTAGTAAGACAGTAAACGTACTCTCTCTTTCTCTGAAATTCTCTCGTCGAGATCTTTCCAAACAGTATTAGGGGCCAGGCATTAGTTAGATGATAAAACTGTGGGCAGATGATATAAAACATCTGTGGTTCGTCTTAACTTCGGCTTCGTTTTAATAAGAAAATGATGAATGAACACTTTGTGATAATTTGTCAGCCCCCCCCCAAAAAAAAATAAAATAGTTTTTTAGTAAAGAAAAATATGAAAATTGAGATGGTTATAAGAGTAGTGATTGGACGGAATGAGAATATATTTAAAATGAATGACGACTGATCTGTGGTAAACAGACGACATGTCAGGATGCTGAGTAGGTTATGTAGATGGAAGAACGTGTGGGCAAAAAGTCTGTGATTAGAACCGTGTGATCGAACTAAGAGAAAGATCGAAAACTGTTGAAAGAACCAGAGCGAGATTAAATGAGCGTAAGGGTACTGCAGTGTGCGGCTGGGTGAACTTGACTTTATTTCGAATCTGTGTGAGTACTGAGAAATATTCAGTAAACGTTGTTTGACTGTGTGAATGAACCTTGATAGATCCACACACACACACACACACACCACAAAGCCAGCCAGAAGACAGGGCGTGTGTGCTGGTCAATCCCCATGCCCTGTCTCCCCCCTGACTACTTTTAAGTCAGCCCACACCCCACTGACCGGATATGTATGGCTCGGCCTGCACTATAGGTGCAGGAAATCTTTAAACGAACGAACGTTAATGGATATATACAGTATGTTATTGAACGAATATGTTATTCGTTTTTATCTCTTTTGTCACTTCTTCCTCTTCTGTTATTTTTAATTAATTATATACATTACGTGTTATTCGAAATAACACATAAGGCATAGAGTTAACTAAAAATGACAAAAGGCAGTATCAGTATTATAAGTGCTGACGGACGAAGGAACTTGAATGCAGAAAACTCATCGAATCCTTGAACGGAAGAAAACGAACTGATATTATCAATCAACCAATCAGAGAGAGAGAGAGAGAGAGAGAGAGAGAGAGAGAGAGAGAGAGAGAGAGAGAGAGAGAGACTTACTTTTCTGGCTCCAACTTGCAATCATGGAAGTTGGCAGTTAAACCTAAGGCATCGCGTAGGATCAATGAAGCAGGAGTTTACACATGTCTCAAAGACCAAGTCCCATTGCTGGGGTGAAAAGGAGGGGGTCAGAACTAGGCTATACCTGAACAGGATTTACCATTCTCTCTCTCTCTCTCTCTCGCTCTTTCTCTTATATCAGAATTTAACAGCTAATTCATGGTTGGAAATCATACAGGATGGAAAGCAGTGTCTGGACTTATCAAAATATACAGTGTGAGAATCTTGGCCTGAGTTTAGCTTTCATCAACTACCTGAGTGTAGGCTGGGTCATATGGGTGAAAGGAGCGTGACAGTATGAGTGGGAGGGCTGATTGTAAGGAGGATGATAGTTCTAATGATGAGAGTAATTTTGACTGAAATAATGAAATTTTCTATCTATCTATTGCCAGGCGCCTTAAGCCCGTAAGGAGTGGCCACAAACAAATCGCCTCCATGTCGCCCTCCCCCCAGCCCATGTCATAAAGTGACTAAATGTCATAAAAGACTTTGTGGTTCCTTTGTGGTGGAGTTATATATATATATATATATATATATATATATATATATATATGACTTGTGGACGAGCGGTCTTTATATCTTGGAGCAGCTTCCCATTTGTCATGTAGTGACAGGAGAGGTAAAGAATAGTATGGGACTATTTTTATTTGTCTTGGAAATATTAACAAGTCTCTCACACAGAGCGTAAGTATAGAGTCCCGTCCCGCTAGCTATCTCTCTGTCTCGCTCTCTCTGTCTCTCTCTCTCTCTCGAGTTGCCAAGCCCTTCTCCCTGTGACCTGTCTCTTCTAAGGCCTGTCTCCTTCTGAGCTCTCTTTCCTAAATTCTGGTGAAACAGGAGACGTATCACGTGTGTTCCTCGTGGATGGAAAGTTTAAGAAGCCTGTATGTGAGTATGTGTGTATATGTGTGTGTGGTCACCAGGGCTTTGTTCCCGGGTGGTTTGCTGACAACTAACTGCATCATCTCCTTACTGGCCGCTGTCGTCAGCTTTCCTCAGTGTAACTTGCAAACTCATTTCCTTTTCCCAGGCTCGCAGAGGGCTGTCTATTTATCTATTTATCTATCTATCTATTATGATTTGTAATTATAATACATTGCTTGGCCGCGCGAAAATGGCGTACCATCGACAGTTAATAGTCCTAACATATTAATACATACTATATACACATTATAATGAACTTATAAGCTAATTAAGTGAAATATATAATATTGTAAAAGTAACATAATTGTATGAATATTGTATACATATATTATTCATAGTAAATAGTGATTATTCAGTAATGTTGCATTTTAAACAAGTTGTATACATATTTGAATAAATGCATTAAAGTAAATTATTTAACTGTAATACAGTATGTACTTGGGTTATTATAGTGAAATGCATACATGCAAGAATAAAAAATAGTTTAAAATGAAGATTATGGTAAGAGTTATTAATATTTCATTTAAAGATAATGGTACTGGTCTGCCATATATGGGTCATTCTTCTTTTTTTTCTTTTCTTTTATATATATATATACTTAATACTATATACAAAATATATACACTTCATTCAGGGTGGTTAACTGTGATGTTAACTCTCCCCCCACTAAATAATGACTCCAAATTAGCAATTCTTGCATGCATTCTGTGCATTGCGAACAGCAGTACTGCAACTACAATGCAGACGATTATAAAGACAGTAGGTGCTGGGCTATACACATAATATGGGTTGAACATACTCAAACTCAAATCTTCTCAGGGCTTCATTGTTTCATTGATCAGCTGCATAGTTTCAAACTTAGGTGAAGTCAGCTTAATACTTGTGCTCATGTTTAAGTTCATATTAGGCAGTGGGTGGAAATGTTTGTGTGTATGATTGAGAATGGCGTAGTGACTGATGGTGGATAAAGTAGACATGGCTGGTGTAAATACCGCACAGTAGTCTGGTGCTATGTATAATCCTGATGCTGATGTATGAGATGGTGGTATATCTGGACAGACTATGTAAACTGATATGTTATGAGGGAAATAAAAAAACTGTGAGTGTCCAATGCGTTGATGGTGTACAAGTTTATCTGGAGCAAAAGTGAAGTTGCAATGATGATGAATATTGTCATTTCTGATGATAGCCATTTCACAAGGGACTGTATCAGTAGGCTGAAACGTGAAAATGTACGCAGGACAAAGATGAACAGCATGTAAGGATGTGCGGCACTTTCGTTCAGTCGTTGACTCACTTGCGAAAGTGACAGTGTCCCATCTCTTGGAGACCATGATGAGTTCGGTGTCTGTGTTGATGTTGATGATGACCAACGTGTTGTTATTTTTATAGGGGAAGGGGTGTATTTGGTATACTGTGAACAGGTCTTCAGTGATGAATGGTACATGAACTACCACTGATGTTGGTGTTAGTGTTGCTTCTAAATACGGGTAATATTGCATAAATTCCCTACTGCGGAACAACGGCTTCAATTTATGTTTATGTATGCCTTGACTAACTATCTGACGTAGCTCATGAACTGGGAGTAAGTCATTTGTGATTTTGCCATCACCAGCGTTCGAAATTCCTTGCATAAGTGCCCTGAAACGATCTCTCGTGTTCTCTAATTGTAGTAGAATCGTGTCAATATGTTCTGTGATGATGGAGAAGTGCTGGAAAAGAGTAACGTTTCCCTCTAATTCATTTATTTTATCTACACTCTCGAGAGCTACGTTTTCTGCTTGT
Organism: Coenobita brevimanus; assembly: GCF_032717465.1. NCBI lineage: Eukaryota > Metazoa > Arthropoda > Malacostraca > Decapoda > Coenobitidae > Coenobita > Coenobita brevimanus. The sequence continues at coordinate 16,240,796 of NC_137053.1, read as the reverse complement.
TTCAGATTTTTCAAAATTGTCTTCATTGCTGAGTTCTGTCCTGTGATGAATTTATCTTGGTATGTTAGTACCTGAGCTATCTTATTAAATTTGTTGTTTATTTCTTTAAGGTCATCCTCTGTAGCCAATCCAAAGATGTTCCCAAGAACTGCGCCGCCCAGGTCGAACAAACCGCGCTTTTGGCGATTACGTGTGATGTTGTTCCTGTCGCTCAGTACCTCCGTTCCATAAGATGGGAGATCTTGGATCATGACGAGCATAGTTGACTTCGCCTGTTCTAGTTTCCATTTCGCTAACTTCACCATTTCATTCACTTCCTTGGTGTTATGTGCTTGTGAAACATAATTTCCTATCATGAAGTCCAGAGTCCGCATCGGCGTTGCAAGTCTTTCTAGATAAGTAGGTAAGTCATACAAGTAATCTAGACTTATTTCAGTACTCATGACGTCCTTAACGATTGTAGTCGTGGCCGTTGGAGCTATGAGGCATCCTTGTCGTACTATATGTTTGGGGTCTAAGTGCGCATATCCTCTTGCTATGTAGAGGAGAATCCATAGCATAAGTCCCTTCATCGTAACCTACCGAAAAAAAAAATCTATTAATTTCCTATAATGCTGTGGTCGATGATAGTGATGATGTGCGTTACAGTTGATTGTTATTTCATTTATAGAAGGAGTTTAAATCGATATTTAATTCTCGTAAATGATGTACTGTAGATTTTATTGGAATAGTTCCCTGCTGAGGGGGGTCACCTTGACGTGGTGGCGGGGCTTGAAGCGTGGCTGGCAGTGCCACCTACTTTGGAGGCATGCCTACCTTTGTAGGGTTCGGCATTTGTCAGTGTCGTGGACGAAGCACCCCCTACATCACTGGTAGAGGAGGCCTACTGGTGATGTAAGTCCCTGCCCATTTGCCATCTAGGGCGGGACTGTTGCCTCCCCACGTGTTTGCCGTGCGTGGCGTCCCGTAATGCTGGGAGACGGGAGTCCTGGAGGTTGAGTGATGCTGCATGGTGCGCCCTGCAGCTAGCAATATACCTCTTTGGTCCCTTATTCTGGCTAGACGGGTGGCCTGGTTGGGCCCGACCAGGTCAATCGGCTGGTCACTGGCTAGCCATCCAGGCTAGTCAATTAGTGGCTTTAGGGTCAAGCGGGAACTGGGGGACCTGGTGGCTCCTATCGTCCTGGAGTCACCCTTGTCAGGGTCCCTTGGTGGTTACCTGCGTATACTTTCCCACTACCTCTGGGGTCGCCAGTGGTGTTTTCCCTGGCATATGGCCTCCCCTTGTTGGGCTCCATGGTGGGTGGAGGGGTGGGGGAATGAAGGTAGTTTTCTTATTATGGCTGCTAAAATTTCATCTGTTGACGACCCTGGTTCTGTCCCTGACCACCCTTTACAATCTCCCTCCTGTGCGCCTCTTGTGACTCTGGCTGGTGAGACCCATATTGCCACCCTGGATCCATACCTACCTGGTTCCAGTGGTTTACGGTCAGCGGCCACTACAAAGAAGAGCCGGACACAGACAACAACATATAGTGGACATGCCCGTGAGGTCCTGCCGGGTGTCTTTGAGAGGTTAGACTTCGCAAGGTACTACACCATTCGTACTTTGGATGGTCAACCTATTGCGAATTTGGATATTTTTACGGTTCATCGGCGAATCATGTCAATCTGTGGGAGGGAGCCGAAGATTTCACCTCAGGGGGATGGTAGCCTACTAGTGGAGGTTACATCCCCTGAAGAGGGTTCCCGGCTGGCTGCCCAGTGTAAGGACCCGGATGCGCTGTTTTCTTGTGTCCCTCATGCTTTTTTCAATCAGTGTCGAGGTGTTGTTTTCTCCAAAGACTTACTTCGCTACAGTGAAGAGAAGCTACTTGAAGAACTTCAGGTCCACAGGGTTGTCAAAGTGGAGAGGTTTCGGAAGAAGGTTGATGGTGTACTTACCCCAACTCCATCCTTGTTGCTGACATTCGACTGTACTGTTCTGCCTTCATCCATAAAGGTGGCTTGGTTGTCCCTTAGGGTTAAACCCTTTGTACCAAATCCACGACGCTGCTACCACTGTCAGATGTACGGGCATGTTGGACGAGTCTGTCGTCGTTTGCAACAGGGCCTCCCAGTGGTGTGTGTCAGTTGTGGAGAATCCACTCATGCAGGACAGGACTGTCCTGGACCTGTTTGTTGTTTGCACTGTGGCGAGGCACATCCTGCTTCATCTAAAGACTGTGCTCGGTTTTGCTTGGAGAAGGAGATCCTCCTCATCCGTAATCGTGACAAAATAAGCTTTTCTGAGGCCAGGAGTAGAGCCATGTCATCTGTTTTCCGTAACGGAGTGTCTTATGCGTCAGTTTTGTCCGGTCATAGCCGTCCTCATCGACCTGTCCAGCAGCAGACTCGAGTTCCTCCTGTTGTGTCAGCTCCTATGCCTTCATCTGTTGATCCCATGCCAGTGCAACAATCTTCCGCACTTGAGATGGTTGCCGCTACAGTTCAAGATTCGACCTCTACATCTATGGTATCCCCTGTTAGTCATGGTGCACATTCTTCATTCGCTAAACGTCATCGTGGTTCCTCAGAGTCTTTGAGTCTTGAAGATCCTCCAAGCAAGGTGTCGGTCGTGGAGTCCACACCCTCTGTAGTCACTCCATCTGTGCAACAGCCCTCAGACCCTGCTTCTGGGTCTTCGGGGCTTCTGGGGTGTCAGGTCAGTCTGGCACCTCTTCCTCCGGGGTATCGGATGTTCCTCCTCCGGTTACCTCTGAGGATCCTGTCCTGCCCCTCCACGTTTGGAGGCCAGGACCCCAATCCCTCCTGCTCGACCTCTTGGTTCACTGGGGGCCCCGGGCAGGGTTCGGAGTAGCTCTTCCTCTCCTGCTGGGCAGCGACGGGTGTCTGTGAAGTCTCCCAACACTTCGCAGACCCCAGGCCCTCGTTCTAGCCATGCTGCTGCCCGTGACAAGGCCCTTCGTGGGCGTATCCGCATTCCCAAGAAGATTGTCTCCCAGGGTCGCTCAGTGGTTTCCACTAAGTGACCCTTTCTTTTGGGTATATAGTTCCTCCATTTTAATATTTTTAGTATTTTTTTTTTTTTTTTATGGTTTTCTATTTGTCCCTCTCCCCTGCCCCTTTTTATTTCAATAGTTTTAATGGCTAATATTATTCAATGGAACTGCCGTGGTTTACGAGCCAACTGGGAGGAACTCCGTTGGCTTCTGGCTGAGTATTCACCTGTGTGTGTTTGCCTACAAGAGACAATGGTTGGTGATGCTGCACCTCCCAGTCCACCTGGTTACCAGGTTTTTTATTCAGATCCTCTTCCTGGACAGGGTCATGGTGGGGGTGTGGCTATTCTAGTACGCAGTGACATACCTTTCACTGCTGTGAATCTTAACACTCCACTGCAGGCTGTTGCTCTCCAGATTTTCCTTCCCCGTCATTATACTGTGTGCTCTTTTGTACCTCCCTCCTAGTGCCATTATTCAGAGGGTTGATCTTGAAAATCTTATTCGTGCACTTCCCTCACCCTATTTCTTGCTGGGTGACATGAACAGTCATCATCCCTTGTGGGGTGGCTCCACAGCTGACTCTAGAGGTACTATGTTAGCCTCCATTGTGGAGGATGTGGATCTGTACATTTTAAATTCTGGTGAAGTTACTTACTTCCATAGTCAAACGGGTATTTTTACTGCTATTGATTTGTCTCTGTGCTCTGCAGGGATAGCCCTGAATTTTACATGGGCTGTGTTACCAGATTTACATGGCAGTGACCACTTCCCTATTTTATTAAGATCGACACAAAGCGAGCCTCGGAGTCGTCTTCCCCGTTGGCGCTTGGATAGGGCAGTCTGGCCGGTTTTTGAGGAGCTGTGTTCTCCGAGCCGATGTGTGGAGGATTTTGTCAGCACTGATGCTGCTGTTGATTATTTCACAGACTTACTTTACTCGGCGGCACTGCAGAGTATTCCGAGAACAGCTGGTCACTTTCCTCGCCGTCCAGTTCCCTGGTGGACCAATGAGTGTGCTTCTGCTGTTCGGGCTAAACGTGCTGCTTTCTCCCGACTTCGTCGTCACCGAGGTGACCCTGGCTACTTAGTGGCATATAGGAGGGCCCGAGCTCATGCCCGGCGGGTTATGAAGGAGGCTAGGAGGAAGTCTTGGGCGTCATTTGTTTCTTCAATTTCTTCACAGACTCCTCTCACGAAAGTGTGGAAACGGGTGAGGAAGATTTCAGGGAAATTTCCCGTTCCCTCTCCTCCTGTTTTATCTCGTGCAGGTGTGGTAGTGGCTCATTCTTCGTCTGTTGCCGAGATATTTGCCGCTCATTTTGCTAATGTCTCTAGGAAGGACACCTCATCCCCGTCGGCACGCCGCCGACGGCACCTGGAATCTTTGGGCATTAGTTTTCCATCTACTGCAGAGGAGTCATATAATGTTGCTTTTTCTGCTTCTGAACTTCAGACGGCATTGTCACAGTGTCGCGACTCGTCTCCAGGCTTGGATGATGTCCCATATGCCTTCTTACACCACTTGCCTGATGCAGCCCTTCATTTTCTGTTGTCACTGTATAACAGAATTTGGTGCACTGGTGGGTTTCCGACCTCATGGGGTGTTGCTGTGGTTCTCCCCATCCCTAAGCCGGGTAAGGATCACTTGCAGGCCACTAATTACCGCCCAATCTCGCTGACATCTTGCCTTTGTAAGGTCCTTGAAAAAATGGTGAATAGTCGGCTCATGTGGTACTTAGAGAAGGGTGGTTACTTGTCTCCAGTCCAGTGTGGGTTTCGGAAGATGCGGTCGACCACAGATGCTCTCCTTTCTTTAGAATCTTCCATCTGCCAGGCTTTTGCAACTAACCAGCATCATATCACAGTGTCCTTTGATTTGGAGAAGGCGTACGACACTTCCTGGCGTCATGGTATATTACAATCACTTTATGAGTTTGGTCTCCATGGGCGACTCCCCTCTTTTATCCGGGAGTTTTTATCTAATCGGATTATTCGAGTCCGAGTTGGGAGTGAGCTGTCTACTGCACATCCCCTTGAGGATGGTGTGCCACAAGGGAGCATACTAAGTGTTACCCTTTTCGCAGTGGCAATTAACAGCGTTATTTCTGTGCTCCCTGATGGTGTTCGTGGCTCTCTCTATGTTGACGATTTATCAATCTCTGTCACTGCCTCACGGATGTCAATGGCAGAAAGGAGGATGCAGATGGCTCTCAACCGTGTCTCTAGATGGGCTGATGACCGAGGATTTCGATTTTCCTTCAAGAAGACCGTTGCCATGCATTTTTGCCGCATTCGTGGAGTCCACCCTGACCCAAACCTTTTTTTAGACGGGCGTCGTATTTCGTGTTTAAAGGAAACCCGGTTTTTAGGGCTGATTTTTGACAGCCGGTTGACTTGGGTCCCTCACCTGAGGTACGTAAAAGCTGAGTGTCTCAGAGCATTGGGTCTCTTGAAAGTTTTAGCGCACACGTACTGGGGAGCTGATCGCAAGACCCTCCTCCTCTTGCATCAGTCTCTGATTTTATCCAAACTTCATTATGGATGTGAAGTTTATTCTTCTGCCTCAGAAGCCCGGCTTCGTAGTTTAGATTCCATACATCATGCTGGTGTTCGTCTCGCCACTGGGGCATTCCGATCTTCCCCGATTTCGAGTTTGTTGGCTGATGCTGGTGTCCTTCCTCTACACTTCCTCCGTTCTTCCCTTTTGATGAGATGTTGGTATCGCTTATCTCGTCTCCCAGACTCTGTGTCCTTTGTCAAGGTCTCTCAAGATTCTCGGTCACCTATTTATGCCACTCGGCCATCCTTTCCAAAGCCCTTTGGTTTCAGGGTGCAGTCAGTTATGTCTAGCTTCTCTGTTCCTTCTGTGCCGATCACTCCCCACCGTGTCCCGAGGGTGGGCTACTGGCTTCTCCCCAGGGTGACATTTTGTCGTTTCATCTCATCCAGTAAGGCCTCCCTTCCGTCTCAGGTTTTATTTTCTCTGTTTTTAGAGCATGCCTCTTCTCATGGGGACTCCATACCAGTTTATACTGATGGATCCAAGTCTGATGCGGGTGTGGGCTTTGGTGTGGTGTTTCCCACCTTCTGTCGAGGTGGGAGCCTCCCTATGACTGCTTCTGTTTTACGGCTGAGCTGACTGCTATTTTATTTGCCCTTCAGATTCTCTTCACTCTCCCCCACACTGCTTTTACTGTTTTTAGTGACTCACGAAGTGCTCTTTCTGCAATGGAGTCTTTTAATCCCTCTCATCCTTTGGTTTTATCCATTTTGGAGTGGCTTTTCCTTTTAGGGCGTCGTGGACGTCGTGTGGATTTCTGTTGGGTTCCAGCTCATGTAGGAGTGGCAGGGAATGAACGAGCTGATCAGCTGGCCAAGGCGGCAGCAGCTCGTCCCCCTCTTGCACAGTCTCCTCTGTATCGTCTGCCTGCTGCAGATATGCGCTCCTGTATTGCCTCCAGAGTTTGGTGCTGTTGGCAGGAGCATTGGGATGCTGTGGGTGCCAATAAGTTGCGCTCGATTTGCCAGAAGGTGGGCTCATTCAGTTACCAGGGCTTCCCTCGTCAATGGGAGACTGCTTTGTGCCGCCTCCGCATTGGCCACACCCGTTTCTCTCATGGCTTTTTAATGGAAAGGGCTCCTCCTCCATTCTGTGATGACTGTCTGGTTCCCTTGACTGTTCGGCACCTGTTGGTGGAGTGCCCTAGTCTTGAGGATTTGCGTCGTCGATTCCTCTCTGACCACCAAACGGATGGTGGTGTGTATCATCTTTCCTCTGTGCTTGGGGAGGATGCCTGTGCCTTGGGAGGGGCAACCCTCTCGTTTGTGAAGGAGGCAGGACTTTTTAAGGATATTTAGAATTTCTCCTTTTTGATTGTGTGGTTTATCCTCTGTTTTTTGTTTTTCCTTTTTACTTCTTTGTTATACGGCGGCATATGACCCTGGTAGTTGCGCCGCCATGATTATTATGAAAAAAAAAAAAAAAAAAAAAAAAAAAAAAAATATTGGAATAGTTGCACCTATGTTCGATTGTTTGGTATATGACCTTAATTTCTTTTTGTAATCATTGTTGTGTTCTTGCTTGGTTTCTTGAGGTACGTTCACCTGTTCGGTTGTATCCAAGGCTGAATAATTATGTGATAATTCCCTTGAAACTCGTTTTAAATGGTCAATATGAACTTGTTTCTCCTCGCCACTTAAAAGTGACTTAATTAAAACTTTGTTTTTATGTTAATTACTCTGTATGGGCCCTCAAATTTTGGGGATAATTTATTGTCTCTTGTATGAATGACTCCGTAAACAATGTCTCCTAAGCTGATAGGTGAATCTTTTGCCTTCTTGTTAAATGCCTCCGTCATTTCTTCCTTGGACATCGTTGTTTTTTGACTCTTTTGTGAATGTCCTGGAATTCACGTAAACGGAGTTTAGAGTAATCATCGTAATTGTATATAGGCATGCTGTCACCTAGGAGCTCATATGGTAATTTTTTATCTGTGCCATATATAATGAAATGTGGTGTGTCACCGATGGATTTATTTATAGACCCATTAATTGAGGCCTCTACTCTGAGAATCCAATCATCCCAGCTTGCATAATTTTCACTGAGAATGTGTCGTAGCACATCTAATACCTTTTTATTTTGTCTCTCTACCAACCCACCGCTGCCACCAAATGTCATAAAGTGACTAAATGTCATAAAAGACTTTGTGGTTCCTTTGTGGTGGAGTTATATATATATATATATATATATATATATATATATATATATATATATATGACTTGTGGACGAGCGGTCTTTATATCTTGGAGTAGCTTCCCATTTGTCATGTAGTGACAGGAGAGGTAAAGAATAGTATGGGACTATTTTTATTTGTCTTGGAAATATTAACAAGTCTCTCACACAGAGCGTAAGTATAGAGTCCCGTCCCGCTAGCTATCTCTCTGTCTCGCTCTCTCTGTCTCTCTCTCTCTCTCGAGTTGCCAAGCCCTTCTCCCTGTGACCTGTCTCTTCTAAGGCCTGTCTCCTTCTGAGCTCTCTTTCCTAAATTCTGGTGAAACAGGAGACGTATCACGTGTGTTCCTCGTGGATGGAAAGTTTAAGAAGCCTGTGTGTGAGTATGTGTGTATATGTGTGTGTGGTCACCAGGGCTTTGTTCCCGGGTGGTTTGCTGACAACTAACTGCATCATCTCCATACTGGCTGCTGTCGTCAGCTTTCCTCAGTGTAACTTGCAAACTCATTTCCTTTTCCCAGGCTCGCAGAGGGCTGTCTATTTATCTATTTATCTATCTATCTATTATGATTTGTAATTATAATACACCCACACCACCCTCTCTCATATTCGTATACCTCTCCACTCCATCCCTCCATCTCATCCTCGGTCTCCCTGTCCCTCTCCCCCTCAAACATACACTCTCCTCGTTAGTCCCTCACTCTCCATCCCCTCCATGGCCAAACCACCTCAGTGTATAATCTCCTGATGCTTTATATCACATCCACATTCACACCACAATGCTTTTTCACTTCGTCATTTGCCAGTCTGTCTCTCTCTGTAACTCCACATGCTCCTCTCATATAACTCGTATCACTGCTCTCGCTCTTGACTTGGTCCTTCCAACAAGGTCCAAGCTTCACTTCCATACGTTTGAGTTGTTATCACAATGCTGTTATGCAGTGACATTTTTCCTTCCATGCTCACTTCCCTGCCTTTTATCACTGCTTTCAAAGACCAGCAACCATTCTTCCCTGTTGAACCATTTAAAGCACTTCATCCTCCAAACTTCCATCCTTACACATCACACTACCCAAATACTTAAATGCACTCACATTTTCCATCTCCTCATCACCCAACTTTACTGTACATTCAGTGACTTCATTTTTCTCGAAGACCATTACTTTACTCTTTCCAACATACACCTTTAGATCAGTTTCATACATACTCTCCCAAACTCATTCACCAAGCCTTGCAGTTCCCCTTCGTCTTCGCTTAACAGTGCAGTATCATCTGCAAACAACAGTACAGGAAGTTTCTAAACACTGCCCTCTCTCATTAGTGCCACTCCAACATCCACTGCCCTACCTTGTATATCTTTTATAACCCCATCCATATACAGATTGAACACCCATGGAGACATGACACACCCCTGCTTCAATCCAACATTTAGATACAATAATTCACTCAATTCACCGTCCACACACACTGCAGCCGTAGCACCCTCATTCAGACTCTTTACAGCAATAAAAAGCTTCCCATTTACTCCATATATTCTTAATATTTTCTACATTCCATGTCTGTCCACTCTGTCATATGCTTTCTCCAGATCCATGAAAGCCCCATCTAACTTTTTTCACTTCTCCAGAATCTTTTCCTCTGAAGACCTAAGGAAGAATATCTGATCTATACATCCTCTCCCCTTCGTAAAACCTCCCTGTTTTGCTCCAACTAATTCCTTTGTTATTTCCCTAACTTTGTCAATAAGTATCCTGCCATGTACCTTTCCAGTTACACTAAGAAGACCAATGTCCTAATGATTACCACATATTTCATTTTCTTTTTTTCTTTTGTACAGGGGAATAATCGTACCTGACTTCCAATCCTCAGGGACTCTATCTTCCTCTCAGGCCACTCTGCACATCTTCCATATCCATTCTACTACTGTCTCTTCCCCATGCTTCAGCCTTGCACCACACACTCCATCGATTCTTGGGGCTTTCCCCATTTTGACTTTCTCCATTGCTTCCACTACCTCCATCCTACTGATCTCTTCCTTCTTTCTCACCACCCTCCTTCTCCCAGCCATTCACCAGCCACTTATACTCGCATTACTTTCATTCTCCATGTTTAACAGTTCCTTAAAGTATTCCGTCCATCTGCTCACTTTTTCTACCTTCTCCACTATCAGTCTACCGTTTTTACCTTTCACTCCCCTACTAGCTTCTACATCACCCTTTCTAACTCTCTTTACCTCCTTCCAGAACATTTTCATACATTCCCACCACTTTACACTCAAATTCCTCATCCACTCTCTTCTTACTCTCTCTTGCTAATCTTTTTACCTCTCTCTCTCTGCATATAACTCTCTCTTCCGTTTATTAACTTCCTCCATGTCTCTGCTTCTCATCTACTCACTACCGGTATATGATTTCTTCTTTTGCACCACAGTTTGTCTCACCTCTTCATTCCATCATGCTGTTCCTTGCATCTCCAATCGTCTTCTATTCACCCCCAGAACTACCTCATTTGCTGCACAGATTTCGTCTGTGAATATCTTGCACACACCTTCCAACTTCCCTATCTGCTTCACATCATATTTTCCCCAATTGCTCCTCCACTTCTCTCTTACTGTATATTATGCCTTTTTTCCATCCTCATACAACCTTTCTACCCTCCTTGTATGGACTGCTTCCTCCTGTCCTTCCTTCCTTGTGTTCCTCCATTGTCTTTGTACCTTGACTTTCACCACCATGAAGTTGTGGTCAGAAAGTCCACTCCCCCAACCTCTGTATGGAATTGCATCCATTACATAGTTTCTCATTTTGTCATCAACTCACACATAATTAGTCATTGTCTTCCTTTCATTCAGTTCACCATCCACCTTTCTCATCACTCGCTAAGTAAACCTGTGGATTATTTTGTGCCTGAAGAGGGTATTGGCTATCACCAACCCCCTCCCTGCACAAATGTCCACTAGAGCACTGCCATTCTCATCCGCATCTGCTGGCACACCCCGCTCACCAACTACATCATCGACCTTTACATTCTCTACTTTTCCATTCATCTCGAATCAAAAACACTCCCAGACTTTTCCATGCATGCTTCCACAGTTGCCCAGAACTCTTTTTTCACTCTGCTTGCACGGTCTCGCGTTGGCGTATGCATGGACACAATCGCCCGCTTTGGGATTCCTACTTTCACATCTTACCCACACAGTCCATGATCCAACTGATTCATACTCTCTTATATTCTCCTTCCATCTCTTGCACACAGCAACACATACACCCTCTTTTTCCCCTCTCATTCTCACTAACTCTCGCGCATATACCCCATCCATACTCCCATTCTCTCACACTCTTACCTCTCCATTAATTTTTAGTCTGCCAATCCACTTATGTCCATTTTTGCATCCTCAGTCACCTGGAAAGTCTCTCTATTTTTCACCCCATCATCTGCACTCCTTACATTCCATGTTGCAACCCGCACCACGTTCTTTGTCCGGTCCTTGGTCGTCACCTATTGGTCTGTCCTGGTGTGAGGCTTCTTGTTTGTATTTTTAGTTAGATGTTTTCCAAGGAGGGGCACAACCCTCCGCCAACCCACTTGTTGACACGTGAGGAACACGGGTTGATTGGTTATAAGGTTACCGCCCGGCCTATTAAATAATTTCCTGGTTTGCAAGAAATCATTTGGCATTTCATTCAGTGTAGAGTTACCCTGAAATAGAGTATCGCTACACTGAGTGAGTGGATGATGGGCTCCTCCGCCAACAGCTAAAATTACAATGATACTTATATTAATGATAATATTACGCTCGTAATAATATGGATAATGATGATGGTGATGATTATGATGAAGATGATTATACCACTACTACTACTACTACTGAAGTATAAATACAGTTTTTTAAAGTAGCTTCAGACAAAACATGGAAACTGCATATCTAATTCTGCGATATTTATGCCTATTTCGTTGAAATCCATGTGCCCACATTCCCCTGTTTCTGTTCGCTTCAATTTTTGAGAGGGGGCCAGATATCAAAGGTGTATCGTTCCTTCTCTCATTATATCTGAAAACATTTAATTAGGGGAGGCGGGCTCATCCCCTAAAAAAATCATGGTTGAAAAACTGTAAATAGTAGATCTTCCGAGAAACTGGAGGAACTCACCTGGGAGGTATCAGTCATATGTTTCCCCAATTTTTGACCGTAATATCTATAGGAGGGGCTGACCTCACAAGAATCACTGGGGAGGGGGGGGGGTCACGCCATGCACCTAATAATATTGTACTGTGGATGAGAATCCATTGTACTAAATGTACCAAGATATCAAAGAAATGTCTGCGTTTCTTCCCCTATACTGTATCCTTTATAAGTCTGGAAGAGGGTTGATCCCCCTAAAAATAATGATGGAAGACATTATCGAGGAATCAGACAAACTAATCTGAGAAGTTTCGCTGAAATCCATATGCTCACCTTCTCCTATTTCTGACTGTTTTTATTTCTGGGAGGGCGGCTGACCTACCCAGTAGTAACATGGGGGGAGGGGTCACGCTCCCTATATATTGTATTGCGAATATGAACCCACTGTATAACATTTATTAAAATATAAAAACCATATCTGCCATCATTTCTCTATTTCTGAGAATTTTTATTTTAATATGAGGGGCTAACCCCCTCCTAAAAATTATGTTCGGGAAATTGTATGTAGTGGAAGACCTTTCCTGTAACCAGATGAACTTACCTTACATTCAGATCTAACAAATAGCCTAGAAGTTAAAGCACACACACACACACACACACACACACACACACACACACACACACACACACACACACACACACACACACACACACACAGGGTGACTCGCGCAACGCTATAGGGGAAGTTGCCGAAAATTATACCATCTTGTCTCGCAGGATTAATAATAATAATAATAATAATAATAATAATAATAATAATTGTCTACTGCTGAAGAAATATAAGCTGAATTGATGATGTAGTAGCAAACATAGAAAATACATAAGATTTTGGAGTAGGAGGAGGAGAAAAAAATACAGATGAAAGAGATGAAATGCGTGAAGAATAAACAGAAGCAGAAGAAGAATTAGAAGATGATGCAGGGGAAGTTCAGGAAACGGCATGTGACGACTTGGTAAAACAAAGAGATTAAAAAGTACAAGGAAAACTTCGAGTGTATTTGAGAAAATTATAAATGGAAGATGAAGACTAAATGTAGTATGAGGGAATATTCGGGGGAAAGTTTATGAGAGGTGGGCAGTTAGAAGAAAAAGTAGACGAAGAATATACCCAGTAGCAGGTAGTTTTTGCATTGTATCGGTTGGCTTGCACACTCCTGACGTGGACTGTTAGCTTCAGACTGGCTATACAGTATACACACGTTCAAGTCATTCTGTTGCAGCATAATGCCACCACCTATCAAAAATTAAAGATGGCGATTCCTAAATCTTTTATACGGGAGATAAGTGACGTGGATTTCACGAAAGAAAGGTCATAATTACATTGTGTCAGGAAAAAGTTAGGTCCATTACATTAGGTTTGGTTGGCATGTCTTCCCGTCTGGAATTTATTGGATTAAAACTAATTCCGCGATTCTCCAAAAAATACAGATAATCCAATGAAATCTAACGGACTGAACTAAACTGATGAAGCGATGCAAGTGATCTAACTCAGCTGAGGCTGACGTTCACTCCTCATCAGTTACTTCCTCACTTTATGAAAGGCCTGTGGCAGTGATATTCCTCCTTAAGTCTTAGCAGCTGGAGGAGTGACCTGCCCCCCCCCCCCTCCAGTGCATCACTCACGGAAGTAAGGTTGGACAGCTTTTGTGTTCCAGGGTGAAGAATGTACAGTATGTGGAAACTGTTTTGAAGTTTGTGAGTATGAGTTCGTTTACGTCATCAAGGGACACTTGACACAATGTAAACATGTGTGAAGACATGAAAGGACATATTAATGGACTTCATTAAATGTGTGCCCCAAGGTGGGATTAAATGCACTTTACGAAGACTTATAAACATTCATGCTACCGATCTGACCTTCGGAGGTCCCAAGGGACAGGGCAAAGGAAATATAAGAGGGAAGCGTTATGAGAGTGGAAGGGAAAAGTGAGCCAAAAATTTAACATAAAGTTGGTGAATATGAAATGGTATTGTGCAAGGAAGTGACTGATGATGAACATATATACCAAGAAAAATGTAGAAGAATGAGGCGAATGAGTAGGAGAGGAAACGTGTTTGAGAATGGTGTGGAAGGGGGAGGAAGAGATGAACCGACAATATGAGAAGGGACAAGGTGGAAAGAATATGGAGGAGGGAATATAAGTGGATCAGGTATACAACAGAGGAACAAGGCGGGGAAATATCCGAGCGGGAGTGTATGAGAGTAGAAGACTGGAAGAGGATTAAACTGTGAACAAAAAGAAGATAGAGGAATAAAATGAGAGACATAAGAGGAGGGTGAATGGGAGTGGAGTGGTGAGTAAAAGAGGCAGATCAAGAACGAGGTGGTATATAGGGAGATGTGGCGAGGTACATACTGTACATGAGAATGGTAATATGAAAGCTGGGAGAAGATCTTGATGATGATGATCATAATGATAATGATGATTGTGATGAAATGAAAAAGAAAAATTGATCGAAAGATAGATGGAGGGATAAAACTGGGATAAAAATGGTCACATGTTTGTGTCGATGAAAAGATTAAAGAAGAGTTAACCAAAGAACAAGACGCAAAGCATTGGCATGTATTTTGAGGGTATGTCGAGTGTGGGAGTATTTTTTTATTTTCTAAGTACGGACTGGTATCAAGAGAAATATTGTGGGAGCACCTGTCAAGGGACTCTGCATCAGATAACAGACATGCAGCTAAATTCCCTTGGCTGAACACCTACACCTCTGGGAGGGTTAATCTTGTTTCACTCGTAAATCATTTATGTAAAGGTAATATTTTGGCCAAGCGGAGAGCGAGGAAAGTTATAAATCCCGTTGGCAAGCGAAGTGGTGAGATGTACACGATGGTATGAAAGCGGTGGGTAGGTCTGCATCCTATTAATGCATTTAATCTCTCTGCTTGTATCTCCTCACTTATATAATTATCTAGAGATGAAGATCAAGCAGTTAACCAACCAAACAAAAAATGAATCATTTCTATTTATCTATCTGTCTATCTATCTATATATCTATCTATCTATCTATCTATGTGTTCTATTACAGCCACAATCCTGTATTATGTGATCAGAATGAAATATTCTTAATTTAGGCCTATGAATATTAGACCAATATTCTCTCTCTCTCTGTGTATTCTATTATAGCCAAAGGTCTGATCAAAACAGTTCTCTTGAATCCACTGCTTCAAAACACTTCGACGAAACAGAGAGATGAGACTCGTTTTACGTTTATGAGTGAAAGACCAATACTCACTTCCCATATGAGTCCAATTAGGATAATACACGAGCACTCTCCAGACTTGTTTGGCTTCCGCACACTTAAGGCACTTCAGCAATTATGGAGATGTCTAATAGCCTTTCACATTGCTTCCTTGATCCTCTAGCTGTAAAAAAAAAATATATATGAAAAGTGCAAAGGCAATTTCCATGGAATATTGCTTGGAATTTCCGGAAATGGTGTCAGATATCTAAATGATAAATGAAATGGGCTGAACATGGGAAAACGAATGCATCACTAAGTACACAATGCGTAGGAATAATATAAAGTAACTAGAATAACTGGAGTAGAGAATAACAGGATAAATTAATCGCTTACTCCGAGGAACAATGAAATAGATAAATAAATCTCTATGTCTCTCTCTCTCTCTCTCTCTCCCTATCTATTTATCCATCTATCTATGTGTGTGTGTGTGTGTGTGTGTGTGTGTGTATTTTAATATATAAATCTCTCTCTCTCTCACACTCTCTCTCTCTCTCTATACATATATTGTAGAAACACACATTACCCGTGCATAACTAAATACAGTATGTGGAAAGTTATTAACGCTCCAACCGAGAATCGAACACGGGACTCCTAGATAGGAGGTAGACACAGTATTGCTATACACGCCATGGCTCCTAGCTAGAAGTTCTGGGATCGATCCCCTGCTAAAGAGTTAAAAATTTTGTCTCTTTATATATATATATATATATATATATATATATATATATATATATATATATATATATATATATATAACAAAGGCTAGAGTGAGAAAATTCAGTAAAAAAACGATAATCAGACGTTGCTTTGCACGAGGAAATCTGAACTGAGATAATAAACTCTCATAACGGTGCGAGAGGTGAAGGTCAGGATGAGAGTAATTAAGAGAGAGATCAATCCACTTAAATCAAAGGCCGTGTAATGGGATATCCATTACGTCCCAGCGGGGATCTTCTGCGCGGCTCGTCTCACCTGAATGGTGCAGCCAAGATCAGCGGAGGAAGTGGAGGAGCTGGTACAGGAGGGAAAGGAAATGAAGGAGGGATAGCTGGGGAAGTGAGACAGAAGGTGAAGGAAGGGAAGGTAATATACGGAATGGACAGATAGAGGAAGAAATGGAGGAACTGAGATAGGAGTGGAGGGAAAAGAAATTAGAAGGGAAGAACGGGCTTTGTAGGCCATAGAATTAATGGAAGATCTGGAAGAGTAAGAAGCATAAGACTGGAAAGACCTGGTAGAGGAAGAAACTGGTACAGAAGAAAGGAGGAAAGGAAGAGTAAGAAGTGGAAGAGGGATTCAAGTAGGGGAGAGCGGAAAGGTGGAATGGATATATTGAGACTGCAATTCATGGAGAAAGGAATGAGGATAGAATAAAGGCACCAGGGGAGAGAAGGAATACGGGGATGATGAAAAGAGGAAGAGAGAAGGCGAAAGACAGGGCGGAGGAGGTGAAGGAGAGAGTATAAAATAAGAGATGAGAGATAAAATGATTAGAAATGGAGCCATTAAGGAAAGGATCGATGATTGAGTGGAAGAGGGTATGGGAGGAGGGGAAAGCTAGGGAGGAAGATAATAAGATTACAGAAAGAAGGAGAAGAGGTGGCATAGAGGACGATCTAGAGAAGAAGGAATACATCAAGGGGAATGATGGCCAGCAGTGGGACAGAAGGAGAGTAAAACGCATACAACGAGTGGAGGAATGGGAAAAAAATTGTATCAAGGGGAAAGAAGGGATGAAAATTAAATGGAGTTGGATGAGGGAATGTTGGTGAATGAATTTATGAATCGACAGATGGTCGAAATGTAAAAAGTTTAAGAAAAGAACAGAAAGAAGAAAAAATATCTGGAAGAAGGACGGATGTATGTATGGATAGCCAGGAGGTAAATGAAGAAATGAATGGATGAATAGTTGAAGAACTGTGTAGAGTCTACAATGAAAGCCCATGAGGAAAAGGAGCAGGCAGAAGAATAGCGGAATAAAAGACTGGCAGACGGAGCTGTCAGTAAATAACGTGGAATTCACAGGTTCACTGACAGCATGAAAAGGACCTGAACGTTAAAGATGGATAACAGGACAGTACACTCGCTGGCATAGGAAACTTCATAGCACTTTTTTCCTAACAGCTTATTTTGCATAATATACCTTGGATTTCTCTTGAATGATGTTTATATCCGTTTAATATCACGATAGTTTACAAATGGAAATTTATGAGTAATAAGCGAAATAACTTACTGACGAAGATGTTTTATGAAATCTAGCTCAACTATACTGCTATTATGTGAATAAAAACGTCCAGCCATCTGAAAGAGGGAGAATAAACGCTAAGAAGTTGGGGGACAAAAGGATACAAGAAGAATGAGGTAGGATGGATAAATTACGATTGTTAGGTATAAGGACATAGACGATTAGAAAGACAACGCACTATTTCTCATGGTGGGGACGACTCTATAGCAGTTCATTCCTGTTGACGATAATGGAACATTTTATTTTGTGAGAGAGTCATAAGAGACTCACAGTGTAAATACTGTCACCGTTAACGATAAATGAGTATACGAGTATGAAACTGAATGATAAGTGAAGGAGAGTGTAACGTCACCATTAACGATAAATGACTATTTCAAGCTGAGAGAGAGTCACAAGAGAATGAGAGTGTAAATACTCACCATTAACCGTCTCATGATCGGAAGAATTCCAGAACTCTATTCCTACCAACGTCAGATGATTTTTTTTTTTTTTTAAGCTGAGAGTGAATCAAAGGAACCTGGGAAAATTTCTCATGCAAAAGAACTATCAACGAAATGTGCATAAAATACAGAAGGAAACCTTGAAAATCAAAAGAATGGAATAGAGAGGAGGATAGAGTAGGAAGGAAGGAAGGGAAGAGAAGTAAAAGAGAAGGAAGGGGGAGGGACGGAAGGGAGAGGAAAAACTGGAAAAGAAGGAACAGAGGCAAGAGGATTTCGATCCACAGGGAAGACAAGATGTATCGATGAAACACGGAGAGACCACTGGGGTGAAGTGGAGATGCAAGGAAATGACTGAAACACAGGATGGGAAGAACGTAAAAACTGACAATAAATCCAGCACGGATGGACAAAAAATATACTAAAGTGATTTGGAATGTTGAAAAATCATGTTTCAAGCAATAGAAAGAAGACAGTAACATAGATGTGAAGGACCGGCTACCAAAAGGAGGATAAAGGAATAAATCGAGAACAAAAATACAGCAAAGAAAACAGTGGGCAGAAAGGAAATGATGCCAAACGTATGAAAATAAATTATAATTTTTGAGGAGGTGCGTGATATATTGATTTGATATCACGCGAACATGGGAATATCAGTGTCCAGCCGCGGACAGTGGGAGACACCAGCTACAGTGATTTTAAGGCACAAGCTGTGGTTACAACAGTATCAGAGGTTCTAGTTACCGTTGCACGGTCTGTTTGCGTGCACGGGCAGTGATAATTCAGATGAATTTTGTGTACACAAAAGAAATAGATACTGTATTCATCATCATCATCATCATCATCAATTCATCATCATCCCGACCTCCTTTTCCACCCTAGGCCAGGGTCAGGAGTAGCAACGTCCAGACAGCCAAAGTTTGCCCAATTCAATGGGCCACGCATCCATTCACTCACCATTCAAGCCCTCGAAATCCTGGCTCCATCAGATAGGCCAGAAAATTTCATCAAGCTCTGTAGCTTCACGTATGCCTATCTGCTAGAGCCAATCCGAACGCTGTCGCGTTAAAAAGGGGTGCCAAATCGTTGGTTATGCGCTTCTCAGCGCAAAATTCATCCAGTCAGCTCGGTCTCTTGTCAGTCTCTTAATCTCACCGACTTTCATACCTCTTTTCCTCACACACCCATCCACCATATCCCTCCACATTCTTGGCCTACCTCGCCTCCTTCCTCTTTCAAATTCGCTCAGATATACCTTTTTCACCACTCTATTGTCATCCATTCTCTCCACATGACCAAACCATCTCAATATACTCTCTTCGATTCTGGTGTCCACAGACTTATTCACTCCGCATCTTTCGCGAATCACATCATTCCGTATCCTCTCCACTCTCTGTACTCCACACTCATTCCTCAGCAGTCCCATCTCCACTGCTCTTACTCTTGACTTTTCATTTTCTTGCCACATCATAGTCTTACATCCGTATGCTAAAGGTGGCACCAACATCCTTCATGTAAGCCTTGTGCAGCTGCAACACTCAAGCCTCAGTTCCTTATCAAGGCCTTCATAGCACCAGCCACTTTCCTTCTCTGTCACTCTACCCTCCACTTTATTTTTGCATATTTTCTTCTCTTTTCTATCACTGTACCCAGGTATTTGAACTCTCATCAATTCCAGTCTCACTTCATTCACTGTAACATCACACTGGGAGTCACCTTATCTCTCAGTAACCATCACTGTACTCTTTTCTATATTTATTCTCAAGGCACGACGCTCACAGACATCTACAAAACTCTACAATAATCTACCAGGCTCGTGTCCGCTAGAGAGTTGGCCTGCAGTCCTGACAGACCCGGGTTCAAATCCCGCTGAGGCAGGGAACAGGTTAAGGATTTGAATTTCATAAAAATCAGACTTTACTGATCTACCAGAAGGCCCGCCGACATGTCGTAAAAATACCCCCGCTAATACCAATACACCAGTCCTGTATGAAACAGCCCTAGCATGTATTCAATATGGACGGTGGGTGTTAGCGCCGAAGTGGTGGCATGTAGAGGTGTGCGGTACGTAGGAGGACTACTGGGCCTTGACAGTAGGCAGTGAAGCCTATGCCCAGAGTCGGTCACATAAAAAAAAAAAAAAAAAAATGCAAGTAGCACTGCATCCTCAGCATGCAACATGCATATAATGAATAATGAAAGATAATAGTCCATTAAAAAACATACATACGTTATACCTATAACCAAGTAATTACTTAATAAAAAAAGAACCTCAGCACAACGACAAAAACAATGATAACAGAATAAGACAGAATTTGTAGGTTTCAATTTTGACGCTAAAACTACATTTGGAAAACATGTACGGTGCTTTGAGTGAAATGCCGCGCAGTAGTTACGTATCATCAGACAAGTTAAAAATGTTGTTGAAGCACTTCTGCCTCAGCCACTTGTGTCAGAAGGTTTGTCCTTCCTTTGCTGTAGATTTCCTCACCAGTAATTGTGTTCAGCAGCAGCGTACCATCTCAGCCTTGTGAACAGAATTTACTACAAAGCTTTGTTCTCTTTTGGAAATGGAGGCAGTCTGGAATATCTTCTCACTGTAGTCCGGTGTGCATGTTGTGCAAGATCCGCTCCAACCCCTACCATTTATTGCATGGATTCCTTGCTGACGCATATGTGTCCCCGGGAACTACGAAGTGTGCCTTAGCACAACATCCCTTTTCATTTCAGACTGTATGCTGCGGAACAGCCCAGGTCCGGTGATTTTTTTACCCAAAGTAGTAGAAATATGGAACTCACTCCAGACCTATATTTGTACTGCATTCTAACATGTTTTTACTTATTGTACTGCATAAAGTTTCGCAGCCATATCTACACCATTATGTTCCTTGGGCTTTTTTCTCATAGGCTATACTTTTTACTTTCACTTTAGCTTCTTGTGTCCCACCTACCACATCCCACATCATACAGGGATGTTATTTCATCCGTCTTATTCTTCTTGCCACACCTGATATTTCTATTTAATATTGTTTCCTTCCTCTTTCAGTCGGAGCTGTGGGTAGGTCGGGGGTATTGTTGGGTAATCTGTAGTACTTGGGCCCTTCCGACTGGACCCACTGTTCTTTGGATTGTAGTTGTGGTAGTAATAGTAGTAGTAGTAGTAGTAGTAGTAGTAGCAGTAGTAGTAACGGTAGTAGTAGTAATAATTGTAGTAGTAGTAGTAGTAGTAGTAGTTGTAGTAGTAGTAGCAGCAGCAGCAGCAGCAGCAGCAGTAGTAGTAGTAGTAGTAGTAGTACAAATAATAATAATAAACAGCACTCAGAGAGAGCATATCTCCGCCAACGCCTATACCAGGCACCTCAGATGACCACCAAAATATAAAAGAACTCTTCCTTTGCCCATGACCCACATATCCAAAAAAAGTCACTGATATCTATCAATGAGCTATCTTGTGGATAAACAAACAAGCGGTAAAACAGGGGTAAATACATAACCTCTTCCAACTCAGTTAGTGGAGGTAATAATAATAATAATAAATAATAATAATAATAATAATAATAGGCACTAAAACAGTGAAAAAATAAAATACAGAAAACTTAAATGCCAGATGGAAGAACTGGAGGAAATGAAGGGTAACAAGAGAATGAGGGAGAAAGGAACAAGTATAATGCAGACAGTGCAACTCAGAATGGAAGCCGTAACACCGAACGAAACTAATTAACAATGTAACAGGAGAAAACAGCAGAAAATTAGAAAAGCAGGGAAGAACGGAGAAAGAAGAAAAGTGCGGAAAACCACGAAAGACTGAAAAAACGGAACGAAAGAAAGGGCAGAAGAGAAAGTGGTAAAACATGAGTAAACAAAGACGAGACAAGAGAAGACAGAACGAGGAACCAAGAATGAAAAAAGGAAGATAGAGGGAAAGAAAAAAAATATGCAATGAAAAGAAGCAAAACCTGAGAGAGAGAGAGAGAGAGAGAGAGAGAGAGAGAGAGAGAGAGAGAGAGAGAGAGAGAGAGAAAATCATGTAATTGAAACAAAGAGGGTGAGTGGTGCAAACATACGTGAGGAAGCTGAATTAAGTGACCAGGTATCAACAAACCACGCATAATACCCACTAAAACATACATTGTTAGAATAGGTTACGGTACATCAGCTCGTTACGTTCTCTCGTTATTGGGGCGGGCCTAATATTACATTACATTTTACACCAGACGATTTTATTTACCTGGGAGTGAGTTAAGGAGGTTTGAATGACAGTAAATACCTTTCTAAAATGTTTTTGAAATTGGCACTGGGAGTTGAGACTGTGGACTTAATATGCCCATAACTCCTTCAATGTAAATATATAAATAAATAACTAAATAAGCAAATAAATGTATCTGTTTATCTGTGTATCTATCTATCTATCCATTTCTGTCCATCTATCTATCTGTCTGTGTGGATATCTATCTATCTATGTAGTATTTTTTTCAGAGAGTCCAGCAGAAAATAGTTATGTCTTTATTTCCCGCAAAATAACCGAATTTCAGGGATTTTGTTTTTCTTTCCGAAGGATAAAAAACGTTACAAATGAATGAAAACAGTGCAAATATCTTATGGTTCCTTATACTTTTTCTTGTTCATACTCTTTTTTCATTACACTTACTGTACCCCTTTAGCAATTATGGTAATGGCCACCGAAGTCAAGAGGCCATTCATGGGTGCTGGGTTGTTCATGACTAAACTAAGGGCAAAGTTAAATGACCACAGATGGCTGCTTGTGCTTCCTTCATTTTCTGAATAAGAATGACTGTGTGTGTGTGTGTGTGTGTGTGTGTGTGTGTGTGTGTGTGTGTGTGTGTGTGTGTGTGTGTGTGTGTGTGTGTGTCTGTGTCTGTGTGTGTGTGTGTAAGCTTCAAAGGATTCTATTATGCTATTTATTTTATCTATCATTCAATCCTTCTTTTCTCATCAGGAACATGGCCAAGAGATAGGCTATTCAGTCTTGGCATTTAAACCCGCAGAGGACATTCATCTTTCCCTGAGTGATATCATGTGCGCAAAATTAACCCCAACTGCCCATCAGATGTAAATACCTTATGGGCAACATAAGACTGGAATGTCTTAACCTTAAGGCTCGTGGGCCTAGTGAACTGAGAGCTTTCCAAATGCGTTTTTATTTTTAAGTTGCCTGTTTCAATCAATCATATCTCAGCAACAACACCTAGAACTTTCAATTAGTGATCATAATACTCATAACTCCTTTGTCTGTCCAGTGTACGTGTCTCTAGATCTCTAGGTAGTTATTGTGGAGGTAGGAGATGAGTGGAGGTAACTTTTGTGGTCGCGGAAACTTGTGTCCATACGAGCTGACAAGTCGGTGGCTAGGGCGAGCTGGCAGCGTGCAGTTCCCACTCACACTTGCTCACACTCTCCTTTGCCCCACGAGATGTTCCTACACCGCTTCACCTGCCCCGCCACTGCGCCATGATTAAATCTCTCACCCTGTACTAGTGGCTCATTCATTTTATTTGCCCAGTTCTTCTGGTTGTTCCAGGGTGACACAGTGTTATATGGTGTGTGGAATAGAAGAACACCAAGCCTTATACATAACAATATACAGTACTTGACATGAAAGATAACTTTCAGTTTCACTAGCGCATGTTTTCTATACACAAGGCGTGAAAGGTCACCTTTTCACTAGAGCTCATTTTTTTTTTTCTGCACCTGCAGTTTTCCTTGTCTTTTAGCATTTTACATATGAAGGGGACTACTTCTTTACAGGAATGGTAGTAAATTCTAAATTTCTCTTTATCACAACACTTACTTCTATGTGAATTGCAATGTTACTTTCATTTTCACTAAGCTCGTTTTATTTTAAGCTTTATATACTACAATACAAAACCACTGTACAATACTTGTACCAAAGGACCATTTTCACTTTTCACTCCAGCACTTGTTTTCTAAACCGAAGAATATGAAAACATTGTAGAGTTTTGACGACAACACTCAATTTCAGCATTGTAGTTTTCCATATCTTCTATTGCTTACATATACAGTATTATTTTTACAATCTTACTTCACTCTTTACTTTCATAAACGCTTATTATCTATACTGAAAGTGTCTTTATTTCTCTATACCACTTACATTTTTTTCATTTTCATGTACAAATTTACAATATATATGTGTTATACTTCTCACATCCACAAAATGTCAGGCTGGGGTGATGTCGATTGGATGGTGATGGAAGGATGGTGACTCGAAGGCATCATGAAAGCAATGGGAAGGTGGCTGGGGGTCCTTAAAACATCGCCAGGACACATTACTTTACATTGCGGAGTAACTTCTGCTCTCAGACGTCATCTCTCCACTCGGTAATGACAGTGCTATCGTCTCTAAAACTCTCCCAGTCGAACTATCACTCAACCCCTTTCCTGCATGAGTGGGAGGCAGGTAAGGGGTGGCTACTTGTGGAAGCAAGCGAATAAAAGTATGTGAAGTTAGAAAATCATCATTCTTACCCATTTTGATTCCAATAGAAGACTGGCAGTTGGGCACAACAGAAAATGGATAGGACTTCAAACACTGGTGGGAAATGCAACATGGCTATGTTCATGATGATTGTCGCCCCAAACACCTGCTTTACGCTGGCTATTGCCGTCATCCGAGCTTTAGGGGTTACCTGAGGAAGCCATCAACCCTTTCATGCCAAATGGTCAGCTCTGGTAATCACTTTCTTTTAGTTAATGGGTGGAGCTATGTGAAATATTTGAGTATGCCCATTTACATTTTCTGTGTCTGTGCATTGCACTCACCATAGAAAATGTCAAGACCAAGCATTCCAGGCCACTGTTTACAATGTAGAAGTCATCCAGAACAAGGTAAGGAATGTTCTTTTTCCCCCTCTCACTATTGTCTTTATTTGAAAGGCATTTTAGGTGTCAAACAGGAAAAAATGAAGTTAATTCCATGTGAGGACATTCAGGGCAAGGTTTTGGATACGGCTAATGCTAAAATATGCTTACTAGTATGTTCTATCCATCTATCTGTTGCCAGACGCCTTAATCCCGTACGGGGTGGCCACAAACAAATCGCCTTCATGTCGCCCTGTCCCCCGCCATTTCACTGCCCCGCTCCCAACTCACACCCCCGCTCTCCCATACACCTCTTCACCCCATCCCTCCATCTCATCCTTGGCCTCCTCCTCCCTCTCTGCCCCTCCACTTCACTCACATACACTCTTCTCGTCAGTCTCTCACTCTCCATACTCTCCACATGGCCAAACCACCTCAGTGAGTTTCTCCTAGCGCTTCCTATCATATCCACATCCACACCACAATGCACCTTTATATCCTAATTTGTCAGTCTGTCTCTCCGTGTGACTCCACAGGATCCTCTCAAATAACTCATTTCCACTGCACTCATTCTTGACTTGTGTCCTTCCGACAACGTCCAAGCTTCTCTTCCATACGTTAGAGCTGGTATCACAATACAATCATTTAGTACCTTTTTAACTTCCATGGTCACTTCCCTGTTTCTTATCACTACTTTCAAGGAACCAGCAACCTTTCTTCCTTGTTGCACCCTTTCAAGCTCTTCATCCTCCAAACTTCCATCCTTACTCATCACACTACCCAAATACTTAAACATGCTCACATTTTCCATTTCCTTATCATCCAGCCTCACTGTACATTCACTGCCTTCACTTCTGTCGAAGACCATCACTTTACTCTTCCCTACATTCACCTTTAGATTCCGTTTCTTACACACTCTCCCAAACTCATCCACCAAGCCTTGCAGCTCCCCTTCGTCTTCATTTAACAACACAGTATCATCTGCAAACAACAGTACAGGGAGTTTCAAAATACTGCCCTCTCTCACTAGGGCCACTCCAACATCCACTACCTACCTTGTATCTCTTATAACCCCATCCATGTACAGATTGAACAACCATGGGGACATGACACATCCGTGTTTCAACCCAACCTTCAAATCGAAAAATACACTCAGTTCACTATCCACATGCACTGCAGCCTTAGCACCCTCATACATACTCTTCACAGCATTCAACAACTTCCCACCTACTCCATATATTCTTAATACTTTCCACAATCCTTGTCTGTCCACCCTGTCATATGCTTTCTCCAAATCCATGAAGGCTGCATACAACTTCTTTCCCTTCTCTAGAAACTTTTGCACTAAAGATCTAAGAATGAATATCTGATCTACACAACCTCTTCCCTTCCTAAAGCCTCCCTGGTCTTCTCCACTCTGTTATTTCCCTAACTCTGTCAATAAGTATCCTACCATATACTTTTCTTATTACACTAAGAAGGCAAATGCCTCTGTGATTACCACACACTTCTTTTTCCCCTTTCCCTTTGTACAAGGGAATAATTATACCTGACTTCCAATCCTCCGGGACTCTACTTTCCTCCCAGGCCAATCTGCGCATCTTCCACATCCATTCTACTACTATCTCTCCCCCATGCTTCAGCATTTCAGCACAGACTCCATCAATTCCTGGAATCCTGGGGCTTTCCCCATTTTGACTTTCTTCATTGCTTCCACAACTTCCATCCTACTGATTTCTTCCTGTCTTCTCACCTCCCTCCTTCCCCCAGCCACTTATACTTGCATTACTTTCATTCTCTATGTTCAACAATTCATTAAAATGTTCTCTCCATCTGCTCACTTTTTCTCCCTTCTCCACTAGTAATCTATCAGTTTTATCTTTCACTTCCCTACTGACTTCATTGGCACCCTGTCTAACTCTCTTTGCCTCTTTCCAGGACATTTTCTTACAGTCCCTCCACTTTACACTCAAATTCTTTCCAAATTCCTCGTCCACTCTCTTCTTACTCTCTCTTACTAATCTTTTCACCTCTCTCTTCCTTTCTACACATAACTCTCTCTTCTGTACTCTTTTCTTACTCTCACTCACAAATCTTTTCACCTCTCTCTTCCTTTCTACACATAACTCTCTCTTCCGTCTCTCACCTTCCACGCCCCTATTTCTCATCCATGCATTGTATGCTTTCTTCTTTTGTGCCATAGCCTGTCTCACCTCTTCATTCCACCATGCTGTTCCTTGCACCCCCTTTCGTTTTCTCTTCACCCCACACATCACCTTACATGCTGCACAGATTTCTTCTGTGAATATCTTGCACACACCTTCCACGTCCCTCATCTGCTCCAATTCATAGTTACCCAATCGTTCCTCCACTTCTCTATTACATTCTGCCTTTTCCCATCCTCTTGTAACGTTTCCACTCTCCTTACATCTACTCCTTCCTCCCATCCCTCCCTTGTTCTGTTTCTTCATTTTACTTGGACCTTGAATCTGACCACCACCAAGTGGTGGTCAGAAAGTCCACTCCCCCAGCCTCTATATGCTCTTGCATCCATTGCACATTTTCGTATCCTTTCATCCACACACACATAATTAATCATTGCCTTCCTTTCATTCAGTTCACCAACCACCTTTCTCATCACGCACAATGTATTCCTGTGGATCATTTTGTGCCTGAAGAGGGTATTGGCTATCACCAACCCCCTACCGGCACAAATGTCCACTAAAGCACTGCTATTCTCATCTATCTCAGCAGGCACACCCCACTCACCAACTACTCCATCCACCTTCACCTTCCCTACTTTACCATTCATATAACCAATCGAAAATACTCTCTCATTCCATCCATGCCCACTTCCACATTTGTCCAGAACTCTTCTCTCACTCTGCTTGTACGATCTTGCATTGACGCATACATGCACACAATCGCCCACATTTATAGTCCAACTTTCAATCTTACCCACACAATCCTTGAGCCGGCTGATCCATACTCTCTTATATTCTCCTTCCATCTGTTACTCACAACAATACACACTCCTTCTTTTGCTCTCTCATTCCCAGCTACTCCTGCACATATACCTCCATTCCATACTCCCATTCTCTCACACTCCCTCCTCTTCATTTAGATTCAGTTAATCCACGTACATCCACTTTCGCACCCTCAAGCACCTGGACAATCTCTCTGTCTTTCACCTACTACTATAAAGTCTGTCTCAGGAAAGATGAGGGTAGAATATCGTCTATTTTACTCCAAAGTCACTGTCAAAGGCCGAACGCACCTGACTTAACGACCTGTGGGAATACAGGCTGGCCAGGGACAAGGCCAAAGGCAAGAGCCACACACACACACACACACACACACACACACACACACACACACACACACACACACACACACACACACACACACACACACACACACACACACACACACACACAGCCAATGAATGAATGAGTATAAGTGACCCGCTCTGCTCACAGGTCAATATGAACTGTGGTTCCTGTTTTTGGATGCAACTTTTTTTTTTTTTTGTTACAAAGCGCTAAAAATAAACGAAAAATAGTGGACCACTTATTCGTTGTATATTTAGTTTAATAGCATATTATTCCTTTTATTTTACTTTCTCTCTCTCTCTCTTTTTTTTTTTTTTTGAGCTTGATTCGCCTGTCATCAAGAATTTCTAAGTTGGCATCTCAGGTCACAGCACCTCCTGACTGACTCCTGGGAGATGACAAGACAGGTAAAGGAGGAGATTAATTTTAAGGGATCAAGAGCAAGCCTTCACAGACTCCTGAGAAAGAATGGATATACTTTCAAGAAATCAGATTAAGGACGAAAAATTCTGATGGAACGACGTGATATTGCTTTGGCACGTGCAATTTATCTAAGAAAAATACAAGAAAACAGAGAATCAATCAACCCACGGCAAGAGATTTACATAGATGAGACTTGGGTTAATCAAATCAAGAGTGTCAATAAATGCCGGACAACTGCAGAAGGAAAACTGGGCCCGAAGGTGAAAAGTGGCAGAGGATCCAGATTTATCATTATACACGCAGGCGGAGAGGATGGATTCGTGGCTTGAGGTTTGAACATGTTCAAATCTCAGAATGGTAACAGAGGAGATTACCACCAGTCAATGAATCACCACACTTTCAAAGCATGGTTCGAAGACTAGTTACTCCCAAACATCCCACCCCATTCACTGCTCATTCTGGACAATGCTTCGTACCACTCTAAGATCCTCAATAAAGCACCAACGCAGGATTCCCGTAAAAATGAAATAATAGAATGGCTGAGGGAGAACAACGTTCAACACAACCCACAACACTCCAAGCCAGAGCTGCTAAATCTGGTGGAAAGAAACAAAGAGGCAAGTGTATGAAATAGACACTATCGCAAAAGACCAAGGACATGAGGTTTTACGACTTCCGCCCTACAACTGCGAATCAAAGCCAATAGAACTTATATGGGCTTAAGTGAAAGATG
Source organism: Coenobita brevimanus (assembly GCF_032717465.1). Taxonomy (NCBI): domain Eukaryota; kingdom Metazoa; phylum Arthropoda; class Malacostraca; order Decapoda; family Coenobitidae; genus Coenobita; species Coenobita brevimanus. Next base: position 16,211,617 of record NC_137053.1, on the reverse strand, counting down.
AAGTAAGAAAAAAGAATTCCAATAATAATCAGACAATGCGGGTGGTGGAGGAAATCACAAGAAATGCAGTGAAGAAAGTGACACCAGAAAACTGGCAAAAATGTATGGAGCATACAAGAAAGCTAGAACAGGAATATATCAGAAATGACATTGTGCGCAATCACATGGTCGAAGAATTCGTCATTAACGTGGCGAATGATTCCACCAGTGAAGAAGAAGGTTTAGATGAGGGAGACATGAATATCGAGTGATATATATATATATATATATATATATATATATATATATATATATATATATATATATATATATATATATAGATATATAGAGAGAGAGAGAGAGAGAGAGAGAGAGAGAGAGAGAGAGAGAGATTGTATTTTAAATGTAAATTTTAGAGTATAATGAATATTTATTGAGGAAATGCTACTGTTGATCCTTCGATCAGTAAAACTATTGTAAATCGGTTTATGTTTTTTCATAACATTTTTTTTTTTTCATAAAGAATAGTAATAAAACAATAAAATAAAATAAAATAACATAATTTTTCTTCTTCTTCATCTTTCATGGCTATTTCATTGGGCGCCCTACAAATGAGCGGCGGAACAGTAATGAGAGTAGTATAAAAGAGCGACAAAATATTCTATTAAAAGAGCGGACGACCTGACTACCTCATTATCCCCCCCACCTCCCTACCTGTCACCAATCCAGCCAAACTTACAAAGCCGAAACAAACTCCGAAACAAACAAAGCCAGTCAAACTCGTCTGTTACTTCCATACAACCTGTCATTGTGTCTGGTGATTCCACACAGTAAAGTCGTGCCAACATGGAGTTCACCGTTACAGAAACTAACAAGGGAAAAAAGTGTATAATTTATGAAGGCTACAAGTTTAGAGTCGACACAACATTAAGTGATGGAAGTTTTTCGTGGCGGTGTACAAATGGGAAGTGTAAAGCACGAGTGAAAACAGACTGTGAAATAGACAGCATTGTCCCAGTGCAGTTGCAACACAATCATGAAAAAGATGAGAGAAAACTTGAACGACAGCAATTACGTACAACAGTGAAAAGAAAAGCAAGTGATGACATGACAGCAAGGCCGGCAAAAATAGTTAGGACAGAACTTTGTAAAGTTACGGAAAACAATCTGCAATCTGGTGATCTGAAATGTCTGGCACAATCAATATACCGTGAAAGAAGAAAACAATATCCTGTTTTGCCTAAAAATCGTGAGGAAGTCGATCAAGCTCTCGAGTCCATGAATACCACCACCAGCAAAGGCGAAGAGTTTGTGTTGGAAAATAACCCAGACACGGGCATTGTTATCCTATCATGTACAACAAATCTGGAATTTCTGGTAACTTCTGCAGAGGAGATTTTTATTGACGAGACCTTTAAGAGTTGTCCAAATTTTTTTTATCAACTGTACTCTATCCATGGCTTATGTAATGGCCATTATATTCCTTTAGTATATGCTCTTTTACCAGGTAAATCGGAGGAGATTTACCGAACCATGTGGAAATGTTTACATGATATTTGTGTATCAAAAAATCTGCAACTGCAAGCCTCTGTTATACACGTGGATTTTGAATTCCCCATGCTCACTGTCCTGAAAGAAACATTTCCGGATGCAGTCATCAAATGCTGTAGATTCCATTTAGGGCAGGCATGGTGGAGGAAAATCCAAAACCTTGGCCTAAGTAAAGAATACAAAGACAAGAATAGTGACATAGGACAGTGGCTAAAACTATCATATGGTTTCCATTTCATTGATCCTGCAGATATTGAAGGATGTTTTGTTGAGGAACTGATGTCATGCGCACCACAGAATGAAAAATGTACTAATTATGCAGACTATCTAGTTGATAACTATGTCACGCCTCATTCAAAATTTCCACCAGTGCTTTGGGCTGAAGTCCCTTCTAACGACAAACGCACAAACAATGCGGCTGAATCCTTTCATGCACATTTCAACGCACAATTTTACAAAGCTCACCCATCCATCTTCATCTTCATGGATGTAATTAAAAGGCTCCAAGCAACAACGTACTTGAAAATCAGAAGTACCGGCATGCCAGCTGTACCAAAGAAAGTGGCTAAAGAGAAGTGTGAATATGCCATGACTCAGTTCACCAAGTACAAGTCGGGGGATATTAACCGACGTCAGTACTTACAATCTATGGGTTGCAAGTTCATGGCAAAAACGGATTTGTAAATATGTATATATGTTAATAAGACGCAGAATTATCTTAAGCTTCATTTTAACTGACACATTCATTTTAACTGACATTCATTTTAACTGACCAATATGACGAAGATATGATCTGTACACATTTAACCAATATGACACTGATCGTAGTAAGCCACTCTAAAACAGAAAATATTTTTCCTGCTCAAAAACCTACTTCCACCTCCCCGTGGTGAGCAGGGGGCAACAGGTATTAACATCTGGCTAACGGAAGTGGTAATTAAGACGCTCAATTGATGTAAAATATGGCCGCTCTTTTAATAGTAAATCTGTCGCTCTTTCGAGAAAATTTTGTCGCTCTTTTAACATATAGATTCGCTCTTTTGTAAAACTCCGATTTCATTGGCTTCCTTACCCTAACCCTCCCCACATTCCGACCCGGACCACTCCCATCCTCCATCCCTCCCCATATGGACCGATATCTGGGCACTGCAGATAAACAGAGGCTACACATTGTTTTATTATTTAAGCGTCGTGTGTGTGTGTGTGTGTGTGTGTGTGTGTGTGTGTGTGTAGAGGAAAGAAAACGGAAGAGAGAAGGAGGAAGGTCCAGAATCCCGAGGGGACGCTAACCACTGGGAATTTACTCCACAAATACTTTTGGGAGCAGGTGAGTGTATACGTTTATCTATGGAATGTATTTATAAAGAGTGATGATAAATTACGTTGTACAGTGGTTATAATGAATGTGTTTTTTTTTTTTTTTCAATAATACTATTTATAATAAGAGGTCAGGAACTGATTAAAAGTGCATGATTGCAGGATGTATATGTCAGGTGGTCAATGCTACTGACCACACACAAAAAAATCCATTATAAAAAGTAAATGGAGGGTTTTATTACCTGTGTTATTTACATTGTAAACCTAAGGTTATTAAAGAAAAAAAAAAAATTTCCCTACGCCGATTTAAAAGGGTTAAGTGCTTATATAGTTATATGGTAACCCCCCAACATTATACAATTTTTCCTGAGTTAAAGGAAACCATTTGACATGCCACTGTGTGCAAAATCGTCTTGAGGTAGCACTTCTTCTAGAGAATGGATGGTGGATGCCCTCAGTGACCAACTTGACAATCTAACTTACAACAAATTTGTGAATCTTTCAAAACATAATTGTGATACGCCTAATAATTTGCTTTAAGGTCAAGAAGTAGTGTTTTGCTTTTGCTTCAAGTTGTAAAATTGTTAATTGCTGAATGTTATATGAATATCTATGCTTAACACGGAGTCAAAAGTTAAATTCTCATAGCCGTGGCAGAGGCGTTTCCAAAAATGTTAGATTGTAAAAGGGTTGTACGAGGAGAGAATTTTCAAGCTGGTCTTGTCGTGGATGGCAGGAGAAAAATAAAGATGAGTCTGGGGTTTGATTGCAGTTTTATTCTCAAGAGGAAATTATCTTGACAAGAGGAGTACTAAAGTGAAAGTGGTTTATGCTAGCTAACTCCATGCCCTCTATTCCTGCCTTTTCCACCATGCCTCTTCTCTCTCCTATCGCATCTTAACCCTTTCTTCCCTGTCTATCCAATTTCCTCTGTATATGGGTCATGTGTGTGGACACGTGTGGTGATTTCCACACCTGTGGTGTGAGTTTTCCACTGTCATACTGTGCTGTGTGTGAAATTCCTTAGCTAGAATCTGCACTGCTGTTTCCTCCAGCTCTCTCGAGCTTAGGCACGACTTTCCTCAAACCTCTACAGTATATTACAAATTAACAGCATATATGTCACTAGCTACTATGTAGTGTGTTATGATATCTGTCGTCTTGATTCCAAAATACAATTGCTAGTTTTTTACCGTAGGAAGATGACAAATTATAATTTATGATGTGGGAGGTAAACTAATGTGTTATCAGTAAAAATTTCAAATCGGCAGTAGGAATAAGCTAATTATTATTATTATTATTATTATTATTATTGTTGTTGTTGTTGGTATTGTTCTTTGTGTTTTTGTTGTTGTTCCTCCTACTGATCATATTCTTACACTGGGAAATCCAGGGATCCTAGGAAAACACTTCTTTTGTCTTGGAATCGTTTGATGTTGAGAACACTCCAAAAGGAGAAAACACACACACACACACACACACACACACACACACACACACATATATATATATATATATATATATATATATATATATATATATATATATATATCTTCATCCATCCATCATCTAATCCTACATTGCCCCATGAGGAGCGTAGGAGCCCGGGGCTAGGCAGTTGGTCTCGACATTTAAGATGAGAGTGACCAGCCTCACTCATCCCTGAGTGGCATTACATGATCGGATCCTAAATTTGGCTCTCTATTGTATTTTGTTTTTCTCTTGGAGAGAACTGTTACTGCGGGCTCATGGCCTTTGGTTCCTTCTTCCTCGCATAAAAAAAAAAAAAAAAAATCAACCCCAACTACCCTTTGGATATAAACCTTCACCGGCTCAATCCGACTGGAGCGCAATAATTACCCACTAAACCACCAGGCGCCAAAATTGGTTATATGGTTACCACCCAGCGTAGTAAATGGTTTCCTGGTGTACAGGAAACCATTTGGCTTGTCACTCGGTGTAATCATCCACAGGCAGAAGGAAAATGAAGAATAAAGGAAAGAAAGACAGAAGAGGGAGTGTAAAGTCACCCGTAGGCAGAAGGACAAGGAAACAATGAAGGAAAGGAAGACAGAAGTGGATGGAAGGAAAGAAGGATGGACGAGAGGAAAGGGCAGACACCCGAGAGCAGCACTACATCGAGAGAGTGGATTGTGAGCGCCCCCACCTACCACAAATATATATATATATATATATATATACTATAAGCCAAAATTAGGAAGACTCATAGACCCTCACAGAAATATTACACGTCCGCATTATGTCATGAAAAAGGAAACATTTAAAACTGTTATCCTACCTTAAAAATAAAATGGCGGAATAACAGATTACTTGCAAATCACATGTTCGCCAAGAAAACACGAAAATTTATAAGAAACCGAGAAGACAACGAGGTATTCAGTAAAATTAGTACAATAAATATAAAATAATAACATTAATAATAAACTAGAGATACCCAAAACAAAAGGGAAGTAGGGGTAATTTACCAGAAAAAATTGATAATCCAATGAAATTAACCACGTATATGGTATAAACGAACTGCAAACTGAGAGGCAGCAGAAGAAACAGAGAGAAAACGATAACGAATAAACATGATAGTAAGTATAAATGACAAAACAGAGCAAACAACAGAACCAACTGTAAATGAAGATGTTTAAATAGTAATTTAACTGGAGAGAGAGAGAGAGAGAGAGAGAGAGAGAGAGAGAGAGAGAGAGCGCAACACCAGCAGCAACAATTCTAGTGGAAAATGAGAAAAAGGTGTTGTTGCGCTTTGTTGAGGATTTGACAAATGACAGAATAACTTGGCAATAGTTAGACCACTTTAAGTAGGCGGAGATTTTCGTCTATTTGCATTTCGTGTGCCGTAGCTCAGTCACAGAACAAGTCAGTGATGTGGCTCTAATTTGTTTCCTTAGTTCGTCGCAATGAACACCATATCTTGTGTCAATCCCGCGTTACAGCTTAGCTCTTGTTACAGCTTAGTATTCAAGAATGAGAGATGATTTGAGCTTAGCAGAAGTGGACTAAGAGTACCTGTAGTGACATAAATCAGTACAAGCAGGGTTAACATCTCTGGAATATCGGTAATATTTAAATAAAACCAAAGTTGATCATCGGAATTTAATGTTTGATAGTTGTATGCGTCTATAGGTGTCATATTCTAAGTTTCATAGGAGACTTCGTGGCATTTCTTCCTATGCGATTTATTTTGCATATTGCACCTCCACATCCCTTTTACCTGTTTATTTCGTTCTGATATATACAGGTAAAAGAGATGCGGAGGTGCAATATGCAAAATAATAAACAAGTAACAAATAAATGAATTTATAAATTAAATATCCGCCAATCGTCTAGTAATGTATTGCCCATCAAGTGCGTGGGGGATCGATGTCTAGGCTGCTTAGTCCTGACATTTAAGGCGAGAGTGACCAGTTGTTCTTTCACTGAGTGGCATTATGTGTAATAAAGGTCAATCATTCCTTGGATATAAGCCCTTATGAGGCATATAGAGTTGGCGTCGCCCACTACACCACCATGCTCCTGTTTGAATATATGGCTGCCACTCAGTGTTACAAATTATTTCCTTGGCTTCAAAAAACGCTACAGCTTGTCACACTATAGTCACTTGAAGGTGGCACTACATCACGTGAGTGGAAAGTGGGCACCCCGTCCTACCATGGGATATGCATCAACTGAACAAACTCATAAAGTCTCTCTCTCTCTCTCTCTCTCTCTCTCTCTCTCTCTCTCTCTCATACTATTTATCTATCTATCTATCAGTACATAAAATCTATCTATATCCAGACGTCATAATCCCGTTAAGGGGTGGCTGTTTGTCTTTGAGTTAATTGTTTTAGGGGGAGGGGCACTGATCCTACGCCAAACCACTTGTTGACATGTAGGAAACACGTATAGGTTGGTTATATGTGTACCACCCAGTGTTGTAAATGATTTCCTGGATTACGGGAAACCATAGGCTTGCCACTCACTGTAAAGCCACTTGAAAAGGAAGGAGTGATAAATATTAACAGGAAAGAGGGGAGAAACAGGAAGAGAGGAAAGCAGACACAGAAGAAGAGGCAAAGATAAAAGGAAAAGTAGGCAGCACTACGTCAGGTGAATGGATGATGGTCACCACCACCTATCACCATACATAAAATCGCAAGCAAATAGAAATATAAAATACAATAATGTAAAGCATCAGAAGTTAGATAACATATAGGTAATTGGAAGTACGGAGTGTCACGAATCAATTCGCGACATTTCCTTTTTGTGAGAAGCCACGAACTATTAGTGGAAAACTCACTGTGTATCGCTCAGTTAACCGTTTCTCTCTCCATTTCGGGGTATACTTTTCAAATCATTCGTCACTTTCAAAAGTGACCGATTTAATGCACGTCACTAAGTGCGCTACTGAGCGATACAATTGTTTCTTTATCGTTCGCCTCTGCTTGCATAAACCGTTAGCCACGCCTTCTTCCGGTGGCTCGTGCTTCCTGCCCATACATTATTTGAATTCAGTCTTGTGTTTGCTGTGACGGAGAAAGGGTCTGTGCTCAGAAGTGGAGAGGTCAGCTAGCACCCCAAGCTCCATTAGTACAGTTAATCCCAGTACTCCCACCCCCCACTCCTCGGGTGATACAAAGCATTCATCGACTGGTATTTCTTTTGTGTATTTCCTAGTTTTAAGAGTTTAGTTAAGGTGTTTTTCCTAGGCGTAAGTATTTAGCTATTGTGCGAGTGAGTGCGTCTCATTGATTTGATTTGAAATGTAACGTTAAATTTATTTTTGTAATTAATAAATTTAACAGTTCTTTTCCTTGAGCTTTATGTAAACTCTTGTTTCATTTCTCCATAATTAAGCTTATTTTCCATATAGCTCCTAGCTTGCATAAACGTTTGCTTTCATAACTGGTACTTAGACCAGTCTTGTTGTATTAACTTAAAATCCGTTGTGCCAGGAGTTAATGCATCAGCAAGAACCTGATGTTATTATTATTAGTATTAGTTATTTATTGTCAGGGGTGATGTAACTTTCTCCAGAGGCTAACAGTACAGTAATTCAGCAATTGTGAGTAATTAGTCTGCTGTGTACTGTTGAGAAAGTTTATAAATTCTCGTTCTCAGAGAATCGTGCTAAGCCAGCGTAAAGTAATCATTGCTTGATGTAGCAAGACAACCATTGTCTCTGCTCTTCAATTTTATTGAATATTAATATCAATTTAAATAACATTTAAGCATTTATATCAAAATTACCGTGATATTATAAAAACCCCGTGACAATTGGCGACCTCATTCCAGGATATTAACTCCTAGCTCTAAAGCTATTCACGAGATAGTGCTCACTCATTCATATTTAGGTATTTATCATTAAAGTTTATAGGCACAAGCTTACTGGTGTTTACCCTTAATTTAGCAAGTGAATTTTTGCTTTATTAATCAATAGAGTACCTAACTCTAGTTTATTCTTGGTAACGCCAGACGATTTTATTCGCTCCTGGGAAGTCGGCGTACCCATTGTGTTTATTATTGAGTCTTCCCAGTCATTTACATTTTTGATTTATTCTTTGCCAGTTAACTGGATAAGACTGGTCACCACTAGCTTGTGTCTGTACTCTTTACTTTTGTTTATTAGTATTCGTCGCTAAGCAGTCAGTGCTCAATTTCGGGTTGTTTAATAAATTAGCGCCATGGCTACCGCTGTATTTGTACAGGAAGCCAAAGATATGGGTCTCACAGACCCAGAGAAAATACAGAGTTACGTTCTCTCAAGGTTCAATTACGAGCAAGAACGTGAGAAAGATGCTCGTGAAGAGCGTAGGATTCAGCGCGAATACGAGCGAGAACAGCGTGAGGAACGTGAAAGAGAGCGTGCATATGAACAAGAGCAGCGTGAGAAAGAGCGCGAATACGAGCAGAAACAACGCGAGCTCGAGTTAGAAAAAGAGCGAGAACAGCGCGAATACGAGCGTGAACAACGGGACAAAGAACGAGAACATGAACTTGAAGTGCTGAAGCTCAAGCGAGATTCCTTGGCTTCAGACACGTCTGGTGCAGTTGGTCCAAGCTCCACGAGCGTTCTTCCTGCACATGTCCTGGCGACCCCACGCATCAAGCTTCCTTCATACAAGGAAAGCGAGCGAATCGAGCCGTACATAGCTCGTTTTGAGGACATGGCAGACTTATATCAACTGGATGAGGCAGCCAAGCGGCTTCAGTTTCTTAGTTTATTTGAGGGCCCTGCCCTCGATATTCTCCACAGAATTCGTGGAGACAATCTCACATATGAGATGATGAAAGCTGCACTCATTAAGGCGTATGGTCTCACAGTAGACGACGCCAAAGTTCAGTTAATGCTAGCTCGTCTCCAAGACAAGGAGACAGCTGTTCAGTTCCTTGATCGTCTCACAGCTTACTTAAATGAGTGGATGGAAAAAGATGAAACTCCTTCCACGCGTGAGGGGATAATTGACCTTATGCTGCGTACACAGCTAGAGAGGTCGTGGCCTGCTGAGCTCATAGCACAGCTTAAGATCTGCCAGGTGAAAGATGCCAGCCAAATGGCAGAGAAGGCTGACGCATTCTTTACTGCATACAGGTATCAAGCTCGTAAGCAAAACACCTGGAGCAGAAAAGATACTGCCAAGTCTGGGAAGCCGTCTCAGACTGAATCCCAGCACCAAGGCCGTTCTCAGAGTAATGGTCAAGGTCCAAAACCACAGAAGGACCAGGGGCAAAACACTCAGAAACCTGAGTGGAAGAGGTACAACAAGTACCCTAACCAGCAGCAGTATCAGCCACGCAACCGACCGTCGGGACAAACTTTTTCACCACCAGCTCAAAAGAGGCAGGAAGCGAATGCAGCCTTCATTCCTCAGCAGCAGCCTGGTGGTCACGTCCCTACCAGTGTGGGTACTTCCCCACAGTTCACTAGTCCCACAGTGACAGTGAACCCCCCTCCACAGATGGCCAATGTTCCATCTCCTTATAATTCTCAAGGCACAATGTTTGCCACATCAATTCAGCAGCCTCATGAGTGGCTAGCTGCTTCCTCCACAGGCCCTCCCACAGGTGACAGTACCTTCCTTGTTCAGCCAGGGTTTGTGGGAGGCATTCCTGTGAAGGTCCTGAGAGACAATGGTTCCTCAGGTTGCTCTGTTAAGCAGAGTTTAGTTCGGCCTGAGCAGTATACAGGTCGACAGATCCATGCAAAGCTTATTGATGGATCAGTGAGATTGTTCCCTGAGGCATGTATCCAGGTGGCATCTCCATTTTATACTGGTACGACACTTGCAGTTGTCATGCCAGAGCCTCTATTTGACTTAATAGTAGGCAATATTCAAGGAGTCAAGGATAGTTGCTCCGATGATGACGCTACTCAGACTTCGGCTGCTGCGGTAACACGAGCCATGACTGAGGCTCCAGACTGTGTCACCCCAGTGATCATTGAATCGCCGCAAGATCTGAAGTGTAGTCAACTTGTTGTGCAAGAACAACATTCTGACCCGACACTTGCTACCGTGCGGAACAAACAAAAGGGTCGAGTGATTAAGTATTCACGGGGAGGTCGAGCCAAGTTCCTTCGCAAACAAGGACGGCTCTACCGTGAGTCACGAACACCCGAGGGCGAGGTTCGACTGCAGTTTGTCGTTCCCGCCAAGTACCGCCTAGCAGTGTTACAATGGGGTCATTGTTCAGTCTCAGGAGGTCACATGGGCAAAAGGAAGACCCAGGGCCGTATCCGAGCTGACTTTTTCTGGCCAGGGATGGGACGGGACATAGATAGTTTTGTCCGTTCGTGCAGTGTGTGCCAAAGTATCACCACTAATCAGGGACATGCCCTTCCTGTGCCATTTGTAACTACACCTGTAATCTCTGAGTCAGTTGAGAGACAGGGTAGTGGTGAAGTGGGTGCAGACCTGACGTCTCGCCCATTGGGCCCACAGGACACATTATGTCCGGGACCTGTACATACATATTATGTATCGTAAGTTAAGGGGGAAGTTGAGAGGCGACTTGAGGCTATGGAAGACCCAAGTTTTCATAAGGATTCTCAGCTTCCTGGTACTAATAGAAGTACTGTAGGTTAAGGGGGAAGTTCGAGAGAACTCCACAGAGGCGACTTGAGGCTATGGAAGACCCAAGTTTGCACAAGGATTCTCGGCTTCCCGGTACTAATATAAGTATTGTATTGTAGGTAAAGGGGGAAGTGAGAACTCTGCAGAGGCGACTTGAGGCTATGGAAGACCCAAGTTTGCACAAGGATTCTCAGCTCCCCGATATTAATATAAGTATTGTAGGTTAAGGCACAGGTTGAGGACCCGTGTGCGGTTCAAGGCTATGGAAGACCCGAGTTTGCACAGGGATTCTCAACTTGTCGAAACATAATCGTATGCTATAACTAATGGCGACCTCGAGTGTACTTTTCATAACATGTACTGACTGCTAGCCAGAGAGAGTAATTGTAACATAATAAGAATTTTGTCTCATTGACACTTTTGATGCTCCACCTTAATTGGTTTTGCAGGTTCAGCAATGGGTGTAGCAGTTTTGCTGTGCGGGCCAGCTGATCGTCTGCCGCACGCTGCCGCCTCTTCTCCTCTGCCTTCGTCGTCGCCATGTCATTATTTACTATGTCATTTTACACGTAGGTACAGTTACACTAAAACTGTCACACCTACACCGTGTATTACATACACCACGCTACACAACAATTAGTTGTCAGTGTAAATGTAGCGAATTTTCGCTCAGTTTGACCTGAGTACAGGATTTTCACTGTCGTCACGGAGTTTTTCCCTCAAGCTTGCTTCCATTAACGTAAATACGAGGTTTTTTCGCTCACTGACGACTGCGACTTTCTCCTGTAGCAGGATAGCACACACACCACAGTGTGAATCTTGTGTGACTGAGTTAGGATTTATATATATGTATATTGAAGTCATTCTTCTGAAGGAAGAAAGATTTAATTTTCATGGGGCGTAATGTCACGAATCAATTCGCGACATTTCCTTTTGTGAGAAGCCACGAACTATTAGTGGAAAACTCACTGTGTATCGCTCAGTTAACCGTTTCTCTCTCCATTTCAGGGTATACTTTTCAAATCATTCGTCACTTTCAAAAGTGACCGATTTAATGCACGTCACTAAGTGCGCTACTGAGCGATACAATTGTTTCTTTATCGTTCGCCTCTGCTTGCATAAACCGTTAGCCACGCCTTCTTCCGGTGGCTCGTGCTTCCTGCCCATACATTATTTGAATTCAGTCTTGTGTTTGCTGTGACGGAGAAAGGGTCTGTGCTCAGAAGTGGAGAGGTCAGCTAGCACCCCAAGCTCCATTAGTACAGTTAATCCCAGTACTCCCACCCCCCACTCCTCGGGTGATACAAAGCATTCATCGACTGGTATTTCTTTTGTGTATTTCCTAGTTTTAAGAGTTTAGTTAAGGTGTTTTTCCTAGGCGTAAGTATTTAGCTATTGTGCGAGTGAGTGCGTCTCATTGATTTGATTTGAAATGTAACGTTAAATTTATTTTTGTAATTAATAAATTTAACAGTTCTTTTCCTTGAGCTTTATGTAAACTCTTGTTTCATTTCTCCATAATTAAGCTTATTTTCCATATAGCTCCTAGCTTGCATAAACGTTTGCTTTCATAACTGGTACTTAGACCAGTCTTGTTGTATTAACTTAAAATCCGTTGTGCCAGGAGTTAATGCATCAGCAAGAACCTGATGTTATTATTATTAGTATTAGTTATTTATTGTCAGGGGTGATGTAACTTTCTCCAGAGGCTAACAGTACAGTAATTCAGCAATTGTGAGTAATTAGTCTGCTGTGTACTGTTGAGAAAGTTTATAAATTCTCGTTCTCAGAGAATCGTGCTAAGCCAGCGTAAAGTAATCATTGCTTGATGTAGCAAGACAACCATTGTCTCTGCTCTTCAATTTTATTGAATATTAATATCAATTTAAATAACATTTAAGCATTTATATCAAAATTACCGTGATATTATAAAAACCCCGTGACAATTGGCGACCTCATTCCAGGATATTAACTCCTAGCTCTAAAGCTATTCACGAGATAGTGCTCACTCATTCATATTTAGGTATTTATCATTAAAGTTTATAGGCACAAGCTTACTGGTGTTTACCCTTAATTTAGCAAGTGAATTTTTGCTTTATTAATCAATAGAGTACCTAACTCTAGTTTATTCTTGGTAACGCCAGACGATTTTATTCGCTCCTGGGAAGTCGGCGTACCCATTGTGTTTATTATTGAGTCTTCCCAGTCATTTACATTTTTGATTTATTCTTTGCCAGTTAACTGGATAAGACTGGTCACCACTAGCTTGTGTCTGTACTCTTTACTTTTGTTTATTAGTATTCGTCGCTAAGCAGTCAGTGCTCAATTTCGGGTTGTTTAATAAATTAGCGCCATGGCTACCGCTGTATTTGTACAGGAAGCCAAAGATATGGGTCTCACAGACCCAGAGAAAATACAGAGTTACGTTCTCTCAAGGTTCAATTACGAGCAAGAACGTGAGAAAGATGCTCGTGAAGAGCGTGGGATTCAGCGCGAATACGAGCGAGAACAGCGTGAGGAACGTGAAAGAGAGCGTGCATATGAACAAGAGCAGCGTGAGAAAGAGCGCGAATACGAGCAGAAACAACGCGAGCTCGAGTTAGAAAAAGAGCGAGAACAGCGCGAATACGAGCGTGAACAACGGGACAAAGAACGAGAACATGAACTTGAAGTGCTGAAGCTCAAGCGAGATTCCTTGGCTTCAGACACGTCTGGTGCAGTTGGTCCAAGCTCCACGAGCGTTCTTCCTGCACATGTCCTGGCGACCCCACGCATCAAGCTTCCTTCATACAAGGAAAGCGAGCGAATCGAGCCGTACATAGCTCGTTTTGAGGACATGGCAGACTTATATCAACTGGATGAGGCAGCCAAGCGGCTTCAGTTTCTTAGTTTATTTGAGGGCCCTGCCCTCGATATTCTCCACAGAATTCGTGGAGACAATCTCACATATGAGATGATGAAAGCTGCACTCATTAAGGCGTATGGTCTCACAGTAGACGACGCCAAAGTTCAGTTAATGCTAGCTCGTCTCCAAGACAAGGAGACAGCTGTTCAGTTCCTTGATCGTCTCACAGCTTACTTAAATGAGTGGATGGAAAAAGATGAAACTCCTTCCACGCGTGAGGGGATAATTGACCTTATGCTGCGTACACAGCTAGAGAGGTCGTGGCCTGCTGAGCTCATAGCACAGCTTAAGATCTGCCAGGTGAAAGATGCCAGCCAAATGGCAGAGAAGGCTGACGCATTCTTTACTGCATACAGGTATCAAGCTCGTAAGCAAAACACCTGGAGCAGAAAAGATACTGCCAAGTCTGGGAAGCCGTCTCAGACTGAATCCCAGCACCAAGGCCGTTCTCAGAGTAATGGTCAAGGTCCAAAACCACAGAAGGACCAGGGGCAAAACACTCAGAAACCTGAGTGGAAGAGGTACAACAAGTACCCTAACCAGCAGCAGTATCAGCCACGCAACCGACCGTCGGGACAAACTTTTTCACCACCAGCTCAAAAGAGGCAGGAAGCGAATGCAGCCTTCATTCCTCAGCAGCAGCCTGGTGGTCACGTCCCTACCAGTGTGGGTACTTCCCCACAGTTCACTAGTCCCACAGTGACAGTGAACCCCCCTCCACAGATGGCCAATGTTCCATCTCCTTATAATTCTCAAGGCACAATGTTTGCCACATCAATTCAGCAGCCTCATGAGTGGCTAGCTGCTTCCTCCACAGGCCCTCCCACAGGTGACAGTACCTTCCTTGTTCAGCCAGGGTTTGTGGGAGGCATTCCTGTGAAGGTCCTGAGAGACAATGGTTCCTCAGGTTGCTCTGTTAAGCAGAGTTTAGTTCGGCCTGAGCAGTATACAGGTCGACAGATCCATGCAAAGCTTATTGATGGATCAGTGAGATTGTTCCCTGAGGCATGTATCCAGGTGGCATCTCCATTTTATACTGGTACGACACTTGCAGTTGTCATGCCAGAGCCTCTATTTGACTTAATAGTAGGCAATATTCAAGGAGTCAAGGATAGTTGCTCCGATGATGACGCTACTCAGACTTCGGCTGCTGCGGTAACACGAGCCATGACTGAGGCTCCAGACTGTGTCACCCCAGTGATCATTGAATCGCCGCAAGATCTGAAGTGTAGTCAACTTGTTGTGCAAGAACAACATTCTGACCCGACACTTGCTACCGTGCGGAACAAACAAAAGGGTCGAGTGATTAAGTATTCACGGGGAGGTCGAGCCAAGTTCCTTCGCAAACAAGGACGGCTCTACCGTGAGTCACGAACACCCGAGGGCGAGGTTCGACTGCAGTTTGTCGTTCCCGCCAAGTACCGCCTAGCAGTGTTACAATGGGGTCATTGTTCAGTCTCAGGAGGTCACATGGGCAAAAGGAAGACCCAGGGCCGTATCCGAGCTGACTTTTTCTGGCCAGGGATGGGACGGGACATAGATAGTTTTGTCCGTTCGTGCAGTGTGTGCCAAAGTATCACCACTAATCAGGGACATGCCCTTCCTGTGCCATTTGTAACTACACCTGTAATCTCTGAGTCAGTTGAGAGACAGGGTAGTGGTGAAGTGGGTGCAGACCTGACGTCTCGCCCATTGGGCCCACAGGACACATTATGTCCTGGGACCTGTACATACATATTATGTATCGTAAGTTAAGGGGGAAGTTGAGAGGCGACTTGAGGCTATGGAAGACCCAAGTTTTCATAAGGATTCTCAGCTTCCTGGTACTAATAGAAGTACTGTAGGTTAAGGGGGAAGTTCGAGAGAACTCCACAGAGGCGACTTGAGGCTATGGAAGACCCAAGTTTGCACAAGGATTCTCGGCTTCCCGGTACTAATATAAGTATTGTATTGTAGGTAAAGGGGGAAGTGAGAACTCTGCAGAGGCGACTTGAGGCTATGGAAGACCCAAGTTTGCACAAGGATTCTCAGCTCCCGATATTAATATAAGTATTGTAGGTTAAGGCACAGGTTGAGGACCCGTGTGCGGTTCAAGGCTATGGAAGACCCGAGTTTGCACAGGGATTCTCAACTTGTCGAAACATAATCGTATGCTATAACTAATGGCGACCTCGAGTGTACTTTTCATAGCATGTACTGACTGCTAGCCAGAGAGAGTAATTGTAACATAATAAGAATTTTGTCTCATTGACACTTTTGATGCTCCACCTTAATTGGTTTTGCAGGTTCAGCAATGGGTGTAGCAGTTTTGCTGTGCGGGCCAGCTGATCGTCTGCCGCACGCTGCCGCCTCTTCTCCTCTGCCTTCGTCGTCGCCATGTCATTATTTACTATGTCATTTTACACGTAGGTACAGTTACACTAAAACTGTCACACCTACACCGTGTATTACATACACCACGCTACACAACAATTAGTTGTCAGTGTAAATGTAGCGAATTTTCGCTCAGTTTGACCTGAGTACAGGATTTTCACTGTCGTCACGGAGTTTTTCCCTCAAGCTTGCTTCCATTAACGTAAATACGAGGTTTTTTCGCTCACTGACGACTGCGACTTTCTCCTGTAGCAGGATAGCACACACACCACAGTGTGAATCTTGTGTGACTGAGTTAGGATTTATATATATGTATATTGAAGTCATTCTTCTGAAGGAAGAAAGATTTAATTTTCATGGGGCGTAATGTCACGAATCAATTCGCGACATTTCCTTTTTGTGAGAAGCCACGAACTATTAGTGGAAAACTCACTGTGTATCGCTCAGTTAACCGTTTCTCTCTCCATTTCGGGGTATACTTTTCAAATCATTCGTCACTTTCAAAAGTGACCGATTTAATGCACGTCACTAAGTGCGCTACTGAGCGATACAATTGTTTCTTTATCGTTCGCCTCTGCTTGCATAAACCGTTAGCCACGCCTTCTTCCGGTGGCTCGTGCTTCCTGCCCATACATTATTTGAATTCAGTCTTGTGTTTGCTGTGACGGAGAAAGGGTCTGTGCTCAGAAGTGGAGAGGTCAGCTAGCACCCCAAGCTCCATTAGTACAGTTAATCCCAGTACTCCCACCCCTCGGGTGATACAAAGCATTCATCGACTGGTATTTCTTTTGTGTATTTCCTAGTTTTAAGAGTTTAGTTAAGGTGTTTTTCCTAGGCGTAAGTATTTAGCTATTGTGCGAGTGAGTGCGTCTCATTGATTTGATTTGAAATGTAACGTTAAATTTATTTTTGTAATTAATAAATTTAACAGTTCTTTTCCTTGAGCTTAATGTAAACTCTTGTTTCATTTCTCCATAATTAAGCTTATTTTCCATATAGCTCCTAGCTTGCATAAACGTTTGCTTTCATAACTGGTACTTAGACCAGTCTTGTTGTATTAACTTAAAATCCGTTGTGCCAGGAGTTAATGCATCAGCAAGAACCTGATGTTATTATTATTAGTATTAGTTATTTATTGTCAGGGGTGATGTAACTTTCTCCAGAGGCTAACAGTACAGTAATTCAGCAATTGTGAGTAATTAGTCTGCTGTGTACTGTTGAGAAAGTTTATAAATTCTCGTTCTCAGAGAATCGTGCTAAGCCAGCGTAAAGTAATCATTGCTTGATGTAGCAAGACAACCATTGTCTCTGCTCTTCAATTTTATTGAATATTAATATCAATTTAAATAACATTTAAGCATTTATATCAAAATTACCGTGATAACATAAAAACCCCGTGACACGGAGGACAATAACATAAAACCGTACGGGTATAAATATATGAAAGTCCGTCACACAGCGCCACGAAGACATGCAGCGCCCCAGCGAGTTATCAGCAAATATACAAAATACGTTAATACGGTGATGAGGGAAACACACGGAGCCGGCAGCGTATTTTTTCTTCGAGTACACTTAGTCACTCGGTCATATTGGCATCGTCGGAGCGGCAACAGGGGAGAACGAATGAGGGAAAATGGAAGAAATGTGAAATTAACAAAGAGAGAGAGAGAGAGAGAGAGGTGATTAACGATGAATAGTGGGAACTTTAGTAAATGAGAAAGAGAAAGACCGAGGGAGGAAGACGTAATGACAGTAAAGAATGACACAACAAATGAACCTGCCATGACACCACAGAAAAAAAAAAAGTTCATTAATTGTCCTCTTCCTCCTCCTCCTCCACCACCTCCTCCTCCTCCTCCTCCTCATCATCATCATAATAATAATAATAATAATAATAATAATATTGTTTAGTTTCGTGCCTATCGACTCCACGGGGATTATTAAGGCAAACCATATTTTTTTGTGAAGTCTCAGTCTTCCCCGGGTGTAATATCCATGACAGTCGATATTACAACCAGATTCCCAATATATTTCAATTAATAGTCTGACCGGCCCAAGAGTTGAATTTGATGCCATCTGTTTGCAAGCTGGATCTGCTAACCACTCTATCATTCTCTTCCCGGTTTGTAGCCTGTGTGTGAACAGAGACTATGGGATAACAAACTAAGGCCAACAGTCTGACCGGCCTGGGAGTCAAATTCGGAGTTGTCAGGTTGCGAGAGCTGAATGAGTTATTAAAAGCACACAGGCTTTGTCCTTTCAACCTCGTTTCTTGAAAAAAAAAAAAAAAAATGTGATGAGGTAAAACCAGACATTCATTATCCCTGGACCGCCAGTGTAAGATGGTCTGAACCCGGGTCCAATATTGAGCTGGATTCCTGAATCCGGAATTCATTATGACCTGAATAATTAATGGCGGGGGATTAAGTCTTTGTGTGGCAAGACAGGGAAGAAAAGCGACTGAGAGAGGAACCAGTAATGTTAATAAGAACACTCTTTGTTTCAAGTGGGTTCATGAAGGGTCAAAATTAATGTTACGAGTAATTCATGCCGCAAAATATAATCTGAATATAGGAACCGTTTAAATACTAAAGGTTGTCCCATCCGTGGGAAGATTAATATAAATGTCAAATGTTTCAAGGAAATGCATTGGGTGCGGAGTGTACTAATATTACTAAACAACATTTGGACGTGGGAAGGTCTGGAAACAATAAAATGTGAATGAGGTAAAATGTTTTGGATAAACAGATACTCAGATCTTTAACATCAGAACAAAAGTTTTCTAAGATTTTATATCATAGATCTTATTAAAACACACCATTTTTACTAGCTGAGTAAGTAATATATTTTTTAGGTTGTAAAGACCAAAGTACTATAAAACAACGAGCTCATAATAAAGAAAAATAATCCGGCAAATTCTCAGTACAGTTCCAAGTATAGGCTTTCAGCAAACTGTCAATAATTTGGGAAGTCGGCGGTGTGATTGTTAATACATTTAGCACGTAACTTGAAAAAAAAAAAAAAAAAAATTCGATTACAGGACCCGTCAGAGTCTGGGACATATTTTGTTCCCCCTTGTCTCTGTTTACCTAACAACGGAGATGGGGACGTGGATGTCGGTTAGATTGTTGCGTATCGTATTGTTAGGGAATATCGTGACGGTACCAACTGTCTGCCCTAATGACCTTCGTTTAGACGATAGGTAATTATTCTAAGTCTTCTACTTCCTTTTCTGACAACGTGTTTAAATAATATGAATTACGTTTAGTAAATGAAATTACTACTTGAAGTCATTGTTTTTATTCATGAAAAGACAATACTATGAACATGGTAAAGAAGGATAATGAAAAGCAAAATAAATATAAAACAACATCGTAACTTCGTTCGAGGTAGATCCATGTCTTAACAGAAAGTTGTAAAGATCTTAACTGAAGGCATTATAATCAGGGTCGTTCCTGCACACTATCCACTGCCTCAAAGAACATCCCTCACCTGGATTTACACTTAACTAGGTAAGAGATTTTTTTTTTTTTTTTTTTTTTAGTGAGAAATAATTTTGAGATTTTTTTTGTTTTTTTGTTTTTTTTAGTGAGAAATAATGTTTCCCCCTGGCTTTACTGGTTCATTGATTAGTTTCAAGTCTAAAGTTTTGGTAATTTTACTTAAGGTTCTAAATAATATGAGAAGAAATAAATAATTTTACAGGACAGTAAGAGGGAAAGCAGAAACAACAGATGAAAAAGTACTGAAAAGTAAGAAAGATGACAAAACACACGCCCACAAATATACATACATACATACATTAGGAAAGGCAGAAAGACTGGCAGAGAGACAGACTTAATCTGACTGACTGGTCAAACGATGAACAGACAGCGACAGATAAAGAGGATTACGGAGACACAGACTCAAAGAAAAGTGGAGAAGCATTTGCAGTTAGGTTCAGAAGTACATGCAATTAACCTGTTGGCCACGATTATTTATCTATATATACAGTATATTTATTCATTTATTCATTTAAGTGATACATGCAATCGTTTGGCGGTAGCATGAACACTACAGTCGTCATAATAGAGATAAGATTAAACCCTTCACTACCATGACGCATATTTTGTCCTATTTTCGCCATGTCCAGACAATAATAATCATCACTGGGGAGACTTTTTCGAAAGGGAGGGGTTAAATATATCCTTAAACGACACCTTCGGCGATAGAAATTTTTCCCAAGATAGGTAAAATCGTCTGGTGGTGGCAAGAAATATAATATAATGGGCCGAGGACCGGACAAAGGACTTGGTAATGGGTACATCGAATGTAAGAGGAGCGAATGATGAGGTGAAAGAAAGAGAGATTGTCCAGGTGCTTGAGGGTGCAAAAATGGATGTATGTGGAATAACTGAAACAAAATGGAGGAGAAAGTGTGAGAGAATGGGAGTATGGATGGGGTATATGTGCAGGAGTAGGTGAGAATGAGAGGGCAAAGGAAGGAGTGTGTATAGTTGTGAGTAAAAGATGGAAGAAGAGCACAAGACAGTATGGATCAGTTGGGTCAAGGATTGTGTGGGAAAAGTTGAAAGTTGGAATACAGATGTGGGCGATTGTGTGTGTGTATGTGGCAACGCAAGATCGTGCTAGAAGAGTGAGAGAAGAGTTCTGGACAAATGTAGAAGTGTGCATGGAAAAGTTTGGAAGGAATGAGAGAGTGTTTTTGATCGGTGATATGAATGGTAAAGTTGGGAATGTGAAGATGGATGGAATAGTTGCTGAGTGGGGTGTGCCTGCTGAGATAGATGAGAATGGGAGTGCGTTAGTGGATATTTGTGCTGGGAGGGGGTTGGTGATAGCCAATACCCTCTTCAGGCATAAAATGATCCACAGGTATACATGGCGAGTGATGAGAAGGGTGGTTGGTGAACTGAATGAAAGGAAGGCAATGATTGATTATGTGTGTGTGGATGAAAGGATGCGAAGATGTGTAATGGATGCAAGAGATTATAGAGGTTGGGGGAGTGGACTTTCTGACCACTACTTGGTGGTGGCCAGAATTAGGATTCAAGTAAGATGGAGGAATAGAAGAAGGGAAAGACGAGAGGAAGGAGTAGTTGCAAGGAGAGTGGACAGGTTACAAGAGGATGAGAAAAAGGCAGAGTATAAGAGAAAAGTGGAGGAACGATTGGGCAAATATAATTGGAGCAGATGGGAGACGTGGAAGGTGTGTGTAGGATATTTACGGAAGAAATATGTGCAGCATGTGATGTGGTGTGTGGAAGGAAGAGAAGATGGAGGGGGGTGCAAGGAACAGCGTGGTGGACTGAAGAGGTGAGACAGGCTGTGACACAAAAGAAGAAAGCATACAATGAATGGATGAGAAATAGGGGCGTGGAAGAAGTTGAGAGGCGGAAGAGAGAGTTATATGTAGAAAGAAAGAAAGAGGTGAAAAGATTAGTAAGAGAGAGTAAGAAGAGAGTGGATGAGGAATTTGGAAGGAATTTGAGTGTAAAGTGGAGGGACTGTAAGAAAATGTTTTGGAAAGAGGTGAAAAGAGTAAGACAGGGTGGAAGTGAAGTTAGCAGGGGAGTGAAAGATAAAAATGGTAGATTACTAGTGGAGAAGGGAGAAAAAGTGAGCAGATGGAGAGAACACTTTAAGGAATTGTTGAACATAGAGGATGGAAGTAATGCGAGTATAAGTGGCTGGGGAATGGCTGGGAGAAGGAGGGAGGTGAGAAGACAGGAAGAAATCAGTAGGATAGAAGTTGTGGAAGCAATGATGAAAGTTAAATCGGGGAAAGCCCCAGGAATTGATGGAGTGTGTGGTGAAATGCTGAAGCATGGGGGAGAGATAGTAGTAGAATGGATGTGGAAGATGTGAAGATTGGCGTGGGAGGAAGGTAGAGTCCCCGAGGATTGGAAGCCAGGTATAATTATTCCTTTGTACAAAGGAAAATTGGAAAAGGAAGTGTGTGGTAATTATAGGGGCATTTGTCTTCTTAGTATAATAGGAAAAGTGTATGGTAGGATACTGATTGACAGAGTTAGAGAAAGAACAGAGGAATTAGTTGGAGAAGAACAGGGAGGCTTTAGGAAGGGAAGAGGTTGTGTAGATCGGATATTAATTCTTAGATCTTTAGTGGAAAAGTTTCTAGAGAAGGGAAAGAAGTTGTATGCGGCTTTCATGGATTTGGAGAAAGCATATGACAGGGTGGATAGACAAAGATTGTGGAAAGTGTTAAGAATATATGGAGTAAATGGGAAGTTGTTGAATGCTGTGAAGAGTATGTACAATGGTGCGAAGGCTGCAGTGCGTGTGGATGGTGAACTAAGTGAATTTTTCTCTTTGAAAGTTGGGTTGAAACAGGGATGTGTCATGTCTCCATGGTTGTTCAATCTGTACATGGATGGGGTAATAAAAGAGGTACAAGGTAGGGTAGTAGATGTTGGAGTGGCCCTGGTGAGAGAGGATAGTGTTTAGAAACTCCCTGTACTGTTGTTTTTAGATGATACTGTGTTGTTGAGTGAAGACAAAAGGGAGCTGCAAGGCTTCGTGGATGAGTTTGGGAGAGTGTGTAAGAAACGGAATCTAAAGGTGAATGTAGGGAAGAGTAAAGTGATTGTCTTTGAGAGAGGTGAAGTCAGTGAATGTACAGCGAGGTTGGATGGTGAGGAATTGGAAAATGTGAGTACGTTTAAGTACTTGGGGAGTGTGATGAGTAAGGATGGAGGTTTGGAGGATGAAGTGCTTGAAAGGGTACAGCAGGGAAGAAAGGTTGCTGGTTCTTTGAAAGCAGTGATAAGAAACAGGGAAGTGAGCATGGAAGTGAAAAAGTTACTACATGACAGTATTGTGATACCAACTCTAACGTATGGAAGTGAAGCTTGGACGTTCTTGGAAGGACACAAGTCAAGAATGAGAGCAGTGGAAATGAGTTATTTAAGAGGAGCCTGTGGAGTCACATGGAGAGACAGGCTGACGAATGAGGATATAAAGGAGCATTGTAGTGTGGATGTGGATGTGATAGGAAGCGTTATGAGGAACACACTGAGGTGGTTTGGCCATGTGGAGAGGATGGAGGGTGAAAGACTGACGAAGAGAGTGTATGTGAGTGAGGTGGAGGGGGGAAGAGGGAGGGGGAGGCCGAGGATGAGATGGAGGGATGGGGTGGAGAGGTATATGAGAGAGGGGGGTGTGAGTTTGGAGCAGGGCAGTGAAATGGCGGGGGACAGGGCGACTTGGAGGCGATTTGTTTGTGGCCACCCCAAACGGGATTGAGGCGTCTGACAATAGATAGATAGATAGATTAATGAGGGATATTTTTATCCTGTCAGTCATATTGGACCCTTGTTGAGCTACCTGTACTGTGTATCAAATCGTCAAGTGGTGCACACGACAATAAAAAAGGAAGTTTTCGGGCTCTTAACTGTTGACGCAATACTATCTAGCTATCTATTGCCAGACGCCTTAATCCCGTAAGGGGCAGCCACAAACAAATCGCCTCCGTTTCGCCCTGTCCCCCGCCATTTCACTGCCCTGCTCCCAGCTCACACCCTCCTCGCTCATATACCTCTCCACTCCATCCCTCCATCTCATCCTTGGCCTCCTTCTCCCTCTCCTCCCCCTCCACCTCACTCACATACACTCTCGTCGTCAGCCTTTCACTCTCCATCCACTCCACATGGCCAAACCACCTCAAAGTGCTTCTCCTAACGCATCTTATTGTGGATGTGACACAATACTAAGGAGAATTAAAGATAGTGCAAACGCGGTACAAATGAGGGGGCAGAAATGAATCTTATAAGCGAATGCCCGTTCTACCGGAGACCCACACCAAGAGGAGGATTATGAGGGAGCGGAGGGGAGTATATATTTGAATGTGTGTGTGTGTGTGTGTGTATGTGTGTGTGTGTGTGTATGTGTGTGTGTGTGTGTG
Source organism: Coenobita brevimanus (assembly GCF_032717465.1). Lineage (NCBI taxonomy): Eukaryota > Metazoa > Arthropoda > Malacostraca > Decapoda > Coenobitidae > Coenobita > Coenobita brevimanus. Next base: position 16,187,487 of record NC_137053.1, on the reverse strand, counting down.
TGTGTGTGTGTGTGTGTGTGTGTGTGTGTGTGTGTATACGGAGAGAGGGAGATGGGAGATAGTGTCAGTGGAAGGAGATGACGCTTGATTGTGTGCATATAATTACCCATGTGTACTGTATATATGAATGTGTGGCTGTGTGTATTCTGATGTGTCCACATGCAGTATACCCTGATGAACGGACTAGTGTATATAACCACTTAGGTGTTTGTGTGCGTGTGCGGTATAAAAGTATGCATGTGTATGAATGTGTGTATGTTGAGAGAGAGAGAGGAAAATTGAACGGACTTTTACCGACTTAAGTACAAAGGTTGTGTCCAAAGTCCACTGGGTTAAGGCCAATATATAATTCAACAAACTGTGAGTAACCGGTGCTACTTTTTACTAAGTTTATCCTGTCATTTAAACCATTACTGTGAACTATGCCATTACAGATGCGCCTTCCATGAGATCTGAAGTTGAACTGAGTTAGCCGGCGCACTCCATCTTCCCTTTGAACTCAAACGCTACGCAGCAGAACTGTACTGGCGCCGAATACTACAGCATACATTCTCTCACGTAGGTCGCTCATGGTTATACATTGCTGGACAGGGCTACATATTATACAGTATTATACATACACTAATACATACACTAACATTTATATAATGTTTAGTTGAAACGTCTAGTTTATATGAAATAATCAAACTATCTGTAACAGGATGGAGATGGAAGGGGAGCGAGAGGGAGAGAAAAAAGGGGAGGAAGAGCGATAATGGATAAAAAGTAATCAAATCATAATATAAAATGGCTGAATATAAGATTTATTACCGAAGAGCATAAAAAAATCAAATTTCTTAGGGATAAACAGAAGAAAATACGGGAATGTATGAGACTGTGAGGTAAGTTGGGAGATGAAGTTAAGTAAATAAATGGAATATAGTAAGTGATAGTGTATAGTAAATAATATCAGTCAAGGTTGGCAGGGAAACAGGAGAAAGAGGAAAATAAGAGAATCAGAATTTGTGTAATAAGAACAGGGAAAATGTAAATATGGTTTAGTTGTAGACATAAAGAAGAATACGATGAGCTGTAGAAAACAATTGAAAGAAAAAATAAGTAAATAAGAGACAACCAAGTAAATGTAAGAAATGGTGGGAGTCCCCTCAAATAACAGACTCAAGTTTTCTTCGTCTTCTTCTTCTTCTTCTTCTTCTTTTTTTTTTTGCTACGCGATCTGTCTGTCTGTCTGTACACATTGAGCTTAAGACGCTGTATCTAATCATTCCACTTCGGAGAGCCTATCCGTAGGTGAACAAAATCATCTGGAGATAGTAAAAATAAAACAATATACTTCATTGGACTGATGGGAAAGAGAGTCTGAGGATGGATTAAGCATACTGTACCTGTACTGCATGTGAGAGGTTGAAATTGCAGACTGATAATCACAGAAAGGAAATGGATACAAAGAAATGATGAGCAGTATTCACCATATATGAGTATATTTTGAAGGATAATCACGAAAAGGAAGAAAATGGAATCAGAGAAAAGATATGTAAGAAAGTACTGCAGTTGTATGGGTTGCTGTTAGCATATACAGGAAGAAATGGATCTAGACAGTGGCTGAGAAGTACCACATTTACAAGAGATGAGATCAGTAGACAACCAAAAGGAAGAAGAAATGAAATTTGACTCAAGGCTATCGAGAAAGGGAGGACTGGTTTTAGTAAAAAAAAAAAAAAAAAAAAAAGGCAACACTAAGCTGTTGCAACCCTCCATCTGACCAAGCACATACCCTCCACCTCCTAGAATTCTTAACCAAGTGCATAACCGCCCTCACCTCCCTACCTCTGTATATAAAACAGAGACATTAAAACCTCAAAAGATGACGGAGAAAATCATCATCATCATCACCATTATCATCTCAACTACCACCACTACCACTATCGTCATCATCATCAACACCTCAATAAATCATCATCGTTACCATCATCACCAGCACATCATCATCATCATCTCGACTCTCACCACCATCCATCATCATCTCAGCGAACACAACCACTACCATCATCATCATCATCATCATCATCATCATCATCATCATCATCATCATCTCAGCTATCACCACTACTATCACCAGCATCACCTACCACCATCACCATCGTCATTACCACCACAGCCACCAACAACACTACCATCATCATAATCGCAATCGTCATCATCTCAACTATCACCACCACACCATCATCATCATCATCATCATCATTATCGTTGCAACCCTTCATCTGACCAAGCACATACTCCCATCTCCCTGCACACCTAACCAAGAGTATAACGGCCCTCACCTCACCCCACCCCGTATAAAATAGAGACATTAAAACTTGAAAATTTCAGTAGTTTATCCATGGTAAATATAACTTGGTCCCCTGAGATTCCCTTTGCTGGGCGCATTGAAATCACTGAGATTTTTTCTTCTCTTTTTCATAAAAAGTACAACTTAAGACACAGCATTCTACCTATCAAAAGGAACCAGTTCACTATAGGACACATAACTATGTGAAAATTTCATAACTCTATAGTTAATATTTTCTGAGTTTTGCGTCGGAAATAAAATCTATATGCCTTTTCACTTTTTAATTCTTTTCAAAAAACTGCTTAAGACACAGCATTCTACTTATCAAAAGGCACCAGTTCACTATAAGACACCGTAACAGTGATAAGTTTCATGACTCTATTGTTCATACTTTCTGAGATTTGCTCCTGTAACGAAAGCTCTATGCCCGGCCAGCTGCCCAGCAGCCCATCTGTACGGACCGACGACAGTGATAATAATACCCTTCTCTGACTTTGCCGGGTGGAGGTTAAAAGTGAGATTAAAGAAAAGGGGAAAAAAAAATGATGAGGAATGTACCCCACACGTGAGAAATAATAGTAGCAGATAACCAACACAAAGAAAATGACTATAAAGAACAGATGACAAGTAGAATATCACATGCGAGAGCTGCAGTGGTGGAAGTAGAAAAGGGTAGTAGCAGAAACGAAGGAGGAAGAAGATGTTTTCGGGAAGATGACTGAACGAAGATTTAAAAAAAAAAAAAAGAGAAATCCAGTGAAACTGGGAGGCTGACATCGCGCCGCCAGAAAAGAGTATGAGTGCGTGAGCGCTGGAGGGATCGACAGAGTGGGTGGGTCAGTGAGAGGTACGGAAGAATGAGTGGAAAAGCTTGAAGTCGCTTTCGAAAGACAGAGATAGGAACCGGAGAAGAGAAGAAAATGGAAAGAAGAGAGGTAGGAAGAAGAACTGGGTGAACTGAAGGAAGTGACGAAAAGGAAAACAGGAAATGAAAGTACGGAAAGAAACAAGTGAAAACCGGCTGCAAAAGTCATCAATAGAAACGAATGTAAATGGAAGGGTTGAATCGCCGATAATGAAAGAAGAAAAACAGAAAACAGGAGGGGGAAGAAGGAGGGTTGGATAATTGGAAGGAGGCAACGACAGATAAATTCCAGCAAATGAGGTAAAAATTAGATAGACGAGCAGGGGGAGGAAGAGAGAACAACGAGGGAAACAGAGGGGACATATTAGGAAAAGTGGAAAATTAGTTCTGAGAATAAAAACAGAAAACAAGGAAGGAGGGAGACAAGTGCGAATTTGTGGGAGAGAGAGAGAGAGAGAGAGAGAGAGAGAGAGAGAGAGAGAGAGAGAGAGAGAGAGGCTGGAGCGCATGTAAGAATATTTCCTGAGCTAAGATGGGCAACTTTAAAGGTGAAGGATAATTGAATTAGCCCCATCTCTCTCTCTCTCTCTCTCTCTCTCTCTCTCTCTCTCTCTCTCTCTCTTTATAGATAACCATTTCTGACTTTTTGTGATTCATGCTTTAGCTATTTTCTGCCTCCGGATTATTCTGTATTACTATGGAGTTCTAATTTTCATTTTTTTTTATCCATGCTATTCATTATACCAGTGTTATATATGGCTTCTCACTTTAGGTCAGTATCACGTTTTCCCCTTTTCTTTTTAGCCACCATTAATCTGATTCAGGTTGACGCTTCTAAATTCTGTCAGCCTCTGTCACTAGCTATCTTTTTTTCTAATCTGTCAGTCATATATTCCTTCACTTCCTCTCATCTTTTTTTTTTCCTTCTTAATATCTTTCTGATGATTCTCACATTCCCAACTTTCTTATCTCTTGTTAATAACTATTCCACTCATTCACATGCTGTTTTCTTTTTCCCTTTGTACCCATTTCCTTCTCCCTCAGTCCGCCCTTCCTCCTATGACACACACACACACACACACACACACACACACACACACACACACACACACACACACACACACACACAACGGCGGTATTTCGTTTGCTTCTTTATTCTCTGTCTGTCTGTCTGTCTGTCTGTCTGTCTCTCTCTCTCTCTCTCTCTCTCTCTCTCTCTCTCTCTCTCTCTCTCTCTCTCTCAGTTTCTCCTACGCCCCCTCTCCACAGGCGCATTCCCTCCCTCTTTCCTCCCACTGATACTTTACCAATAAACCAGACGCTCATATTCCACACTTTCCCAGTCCGCCTCACCAGATTGTCTCTCTGTGGCAAACTCCGATTTCTTCTTCAAGTTCCTTACGATACAAAACTGCCAAAACTCGGTGAAGAAGAAGGGGGGGGGTGGATGGTGGGGGTGGGGGTGGGAGGAGTGATGCTTGGGATGTAGATGGAAGCTTTGAGGTGGTGGTAAGTTAGGGATGTACGGGAGGGGGGGAGGAAAGAGATAAGGTAAGAGAAACGATGATCAGTAAGAGACACCTCAGTGAAAGCAATAAGATACGAGTACAGAACACGACAAGGAGGAAGAGTAGGAAATACACACACACGGACACAGACACACACACACACACACAGATAGATAGATAGATAGATAGATAGACATATTTTATTGACCACAACAATACATTAATACTGATAATTGAGGTGATTACAATGATTTGAGGTCCAACATAATACTTAATCTGATTCTTTTAGGACTATCCTTAACTTCATACAGTGTTTATAATGGTACACATTCCATAAACAAAAATTACTCAACAAAAGTATCAATACCGTCTATGGCAACGTTGACAGACATAAAATGGTTGCACTGTCACAGATAACGATTTCATCAAATATCATCTGATTTTTTATTTATTGGGAACATTAACCCCTGAAGCAAGCAACTCGCTCACAGGTTTTACTCGTCTACACGTAAACGAACCTATCATCCCAGAAAGGATGTATATGGGTCTTAAATTACACAAATGCTAAACAAGCTGAAGAAAAATTGCCTGGTAATAACTGGAATAATAAAAAGATAGTATATCCACACGCCACACGCTTCAAAGAGTAAAATAATTAAAATGCCTACACAGGGAGAGCTAGTAATTTGGGGCAGAATACAGACTTAGGATTGAGTTAATTATTGAGCACACGGATGCATTATCAAATCTACCCATAAATAAATCACTAAGGGTTGTAAACTGATAAGTGTCACGAATATGTTGGGAGAGTGGATAGTCCTGCACTACGTGTAATTCTGTCTGCACCTGTCCACATGTACACAGCCGCTCCTCAATGGGTAGGCGACCTCGCCCCCTCCTACTCCACCTTCCTGCTTCCACTGCCAGCCAGTGTGCTGACAGCCGATAACGACTGAAAGCAGTTCTGTGGTCCTCTCGCGCTGTATGCCTACTATAGTCGCGGCGCGCGACTCTGAGGTTGTTATTATCGTGCCCTGGCAACTGCCATTCAAAAGTACGTCTAATTTCGTGTATTATATGAGACGCATGTGATTTGTGTATAATATGTTCGTGTATAATAATAGTCGTGTATAATATATTCGTGCTTAATCATTTCATACGTGCATAATATGTTACGGAATCGGACTCACTTTTGAATGGTAAGTTGCCAGGGTACGATAATAACAACCTCAGAGTCGTGTGCCGCGACTATATTATAAATATCATGTACGCCTAGGTTCGGGTTCATTTCTCTAAAAGTACATCTTCTTGATGAGACAGACTGAGATATGTTATTCTTAAGGGTTTCCATTGCCACAGCTATGTCATCTACATCGTTATCTATAAGTTCTGACAAATACATGCTTGTAGAATATCTAGTATTAAGGGTTAAGGTAATAGCAAAATTCAAGGGGTCATCGTTCATAAGTGAATGCTAATGCTACGCTTTCTTAAAAAATTTCCTTTGCTTACTCCTTACTAAATCTTTAAGTGGAGGATATCCAGATTCTATATAGCACATAACATTACTCGTTGTTGTCCTGATACCAAGCAAGTTCTTAAATGACCAATTATACAGTGTTACTATTGGCCTTAGGTCTGTATTTAGCCAAGACTCACACATACAAGATGGCCGACATAAGTGCAGCATCCAGAATTCGTTTTTTAACAATAAATGGGATATCGTTATTTTTTCTTAAAAATGAGACAAATTTATTAACATGAGCCATCCTAGTACTGGCATGAACCCTGACTGCAGAAGATACAGAACCATCGCAAGTGAATGGTGAACCTAAATATACGTACTGGCTGCACGACTACCACAAGCCCGTCCAATACTAATGGTTGCTTGTCTACTACGGTGCCACAAATAACAAAAAACTTTGTCTTAGATTCATTAATTTTCATACCATAATCATCGCAGGATTTTTTTAAGTGTTGTAATTTCCCTATGATATTTACTAGTAGCCAATAAGACTGTATCATCCATTAAGACAAATAGATGCAACCATGACAGGAATCCATCTGTTTTACAGTTCTCCTTAATAAGTTTTATCAAATCATTGACATATAATATAAATAAAAGGCAGGAAGTGGGCGACCCTTGACTTACACCAACTGTAGCTGATATAATTGCTGTCCCAAGAATGCTATCAGTAACACGGTACATGGCAATCAGGGCAGTCAGCATCACAGCTCCACAACCCAACCTCTTTAATATCATAAATAATATTCGTCTAGGTACTAAGTCATATGCCTGGGAAAAATCTACGAAAGTCACCAATAAAATCTTCTTTTTCCATGCAAAATCAGTCAAAAGTCGTAAGGTTACTATATGCTCTAAACACCCTCGTCCTTTCTGTGCCCCTGCTTGTTCTCTGTACGGTTTAAACCAACTTTCTAACCTTGAACACAAAACCATGTCATACAGTTTAGTAATACTATTTATTACAGATATCCCTCGGTAGTTCCTGGGTTCCATTTTATCACCTTTCTTGTAAATAGTAAATAACTTAGCTCTGGTCCAGTTTATAGGAAAACTCCCTGATGTGAAAACAGAGTTAAACAAAGCAGTGACAGTTACGACCCAATGGATAGGTAGCAACTTAAACACACCTGGGGAAACTCCATCAGGGCCGCACGCCTTATCTGCTTTCATTTTCTTTATTTGTGATTCTACTTCAGTGGGAGTTATATACTCATCAAGAATGGGAATGTTTGTTTGCGAGTTCAGGTTTTCGTCAGGGTTTTCATCTAATGTAGGGTTAAGGGCGTTCTCATAATAATCTTTAAATTCTTGATCACTGGGTACAACATTCTTAGTACGGCCATCATGGAACTTTCCCTTCCAGTCAATAGCCTGCCACACCCTTGTATCGTCTCTGTCCCGAAGTAAACTGTCTCATCGGTCCACACACTTACATTATTCGTGGCTATATTGACTCTACTTGCCTTGGAGCATTCGTATAATACTTCTGTTACGTAGTCAGCGAACACATTTACATCCGTGAAATTATCATTCAGTCTTACATCAGAAATAGTGTTAACAAGTTTTTCTTGGTCAATTCCGGCAAATCTTATAGCCTTCTTAGTTAGTGAGGTTTGGTGTGAATTTATCAGTATTGCACAATCACCAAGGAGACAGGCTCGAGAAAAGAGATGATCAATACCTATCCCTGGCAAGAATAACTTTAACCCTAGATAGGTAATGTGGGGTCTCAGAGACCCCAGTCCCCGAAATTTAATTTTAAAAAATATGAGCATAAGGTCTACAGATCTGTCCGTCTCATTACCTTCCTGCCTAGTGATGCTCTTCACGGGGATGATGGGGTGATAGCTGTACCTGGCTCTAATTTTGCTCTATAGAGCCATTGGGGTATGTTAGACCCCAGATTACCTATAATGTAACCTCAGTTGAGCCCTGTTGTGATTTTTTTTTATTTCAATTTGCTGTCTTTCTCCTTTTGTATACAGAAGGTCCCAACATCGGTCTACTGCAAACCACCCAAGGAATCATGATATTACTTTTCAATTTTGGAAGATTTAATTTCAAAATTTTTATACCTAAAATTTAACCATTTTTGTATAAACTTTAAAAAATATATATATTTTTTCGATTAAACTTTATTTTTTCTGGCCGTATTTACAGATAAGGGGTTGAATTATTTGTGTTTTGAAGCATTTTGAAATATCTCAAACAGAAGTTTTTTTTTTTTTTTTCCTGTGGGGTCTGTCAGACCCCACGTTACCTAATATAGTAACAAAATCAAGATTACCTTACAAGGGTTAAAGATACTGGAGCATGGTCTGAAGGTAAGATATCAGACTGATGTACACAAAAACTATCTATATACTCTAACATTTCATATGACACCATACATATATCCAACTCCGAAATCCATCTGTCTCCTTGTTTATATGAATTACTGGCAAAAACCCTATCTCTCAACATTAGATTATTAACCACAACTAATTTATTGTCCACACAAAAGGTTGAGAGCACATATGCATTATCATTTGGGTTGTGTACCTGGTCAGGAATATAGGGGTATGCGTAAGTATCTGAGTCAAGTATCCCAGCACGAGCAGGTAACTCACTAACAGAATCACCAAATCTAGCATTAAAGTCGCCAATTATCACATACTTCTTAACCCACCACGTCCCGACCACTTTTTCACCACTGGTACCCCCCAATCCCGACCATTTTTGGACCCAAATTTTTTTTGCTAAAACTTTCTCTTTTGGTCAGAAACAATGGTCAATCATCAAGAAAGTGTTCACCGGGGTCCATAGGTGGCCTAAACAGATATACCTTCGTCACACCTGGTACCGTGTTCTCTGTAGGTGGTCTGAGGCTCTCACGTTTTCTATGGTATTATAAGTCTGGGAAACCAATGAAAGTAAGTAGATATGTATTTATTACAAACATAAAAACATGTGAAACAAGAGTAAATTGGATTTTATACAAAAATAGAGGTGAATTAAGCATTGTACCATCTGGGGAACCGAGTGAAATCGGCCAAACTGTTCACGATGAATCGCTAACATTGCTGAATCATGATACATATCATTTTTTCTACTTACATAATACATCTGCAATAACATTATACCATTTTACATTTTATTGAACTGTTTTTACATATTCACAGGCCTTTCGATAACATTTAGCGTAATGTTAGCGCTTATTTACGTAGTGAGTGAACTCGCTGTGACTGTTGTTTTAACTCATATTGTGTTTTTTCAACTTACATAATACTTTCCTAATTACATTATACACTTTTCCACTTTAGATAACTGTTTTGAGATAGTTTCAGGCCTTACGTAAATATTTAGCGTAATAATAGCGCATAATAACACAGAGGGTGAAGTCGCTATGAGTATTATTTCAACTTACAACCTATTTTTGTACTTATATAATACTTCTCCACTAACATTACACATGTTTCCACTTCATATAATTGCTATCACATAATTGGAGACCTTACTATTCTACTGAGCGTCATATTATCGCATATTTACACAGTGAGTGTTATCGCGATATCATTTGTTTCATCTTACACTAGTATTCAACTTATAAATTACTTTCCTACTAACATTACACCCTTTTCCACTTTATATTATTCCTATCACATACTTACAGACCAGAATGTTCTACTGAGCATAATATTTTCGCAGATTTACACAGTGGGTGTACTCGTGACATCAATTGTTACAACTTACACTATTTTTCAACTTATACATTACGTTCCTGCTAACATTACACCCGTTTCCACTTTATATTCTCGCTATCACATATTTACTGACCAGAGAGTTATACTGAGCGTCATATTTTCGCAGATTTACACAGTGGGTGTAGTTTTGATATCACTTCTTTCAACTTACACTATTTCTCAACTTATACATTACTTTCCTGCAAACATTACACCCTTTTCAACTTTATATAAGACTTAGCACATACTGACTGGCCTTACCATTATACTGAGCGTCATATCGCCATCCCACACAGTTTCAGTAGTGTAGGAAGTTATGGTACTCTCTGAAACATGGCTGAAGGCACAACGCAACATTGGTGGTGGTGGGGGAGGTTGGGGAGGTGGAGAGCGGCGCCTTTCATCACTTGCACTTCTCTTCCCTCTCCCTTTTCCTTTACCCTTTCCCTTCCCTTTCCTTCCTTTCCCCACATCATGGGGCTGTGGGGAGGAAGTTTGGGAATATTGTGTGGTGAAAGACGTGCTGGGGAGTGACTCCACCTCCTCTCCCCTAGGCCTATGTGCACCACGTGCTCGTGCTGCCTCCCTCACACCACTTTCCCTTTCACCCCGCACTCCCGCCACACCACTTTCCCTTTCACCCCGCACTCCCACCACACCACTTTCGCCTTTCCCAGACAAAACACTATGACCATACCTTATTTGCCTTCTCGCCCCACCTTCTGATCCTCGGGGTGAGATTTTTTCCTTCCCCAACCACGAGGCAACATCACGTCCTAAGCCGCCGTCATCGTCATCGTCCTCATCCTCGTCCTCATCAGAATCCCTCTCTAGGGGATGGAGAGAGGTCCGTGCAGGTGGTTTGGGTGCAGGCTGGCCTTCCCTTGCCTTACGATATGTGACATATCGCTTTTTCCAGGGCGAAGGGACCTCCTCATCACTGCTTGTTATTTCCTCCTCAGGCTGCACGTAATCTCGATCCACCACATCATCATCAAGTGGAGAATCACTATCTCCAGTGAAGGCATCCAGGGCAGATTGTATTTCGTCATCTGAGAGACCTTTACGCGCCATGTCTGACCTGGGTCACTGCTAACAGGTGAGTGACCGAGACATGGGCGTGCACGGGTCATGCGGGGTCTGGGATGCTGCCCGCCTGGCGGCAGGTAGGGGAGGCTTGGGTAGGTGGGCGAATCGAAAATCTCGCGCGAATTTTGAAAATTGTGGAAATTATGAACCTTGCAATTGCAGGACGTTAAAGTACGTCGACGGGATTGGCAGTGACAAAACGTGAGGACGTGGAAGAACGTCGACGGGACGCCGCGGGTTAATGCTTTCATTGTCCGATAGTTTTTCCTGTATAGATGCAAATGAAGTGTTTGAAAAGTAGGGGGAATCGCTCGGAGGAATATAACAAAAACCAAACACAACACCTGGAGCACAGCTTTACTCAAGCCAGACTTGGTCCTCGATGGTTGTATCTACACTTATCACATACTTTGATAAATAATTTTTCACTATTACTACTGTACCTCCACGGTGAGAAGACGCTGTATTTCTGCTTCTGTAACATACATAACCAGGGAAATCTACTCTTAATGGGGTCTTAATTTCATTCAAACAAATGACATCATATTTCACTAAAAATTCCTGTAAACCACTCTTTTCTAATTTTGATTTTACTCCATTTATGTTCCACACACACACACACACACACACACACACACACACACACACACACACACACACACACACACAGCTACAAGGAACACTCAGAGAGTGGAACACCCATGTTCCACAATTTTTTATCTAAGCATTTATCACTTGACTTTCCCCTATGATTCTAGCTGTTGACTAATTGTTTTCAAAGCCGAACAGCATCATCCCCGCCTCATCCTCAACCATTCCACCACGACTGGTTAAAGCTGAAATTGACCTTCCCGAGTGACGCTGTGTTACAGATAATTTCACAGATTTTTTGATGATCCCTAATCTTATGTAAGTGTTAGTGTATGTAAGGTATAGCATTGTATAGCCATGTATAGTTATGAGAGACGTACGTGATAGAATGAATGGCCACAGTGCTGACCTGTGTGGATAGGGGAGTGAGAAGCGCTCCGGCTCCATGGAGAGTGTAGAGCTCACCACGGGGAACACCTGTACCACATAGTCTGTCCGTTAATAAAGCCGTGAAAACCAAGAAAACTTTACACCTACACCCAGCCACGTAGGTCAGCGATGTGGGCATGCATTCTATCACGTAGGTCTCTCATGACTATACAAGGTTATGCATTACACACTAACATTTACGTAAGATTAGGGATCATCAAATCATCTGTTCCCAAAATCAAATCGGTTACTCTTGCCTGACCCTGAACTTTTCCATCAGAGCCAGGTATAATTCAAGCAGATTCTGTTTGAGTTGTGGGGTCGAAACTTAAACGTTGCCCAATGAATTCGTTTTGGCTAACTGTTCTCATAATCGCATTACAGTATTATTACTTTGCTGTCAACCATTCCACAAGGTTTGGTCTATATCAGATTAAACTGATTTTAGTTGTCTTTGCCCTGTAACCATGCCCACGGCCATAATGTTCTTAAAAGCTTATGGTCAGTCCTTTGGCTGACCCTATCTTTTCCACCAGGTTTGGTTAAATTAGACCAGAGACAGACACACTGACACAGACAGACAGACAGACAGACAGACACACACACACACACACACACACACACACACACACACACACACACACACACACACACACACACACACACACACACACACACACACACACACACACACACAAATGGCGCATTATCGCCTGTGCAGTTGTTAAAATTAATTGAGATGGAGGAAAGGCTAAAACGAGAGAGGATGAAGCAATAATAAATAATGAAGTGAATCTAACATACTATAGCACTAGCCGTGTGTGTGTGTGTGTGTGTGTGTGTGTGTGTGTGTGTGTGTGTATTTTGGGCAGCCGAAACTACACATTGAAATCGCACCAAAATTGGCACAAAAATCGCAAAAAATTCGCTGATGTGAAAGACTGACTAAGAGGGTGTATGTAGGTGAAGTGGAGGGAGGGAGAGGGAGGGGTAGACCGAGGATGAGGTGGAGGGATGGAGTTGAGAGGTATATGAGGGAGGGGGGGGTGAGTTTTGGGGAGGGGAGTCAAATGGTGGGTGACAGAGTGACTTGGAGGCGTTTTGTCTGTGGCCACCCTTTGCGGGATTAGGGCGTCGGGCTATAGATAGATAGATAGATAGAAAAAACTTGGTCCAAGCACGATTGAAAAACTTTTACTATATTTAATGAGCGATCACATTTTGACCCCCAAAACGCCGCTCCCGGCGCCCGGCATGGGATCTCCGTAGACTTTTTTGTCCGTAGCTATAACTAAAATATATTACAGCAGCGTGAGAGCCCTCTGCAGGAGCAAGTGCGAGGGGCCCGAAGGGCCCACAAGCACTTGTGGAACCTATGTAAGAAAGAAGTTTTATATATATATATATATATATATATATATATATATATATATATAGATATATATATATATATATATATATATATATATATATATATATATATATATATATATATATATATATATATATGTCCATCCATCCATCATCCAATCCTACATTGTCCCATGAGGAGCGTTGGAGACAGGGGCTAGGCAGTTGGTCCCGACATTTAAGATGAGTTATGCGATTCCAAGGAATTAAAATAAATGGAAACAAGTTACAAGAACTGTAGTGAAACGCATAATGCCGTACTATAAATCAGTGCTTTTTTATGCAAAATTTTTCATGCGAAGCCCTTATGATGGAAAAATATTCATGTGATAAAACAAGAAAACAAGAAGGACAGCAACCAGAGGGCTCATACCTCCGTCAGTGCCTACAGCAGACTGCTCAAAGCACCACCAAAATTTTAAAGACCTCTTCCTTGGCCCTTGACCCAAATATCCACAATATTTAATTGGAATACATCGATAACTTTTTGAGACAACTTTTTGAAAAAAAAAAAAAAAAAAAAAGACCTGTACAGGGACTCGAACTCAGATCATCACTAGAATTTAATAAACTTTTCCTTGGTCCATCGCCCACATATCCATAAAAGTTCATTGAAATCCACCAATAATTTTTTGAGACATCTTGTGGACAAAGAGACCAACAGGAGTGAATACATACCGGTAACTAGGGAGGCGGTGTAATTAAGTAAAAAAGAAAAAAAAAAGAGGATAAAATGAAAGTGAGAGAGGGAAATGGAGGACGAGCTGCTGTAGTAATGACGTGACAATAAAAAGAAAAAAAAAAAAAAAAAAGGAAAACATCATAATGCTGACACTGTTTGGGAGGCAAAATCAATGAACGAATCTCATCCCGTTTTGTATACTACACTGACGTCAATGCTCCCCCTCATGACGTTATCGTTTGGAGTTACGAAGTGTTGGCAATAAACTGGGTGCCTGACAAAATCAACTCCATTATGCAAACACAACGAGGCTGTTCATCCGGCGCATAGGTGAATCAACAGAGGAACACGATGACTCTAATGCATTTTCCGTCTTTTCTCTCTTTCCTTTATGGCGGTGGTAATACTATATTTTCTCGTAAATGAAACAACAAAGCGTATAATAAGGGGGTTACATGACCGTAAGTGTTATCGTGTATTTAAGTTTACTATTAAGTTATTTTGAGGAGCAATAGCAGTGACAACTCCGGTAGGATGCATTACTTACTAGAGAATCAGTAACCACGGCAGCGCTGACTATGTAGGTCAAGGGGCCCGCGCACCAAAACGCTCACGAAACCGAATTTTTACTATATGGACCAAAAGACCTTCTCTGTTAAGATGTAAAGCTACTTACATAGCCTAGTTAACCTTTGTAGGAGTCGTGTAGTCGGGTCCCCAAAATATCAGTTTTGTTCTTTCTTCATCAGTCATAACTCCAAAACGAAAGGGCTTACAAGACTGTGTAGCGCATCAGAATGCTTCGTAGCAGCAAGGATGTGCATTTTCATTCTCAGGGCAGCATTGAAGCAACTGTACTCAGTTACAGCCTTAAAACATTTAACTCAGACGTCATGTCTGATATAACTCCACGGAAACTTGTTCCCATTGTACGTAATCATTTTAAATAGGATATACTGTTTCAGTAATCGTGGTAGCGAATATAATACTGTACAGACATAAGGCGCTGAACAGTAGAGGTAAAGTGTATTCGGCAGCTTGCTTCCCCACAAAAAAATAACTAGAAAAGTAAAATTTTATTCTAAAATGTTTAAGATGTAGGGATAAAATAAAAGCAGTAGAGATGGGAGGGGTTTGAGAGTCCTGTATCCATTACTGCATGCCACACACTCACAAACGTTTGTAGCTACTGGAATGTAATAATGAGTAAAAGAACTCTCATGTTCTTTTGCCCTGGTTTCATCCCCACGTGTCAACATCCACTATGAAACTGAATTTTGGTTTTTTAGTAATATTACTTTCGATGAGCACCAGTAATATTATAATCTGTGTTGTTCTTGCTGCTAAATTCCAGAGAATGTCACAAAGTTAAAGCTCATCAGGTACCAACGTTTAATCATCATCATCTAGAATTTCCTACAGAATTCTGAAAACTTCTTGGCCTTCGTGAATTACTTTATCAGGGAATGGTACACTGAGTTTTTATGTCTATTTTTAACTTCAACAAAGGTTCAACACAGAGAGTCAGTCTTTCTGTCTGTAAGCACATCACACTGAATCTTAGGTTCGAGTTTACAGTCCCATTCCTCTTGTTTGTCGTCCGCTCGCCCTGTCTTATGTTGAGTCATTTATATCCTTACATCATGAATTCATACATACGTCGTCACTGGTATGGAAGAGATGGATTTCACATATGACTGTCAATTTTGCTAGCTGAGACAATGCATATAGGTATGCAATTATATATATATATATATATATATATATATATATATATATATATATATATTCGGACTGTAAGCCTTAGTGATAATTACTTTGATCTTAACATCTGTTGATTTACATGGCTTTAAGTTAGGGCAAGTGTGAGATGAGTTCGGTTTAGTTTCCCCTACTGGTAATGATTCGGGGCACTAAAGCAGAGAGAGAGAGAGAGAGAGAGAGAGAGAGAGAGAGAGAGAGAGAGAGAGAGAGAGAGAGAGAGAGAGAGAGAGAGAGAGAGAGAGAGAGAGAGCTACATAAACAGAGACACATGCACACAGACAGAAATGGGGAAACAGTATGAGGAAGCAGTCTGGCCGGGCCAAAGCCAGTTCACTTACTTGGGTGAAGTAGTTTAGGATGGAGCTTTAGTCCAGTTTACCCAGTGAAGAGGATAATGGTTCTGTGTGTGTGTGTGTGTGTGTGTGTGTGTGTGTGTGTGTGGCA
Source organism: Coenobita brevimanus (assembly GCF_032717465.1). Lineage (NCBI taxonomy): Eukaryota > Metazoa > Arthropoda > Malacostraca > Decapoda > Coenobitidae > Coenobita > Coenobita brevimanus. Next base: position 16,171,123 of record NC_137053.1, on the reverse strand, counting down.
AATGGAAGGGACTGGATGTATGCAGGCAAAGCAGAAAGAAATTCATAGCATATGAAAGGACATATATGCGAATGGATGTGGATGCTGACTAAGAAAGATGTGGAATGCATGTCGTAAATATTTTGGTTTAAGTGTATGCACACACACACACACACACACACACACACACACACACACACACACACACACACACACACACACAAATGCAATTTTTTATATGCGTATGAAACAATTTCGAAATTACACGCTCGGCAGGTTCAGGAATTTCAGACAAAACTAAACGTGGACTGATAGATAAATCGTTGAGATTGATAGACGCAGATCGAAAGGAAGGCAAATAGGCATGGTATTAACAATAGGTAGGACTGAATGATTGCTGTACTAAATTATCAAGAATACTTTACCCTTGGAACCCAGAGATGTAGTATGAGATGAAGGAGCAGCTCTTGAAGCGGTACGTTAACTCAGTGTCTAAGGATTTCCATACGCGAGGGGCTTCAGTCTAGTGAAGCTTTTCGAACAGAAGTGGTTTGCTGAAGGTTAAGATACATTCTCAGGACTAACTGGAGATAACAACACTAAATTATAGAATCTTACTTCATCGGAGTCATCTGGGTAACTGTATCTTATGTATTTTTAAGAACTTCCAATCGATGACGTATTTTATCCCTTTATGTATTTATTCATTCATTTACTTATTTAATTTCTGTTTTTTCTCCAGACGACATTATTAACTTTGTTCTTGGTTTTACGACCTGGAATGTTTAGATACAGCTTGCATAAAACTCCTTCAGTACAAGAAGTCTTTCCTGTGTTGAATAAACTCACCTAGATGTAGCAAGAGCAAACTAAAATGTTATGTCATCGGAAAGAAGTGGTTAAAGGTAATGTATTTTTAGCGCTCCCAGGCTCCTGCAGCTCCTTCTGAACTGAATGAAGTCATTTGGCATTACTAAGAAAAGAACACTAGAGTTACCCTGAAATTAAATGTGTTGAAGGTACAAGTTTCAGTGCTTCCAGGAGCCTCTATTCACTCTCATTATCTATCTGGCGTCGGCTGGATTAAAACACGAGTTAAGACGTGACCACGAGAGGGTTAAATGACATGTAAGGTACTGCTGTTGACATGTTCCTCGAGTCATTTTGGTCACTGAAAGTTATAATGGACTGATAACACAATTAAGGACACTAACTTCACCCTAATTCACTTGAGACAGATGGACCATTCGTGAAGAGTAAGTAAATATTGTAAATTTCCTACGGATTTCAATTTCTGTTGACCTACAAAATAACTTGCATTATATATACTGGCTTGAACCGATGTATTAAGCCATCAGTACAACGAATTTACAGTATCTGTCTATTTATCTATCTACCTTTCTGTACACATACTGTACATATATATATACTGTATATATAGATAGATAGACAGATAGATGGGACTTCCCTTAAGTACTTTGTTTAGGAGGTGAATCCTATGGTCATGCTAGGAGATAAATATTCACCAAACAAATGCTGGATTAGCAAAAGCTTAATTTGAACTGTGGTAAAGACAGAAATTTTCTATTTTCATCCCATGTTATAATCACCTACCTTTCACTGCATTGCTTCTCCTGAAGATAACCTAAACATATGTACAATAAGTTGTCTAAGCAAAAAAATGCCATGAGAAGTGCAGCGATTGATGAAATGGGGAGGAAATGAATACTTTTTCTCATTATGACCAATCATATTGAAAAGCAATATACTTCTTAACCACTTCGAATCCGACATATGTTCATATAACACATATGTCTTAGGATGACCTCAGGAATCACCTCCTGAAGTTAGCACGCCAACTCCTGAGACACCTGTATGTAAGTGCAGTATGATACATATATATATATATATATATATATATATATATATATATATATATATATATATATATATATATATATATATATATATATATATATATATATATATATATATATTGAATCGAAGAAAGTGTACTAAGATGGTATGGTCATTTGGATAGAATGGACAACAATAGAGTGGTGAAAAATGTATATCTGAGCGAATTTGAGAAAGGAGACGAGGGAGCCCAAGAAGAAGGTGGAGGGTTATGGTGGATGAGTGTGTAGGGAAGAGAGGTATGGAAGTTGGTGAGGCTAGAGAACTGATAAGAGATCGAGCTGGCATTATGAATGTTGTGAGAATAAGCGCATGATCAGGGATTTGGCACCCCTTTTTAACGTCATAGCGTCTGGATTGACTGTATTGGATACGCTTATGTGAAGCTAGAGAATGTGGTGAATGTTTTTGGTGTATCAGTTAGAGCAAGGATTCCAGGGTTTGAATGATGAGTGAATGGAAGCGTGCCCATTGGATTGGGCAAATTTAGGCTGTCTGGACGTGCTACTTCTCTGCCTGCCCTAGGGTGGGAAAGGAGGTCCGGATATATATATATAATCATCATCAGGCGTTTGAGAATCCACTGCAGGATCGGCCTATCCCGACCGAAGTCGGGACGATACAGCCAATGTATCTCTACCAAGTGGCTTAGGCTGTCTGGAAGAGATTGTATGTAGGGTGAGATGTGTTTTTAAGTGTAATTATTGTGTTGGAGTGGCTTTGGATGTGTGTGTAGTCTGTGAACCAAGTGTAATCGGCCCGCGCAAGCCGCCTGGGTGCAAGCATACTTAAAGTAAGTGACACTGGTTCAACCAAAGCACCCCTTGTGTCCGCCAATGCAGTACGTGGCCGGGTGAACACTCCCAAAGTTTATTACCCTGGCAGGGCGCGAACCCTGGCTCACCCGTGTACGAAACGCACACTCTACCACTGTACCATAGAGGCTCCATATATATATATATATATATATATATATATATATACACTCGTATATATACACACACACACTAGCTGGGGAACCCGGCGTTGCAGGGCTGAAAAGGCAAACACTCTAATCATATTTGTTTTAGTTCAGTCTTTCTTTCTACTCCAGAAAGACCATTACCTCGTATGCTTTTGAAGAGGGAGTATAACAGGTCTAGGAACTTTCTATTTCAGCTTTCGCAGACTAAATCACAGTATTTATGCGCACTTATTTACTATTAACGGTGACCTCAAATGACCTCCGACCGGTGTTCTCAGATGACCTCGGAGGTCAACCTCACATAGAATATGTCCGAACTGGAGGACATGTGAGTCTCCACGCCAAAAATTGACCTGCAGGGGTACCCGGCGTTGCCCGAGCCCAAGAAGGCGAACACTCTTTCAGTGCCCTCAAATGACCCGGATGTGAATTTTGAAACCCCTAAAACTATCCCTGGCTCACCTTGATTCTGAATATATTTGGTTCTGAGGGTCTGAAGTCCTTGGTTTGGAAGTGATTGAAGGACAAACAAAGAATGCGACTCTCAAATATATATATATATATATATATATATATATATATATATATATATATATATATATATGTACCCTCGCATCCAACACGGTAATATGTCGTGCATGGGTCACGTGTTGGACCAAAAACGTGTTGGACAAACAATAGAGCTTATGGGGAAAAATGAATTATGTCAGCAACCCTAGGAAAAGTCACCCTAAATACCTACCATATACCTATACATATATTGGTAATATTGTAATTATAATAAATGGTACTGTGCTATGAATGATAACTAACCTTTTAGGAAAGTGTTGGTGGGCTTGCTGGGAATGGAAGGTGGTATCCAAGGGTGTAGGTAGTCCTACTGGGTCCCCGGAGGATGGCTGCTGGCGTCACTTGCGGGTAATGGCTGCTGCTCCTCCTCAACCTCCCTCATAAATCCTTCGAAATCACACTCAGAATCACTATCTTTGTCCACAGCCATGGAAGGTCCTGCTTCTGCCTGTCCTAGCACTCTGTAAGCCTTCACTGCTGCCAGGATCTTGTCTTGGTTTTTTATTATGGTCCTCACATTGGCTTCATTCATGTTGTAGGCCTTGGCAATGTCAACTTTCCTCTCCCCTTTCTTCTTCTTCTCGATGCTTTCTAGCTTGGTGGCCTGAGGGAGGTGCCGACGCTTCTTGGGGTTCTCAGAAGGCTTCCTAGGCATCATGAGCAGGGTAAAATGCAGTAACAAGGGCAGAAAATGAGGCAAGAAAAAAGCACCTTCCAATGCAAATTGTGCTACTGAGTGGCACTGTGGCGGGAGAAATTTAAACAAAACATCACGTGACAGCAGAAGCGTTTTTAATTGGGCGGCATCACGATCACGTCACGATAGCGGGCGGGGAAGGCTACTTGATCATAAGTTTTCATTGGCTATCATCATCATGGGAATGTCCAGTATGACCGTGTTGGACCAGGTGTGATCGTACTAGAGGTGAACTCTGCGGATTTCGCCCACTTCTCGGAGCTCTGTGCATGATATGTTAACACACTCGTGTTGCAGTAATTAAATCGTATTAAATAATACTAATTATTTCCTCTCCGTGCTGGACATGAATCGTGCTGGACTAACGCATATTGGACGCGAGGGTACTGTAAGTGTATATATATATATATATATATATATATATATATATATATATACTGTATACTCGTCTATATTTGTACCAGTGTATCAGTCAATCAGTCAATCAATATTTCTATCTATCTATCTGTCTATTCAACTATCTATATATCTATGCACACACACATATGTATATATATATCTACTTCTATCTATCTGTCTATCTACCTCTATCAATATCTATCTATATCTGTCAATCTGTCTATCTATCTATTTATCTATCTATCTATCTATATCAATCAATCAATCAATCTATCTACCTATCTATACATACATATATATATCATCAACAGCAGTAGCCATTCCAAGTCCATTGCCAAACAAATACCTCCCCCAACTTTCTCCATGAATTCTTTGACAGAGGCGATCTCTGCCAGGTTTTGCCTGCAAATTTCTCTGTATCATCTCTCCTCTTCCTGTCTGATCTTATTCTGCTATGTTTGAAATCTCTTGGAGTTCAGTTAGTCAGTATCTTGCTCCATCATTTATCCCATATATATATTCTTGCAACCAACGGATGATTATATTAAACTTTGGAGGGACCTCTGTTAACCCCTAGGCGCCGGTCCACGTCATATGACGTGTTGGTAGAGGCCTATGGTCCACGTCATATGACGTTTTAATTTTTTGCGGGCATGTTTGAACTTAGTAGCACACTATATGGAATCAGAGTATTGTCCCGGCATGGCTGGTGTGCAGGGTAACGCTGGCTAGCCGGGGGAGGGGGAGGGGGTGTGTGAGAGAGCAGCCCAGCAGTGGGGAGGGCTGTGGTGGAGGTTGGTGGAGGGTGGTGGGAGGCCGGCATAGGGAGAGTGTGGCCTTGGAACCAGCTGATACTGGTTCTGAGTAGGGGTTGGGGTCAGGATGGGTTGGGTGGGGTGGGGTGGGGTAGGTTGGTGGGGAGGGTTACTAGGGGGCCCTGAGATGTGTGAGGGAGAGTGTATGGGTGCTTAAGTACACTTGTACTGACCACAGCCAGCCTTCAGGGAGTATCATACTATCAAGAATTACTAAAAAGAGTGAAAAAATGTGTAAATAATGTGTAAATAATAATGAATACCTAAACAGACATAAATTTGTTAGAAAATAGGTCTATCTATGTATCTATTGCCAGACGCCTCAATCTCGTTTAGGGTGGCCACAAACAAATCGCCTCCACATCACCCTGTCCCCTGCCATTTCACTGCCCTGCTCCCAACTCACACCCCCCTCTCTCATATACCTCTCCAACCATCCCTCCATCTCATCCTCAACCTCCCCCTCCCTCTCGCCCCCCCTCTACCTCACTCATATACACTCTTTTCGTCAGTCTTTCACCCTCCATCCTCTCCACTTGGCCAAACCACCTCAGTTTACTCCTCCTAATGCTTCCTATCACATCCACATCCACACCATAATGCTCCTTTATATTCTCATTTGTCAGCCTGTCTCTCCATGTGACTCCACAGCTCCTCGTAAATAACTCATTTCCACTGCTCTCACCCTTGACTTGTGTCCTTCCAACAACGTCCAAGCTTCACTTCCATACGTTAGAGTTGGTATCACAATACTGTCATGTAGTAACTTTTTCACTTCCATGCTCACTTCCCTGTTTCTTATCACTGCTTTCAAAGAACCAGCAACCTTTCTTCCCTGCTGTACCCTTTCAAGCACTTCACCCTCCAAACCTCCATCCTTACTCATCACACTACCCAAATACTTAAACGTCCTCACTTTTTCCAATTCCTCACCATCCAACCTCATTGTACATTCACTGACTTCACCTCTCTCAAAGACCATCACTTTACTCTTCCCTACATTCACCTTTAGATTCCATTTCTTACACACTCTCCCAAACTCATCCACCAAGCCTTGCAGCTCCCCTTCATCTTCACTCAACAACACAGTATCATCTGCAAACAACAGTACAGGGAGTTTCCAAACATTGCCCTCTCTCACAAGGGCCACTCCGACATCCACTACCCTACCTTGTACCTCTTTTATTACCCCATCCATGTACAGATTGAACAACCATGGAGACATGACACATCCCTGTTTCACACCCAACCTTCAAAGAGAAAAACGTACTCAGTTCACCATCCACACGCACTGCAGCCTTAGCACCATCATACATAGTCTTCACAGCATTCAACTACTTCCCATCTACTCCATATATTCTTAATACTTTCCACAATCCTTTTCTATCCACCCTGTCATATGCTTTCTCCAAATCCATGAACGCTGCATACAACTTGTTTCCCTTCCCTAGAAACTTTTCCACTAATGATCTAAGAATGAATATCTGATCTACACAACCTCTTCCCATCCTAAAGTCTCCCTGTTCTTCTCAACTAATTCCTCTGTTCTTTCTCTAACTCTGTCAATAAGTATCCTACCATACACTTTTCCTATTATACTAAAAAGACAAATGCCCCTATGATTACCACACACTTCTTTTCCCCCCCTTTCCATTGTACAAGGGAATAATTATACTTGACTTCCAATCCTCCAGGACTCTACCTTCCTCCCAGGCTAATCTTCACATCTTCCACATCCATTCTACGACTATCTCTCCCCCATGCTTCAGCATTTCACCACACACTCCATCAATTCCTGGGGCTTTCCCCAATTTAACTTTCTTCATTGCTTTTACAACTTCTATCCTACTGATTTCTTCCTGTCTTCTCACCTCCCTCCTTCCCCCAGCCATTCCCCAACCGCTTATACTTGCATTACTTCCATCCTCTATGTTCAATAATTCCTTAAAGTGTTCTCTCCATCTGCTCACTTTTTCTCCCTTCCCCACTAGTAATCTACTATTTTTATCTTTCACTCCCCTGCTAACTTCACTTCCACCCTGTCTTACTCTCTTCACCTCTTTCCAGAACATTTTCTTACAGTCCCTCCATTTTACATTCAAATTCCTTCCAAATTCCTCATCCACTCTCCTCTTACTCTCTCTTACTAATCTTTTCACCTCTCTCTTCCTTTCTACATATAACTCTCTCTTCCGCCTCTCTACTTCTTCCACGCCCCTATTTCTCATCCATTAATTGTATGCTTTCTTCTTTTGTGCCACAGCCTGTCTCACCTCTTCATTCCACCACGCTGTTCCTTGCACTCCCCCTCCGTCTTCTCTTCATCCCACACACCACATCACATGCTGCACATATTTCTTCTGTGAATATCCTGCATACACCTTCCACGTCCCCCATCTGCCTCAATTCATATTTACCCAATCGTTCCTCCACTTCTCTCGTATATTCTGCCTTTTTCTCATCCTCTTGTAACATTTCCACTCTCTTTGCAAATACTCTTTCTTCCTGTCTTCCCTTCTTCTATTTCTCCATCTTATTTGGATCTTGATTCTGGCCACCGCCAAGTAGTGGTCAGAAAGTCCACTCCCCCAACCTCAATAAGCTCTTGCATCCATTACACATCTTCACATCGTTTCATCCACACACATGTATCCTGGAAAATATAAAATAAACCAATCTTTATTAGTTACTTTCTTGTCTTTTATTGCTATTTTAGTTGTAATATCGTGTTCATACGGCATTGTGAATTAGTGAGAGGAACAAAGACACACTCAACATTTATTCTGCACGAGGTAATCATCCCTCTTCCCCTCACCAATACCGCAGACACACCACCGCGACCTTGAAGATGCTCAGCCCAGCTGCCACACACCAGCTTCCTCACACCACACTACAACTTCCAAATCGCCAACAGAGTATAAGTATGTGCTTTTTACGTGTTTTTTGTCATTTGTGATTGATTTGTAATGAAAAAAGAAATATTTTGGGGAAAATTGATTTTCCTGAAAATAACCCGGTTCTGGGACGTGGATAGGTATACCCATGCCCCGTGCCTAGGGGTTAAGGGCTGTACAGATGAAATCTATATTAGTCCAGTCCAGTTTGGGAACTTTTTATTATGCTGAAATTATCTCGTTTGCAAGTGGGAATACTATAATGAAATACATGTCATGTATGCAAAAAGGTAAATAAAAAGAGAGAGGTTAGGCAGACGGTACTAGGCACACATGGAGGAAAAATATACGAGTAAATAAATAAAAGGCAGGTTGGGTCTGGTTAGTACTTGGATGGGTGACCGCCTGGGAACACCAGATGCTGTTGGCATCCCTACGTGTCAAGTGGGGTTGGTGGAGGATTAGTGCCCCTCCCTGTAAAACAATTAACTCTAAGCCGTTGTCCACCCCGTTTGGGATACATGGCGTCTGGCAATGATGATGAGGTTGATAGATATTTAGGGTTACTGATTAACAGACATGGAAAATGCAAGCATCAATATACGGTCTGACGATCAGATACTTTCGTTATTAAAGGTACAGAAATTATATACAGTGTCTGATTACCCAATAAATACAAGAGGCAAATTCCTAGTGGCCCTGAAAGTTAAAGCCGCCATCACATGGGGAGCCGCAGACTTCCAAATTTGTTGTGGATGGCCAGATTTTGCTGCAACACGAGTGTTGTGACAACCAAGTGCGGAATGCCAGCAGGTCCACTCGTGGACATCCATGCTTACCATTGCTGTAACAAAACTCCATAGTCTCTTTCTTTTCTGTAGAGTTTATCCCTGAAAGTTGCTAAATAGTACGTGCTGTCTGTTACCTTGAACTCATTCACTGTCATCTAGCAGAGGCTTCTTCCTTTTCCTAAAGGGTGAGGATGGCAATACCCTTTGCAAAAGTCATTGGCTGGTTCATGTCCACTTTTGTTGTTGGTAAACACTTCGTGTACTTGGCCATCAGGACAAAAGACATTGGCTGTGGCCAGTCATGTGGGTTGAACTCCATAAAGAAAAAGGTGGCCATCGACTCTCACCCTGTGATAGGGAACGCTGATTTTGGACATCCATTCTGTTCTGCACACTGCATACAGTATGCCCATGTGATAGCAGCTGAAGGGTTCTCCAACAGGTTGACTAGCTACTGCAAAACGAATAATGATACTGTATGTTCAGTTTACGAAGATACCATATTTATCTGAATGACTAATTTTGTAGGTTATGTATGTAATCACTCTGCACTCTAACTCTCCCATATTAAGCAGTCTCCTATTAAACAGTTTCATTTTTTAAATTCGTAGAGTATAGTTTTGTATTTTGTATACTGTATATACACTCAGTACATCAGACAGTATTTGGTTGTTGGCATACCAGGCCATTCATTTTTGCACCCATATTATTTCCTGTAAGCTCGACAGAAGATCTGTTTTATTAGCCAATGTCAATGTAAGTGCTGGTGTATTTTCTATTACACAGGCCTATTTAAAATCTTATAAGTGCCTTATGGTCCTACGAAGCTGCTCAACACTTTTCCAAATGTGAGTCATTTCTGAACTGCAGTTGCTCCAGTGGAGTTGCATGAAACTCTATGGAAATGTCCTGTTGTATTGTCTGCAAATGCATAACATAACACCAATGGGGACAATCATTAGGGACCAACACACCCATTCAGAAAACTTCAATTGACCTGAAATTGAGACTGACCTATCTGTGACCCAGTTCCAATCATCCTGGAAACGTTCATCAAAATCCTTTTTTCAGTTCTGGCTGTACCCCCCCTCCCCCTGCACACACATGGTTATAGCATAATTATTAGACAAGCACTTCACAGTTCTACTGAACCCCTCAGCACTTTTTGAAATGAATCATTTTTGGATTGCACCTACTTAGCTGAAAACCAACAATTTTTGCAAACTGTAGAAGTTAATAGAGAAAGTCTTTCAGGGAGACTGCATGAATGCATATTACCCTTATTGTTCGAGCAAGCAAAGTGAGCAAGCATGCTGGTAGACTGGTCAATTTCCACCTATGCCATGCACAGCATGAAAATTGCATTACTTCTGAAACTATTAAAGCTTCATCGTATGTGCACTGATTTGAAGTGCTCATGGAAAAAAAGTAGTAAGGCTAATTAAGTTTTTTTTTTTAAATATTCACTATCATATTGCTGAAAAATGCCAGAACACATCACATTGAACACCACAGCACCAGTACTGTTATTTCAGAGAACATTAAAGTTACAGTAGTACCACGCATATCACTGGAAAGCTGATGAAAATGCAGCAGGTATTATTTATGTAATTTTTCTCAAAATTCTTCACTGTATTGATGAAATACTGAAAAACCGTCATATGTAGCATAAAGCAGCACTAAAACTGTTATTTTAGGGAATAATCCCTAAAGCTTGGATGACGGCCATAGCCGTCATGAAACATTTAGTCAGGGCATCTCAGTTGATGGCAATAGATGCTTTCCATTTCCCGTCAGTGGCTGAATTCCTAACCATTTTCTATGGTGTCCAGTTAGTGGTATAGGCATTTATGAGGCAGCTGAGCTACAATGTCAGTCATTCATGGGAATCAGAAGGGATAGGAGTTATGTCTTCTGAATCCACTTTGATTCACTTGCCACCATGAGTTGCTGCCTGGCCCCTGTCTCCTCCACCCCTGCCTTGCCTCCCATTTGTGTAGGGAAGCGGTTGAGTGATTGTTTGATTGGGTGAGTCTTACAGGTGACATTGTCGTCATTATCAAGTGGAGAGACGATGTCTGAGAGTGGGAGTTAGTCCATGAAGCGTAAAGTGATGTGTGTTGGCTGCAGTTTTTTTTTTTTTCTTGATATACCTGGCCATTTAGTCATGTTGGATATGTCAGATCGAGTGCCTCGAGAAAAGACTCGGCAATGATGCACCTTCCTCAACTCCCCAAACAAAATAAGGTATTGTGCTAAGTTAATATTAGGTTTGGCCGTAGTTGGTTAGGTATGGGTTGGTTTAAAGTCAAAACACTGCTTTTCTGATGTTTTTATGGTTTGATTAATCAAATTGTCTCATCTATTCCTGAACGAAGGTGTGACATTACGAAGTCATTTCTCACTGAACTTGCTCCCCAAACAAAATAAGGTATTATGCTAAGTTAATATTAGGTTTGGCCGTAGTTGGTTAGGCATGGGTTGGTTTAAAGTCAAAACACTGCTTTTCTGATGTTTTTATGGTTTGATTAATCAAACTGTCTCATCTATTCCTAAAAGAAGGTGTGACATTACAGAGTCATTTCTCACTGATCTTGCTCCGATGCTGCCAATATGGCTGAATGACTAAATGTACTAGAAGAAAAATACAAGTGTGCCGGCCACTTCTTATGGTCCCCCACCTCCTTTCCTTCGCTCTCGCGTTGCTTACACTTCACTAACCTCTCGCCATCATCCACATCGCCCCAACCTGACACTTCACAGGTGTGTGGGGGAAGTGTAACTCGCATAGTGTATATTTGTACATAAAAAAAAGTGGCACAGTAAAAAAAAAAAGAACATCGAAGAGAATAAGTGTTAAAACATCCTTACATTCTACTTATCACATTCCTGTGATTACAGCATCACAGTCCTAACATCCTAATCTTTACTGAGCAGCAAAAGGAAGAGAAAACTGATATTAAATAGTACTCATAAAAAATACCTTTAACCATACATCTTCAGTCATTTCCCTTACCTTCGTTTCTTTATAATTCTGTATTAACCTATACACTCTTTGTCAACTTATAATCTCGGAAATCCCTGACACTATATCTTTCTACTCTATACTGCCCTGTTCAGACACCCTATCCTTGTAATTTTTTATGTACATTTTATGTACATCTCGGTTCTTATAATACTCTTACCCTTTAATATGACGCCGTTGCATTTTATATTAAACTCTCTCTCTCTCTCTCTCTCTCTCTCTCTCTCTCTCTCTCCTTAGAGCTGCAGCATCCTCACAGTTTTCCCACTAATCCAATAATCCCTCATGTGCTATGTTGGTGAAATCCTCTTACCAACTTATATTCTCGCACTTGCCTTAAGCCCCACCACGCTACGATTCAATTTTACTTCGTTACTTGTTCTCCAGATACAAATTCTACCATTACCACCAGCATTTCCTTCCTCCATTCAGGCTCACCATACCACTGTTAATGCCTTCCTATCTCTTCCATCTATCTGCCAATTTCTTCTCTCTATCCTCTGTTCTCCTGAATACTCTCACCATCGTCCTAGTTATGGCCCTCCTCCTACTGGTTCCATTTCTGATTTCCTCTTCACTGAACACCAGGATCTCACCATTGTGCTCACCCGCTTCTGCGTTCACCGATTCTACGCTCAGATATATTTTTCCATCTTTGCTGCAATTCTTTTATTCTTTTGCTTCACCTTTACCTTATCTGCTTCCATCTCATTGTTTTCCATTACCTTATGTCTTTCTCGCTTATTCTCCTTTCACATTTACTCTTTCTGTATGTTGTTCTCCTTTCTGTCAACTCGTTTCTCAGACTTACATTCTTTTCCGCTTACTTTCCAAACCCTTTGTTACAGATGATTTGATGATTCCGTATAAACTAGACATAATATTTTTCATCTTGCTTAATCTAATGTAAATGTTAGTGTATGTAATGTATAGTCTTGTATAGCTATGTATAGTCATGAGAGACCTACGTGGCAGAATGCATGCCCACATTGCTGACCTATGTGGCGCCATCACCATGGATCTGCTGATCTTGTGTCTTTTGAAGCCAAGGGAGTGAGAGCGCGCCGGCTCCTCGGCAGTTGAAACTAGAGCTCACCACGGGCGACACCTGTACGTAGTCTGTCCCATAATGAAGCCGAGAAAACCAAGAGGACTTCATACCCACACCTCTCTACACCCTTGAAATATCCAGAGTCACGCCTTCTTCCTTCTCGTTTATCTAATTGCGTTTTTTGCTCTTCCATCTCCGCATGTAATTTTTCACTTATTCCATAATTCCTTCCTCCTCTGTTATGTCCTGCTCTCTCTCTCTCTCTCTCTCTCTCTCTCTCTCTCTCTCTCTCTCTCTCTCTCTCTCTCTCTCTTTCTCTTCTGTGCCCAGCTCATCTCTATTCGTTGTTTTCTGTTCATTAGTGTTCACGCGTGCTGTCTTCCTTCTCTTCTGCTTTCCTTTCTGTGTTTTCTCTCCTTTCTCTTCCCTTTGACCTACTTTCCTCTTGTTGTGGGGGAAAACGGAAGGAAAGGAAGGCAATAGGGATAGGATAAGCCAAAGCAAGACGAATACCTAAGATATCAGTAAACGAAGGATAAAGGAACAAGATATACAAAAACAGGTGAGGATAGGTACGACCCAGACTGAGAATGGGGGAAGATGAGGATGGAAGAATAATGGAAAGAGGGCGACCGGGTAAAGGAAATGGAGAAGGAAAAGGAGAAGGATTCGGAGGCAAGGAATGAGAGGCAGACAAAGGAAAGGAGGAAAGACATTTGCAGAGCCAGGGAAGGGGAAGGTCTCAGGGCCCAGGATGGAAAGAAGGATGAATGGCGATAAGAGAGAATAGGAAAGGACGTGCCAGGATTTTGGAAAGTCAAAGAGACGAGCGTTCACAAGTTATTATGGAAGTAAGAAGAAACAAAATACAACAAAACACAAGGAAATGGAAGAGAAGAAGTATGATTGGAGAACAAAAGTGAAAAGGGAAGAGATTCAAACGAGAGAGTGGAATAAGAGTCAGCATAAATGAAGACAATTGAGGGTGAATACAAGGGCATGTTAGGACAAGAGTAACTGAGTACAAGAAAGTGCGAGTAAAGGAGTGAATGAGTACAATGTCGAGAGAGTACAAGACTGTATGGGCATAAATGAGAATGAATACAAGAGCGAGTGAGGACAAGTGAGGACAAAAGAGACTGAGTACAGGAGGGGGTTCCTTTGGATTACGAAAGTGTATTTGTGTGTCAATTACACACACACACACACACACACACAGAGGGATTCAAGCTAGGTGGACGTGTGACACCGGCGCTCCGTACCAATCACGGCCAGTGGCATTACCTAAATAGTATCTTTGTATGAGTCAAGCTCAGTACCAGGTTAGACTAAATGATTGTTCATTATAAAAAGGAAAAAAATAATAAGTTTCAACAAGACTTGTAAAAACAGGAAACAGAACCAAGACGAAAGAATACGCTGAGTCATCTCTGAGGATTGTTTACAACAAGACGGAGATTGTAAGTATATGCTTTGCACTTTAAGTATTGCAAAATGGATACATACTTCAGTAAAACAAATTTGGAAAAGAAAAGGGATAAAGGTAAAAAGCAAAATGATGATTTCTACCAAGAACTGGTTGAAGTAGAGACCCACAATAGACTGGTTGAACGTGTAAACAAACTAGAAATGGCTTTCAAAAATGAAATTGATGAAATAAAGAAGCAGATGCACTTGCAAAAGGAAGAAATAGAAAAACTAGGTAGGGAGGCCAATAAGAAAGACACAACCATCAGTGAACTAACCGTGGGATTGAGTACACTTAGGAAGAAAATTAGTGAAATGGCAAGTACAGTAGTCAATCACGAGAGTGTTATGGAAGAGTTCAAAAATGACACAGAGACAATTAGGCAAGTTAGCAGTCTTATTGACCAGAGCAGTGATATTGAGGAGAAGATAACACAAGTAAATGAAGCTGTGCAAAGCTACAAAAATGATGTAGAAACCACGTATGCAGAAATGGTGAAAGTAAAGAAAGACTTAGAAACAAGGGTGGAGGAAAAAAGCATTAAAAAGGAGGTGAAAAGAATAATCCAAAACAATCCAAAGTTAGTCAGAGATTCAGTAGAGATAAACAAATCAGTAGTAATCACTGGTATAGAAGAGGATGAAGTTAAAAACAAGATCACAAGAGACAAAAAGGAGATGGCAAATGTGATGAGCTTACTGATAGAAGTATCAGAGGAAATCTGTAGTAAAGACATAGAGGAACACAAAAGGTTAGGGAAATACGAGAAAAGCAAGACAAGACCTCTAAAGGTGACTTTCCAGAGCGTAAACACTGTGGAAGAGATACTAAAAAATGCAAAGAATCTTAAGGAAAAAGAGGAGTTCAAAAATGTATGGATAAAAAGATGTCTAACACAAGAGGAAATGGAATTACTGAAAGAGAAAAGGGAGGAAGCAAAAACAAAAAATGAGAGAAGATCAGAAGAGGACAAGAAGAAATTTTTTTACAAAGTAATAGGATTGCAGGTACGAAAGTGGTACACAAACAGGATGGAAGAAAAAGGAGGAAAGTAGTAGAACCATGTCAGGACAAGTATATAAACAAGATCATAAAGTTGATGTACTCAAATGTGGATGGAATGTCATCTAAATTACAAGAGATGAATGATTATGTCAGAGAAAATGAACCACAAGTAATATGCCTAACTGAAACAAAATTAATACCAAGGATATCAAATGACATACTAAACTTAGAGGAATACAATATATGGAGAAGAGACAGATACTTAAAAAAAGGAGGAGGAATTATAATATTAACTAAGAAAAATCTAAAAGTCAAGGAAATAAAACTAGATATACCATCACAAGTAGAACTGATTGCAGTAGAGATCGACACATCTGAAGGTAAAGTAATTGTAGCAAATTTGTACATGCCACCCAGATCAAACACATGGGAAAGAGACGAATATGAGGACCTGGCAGAGAGTACAATTCAGAGTGTAAGATCATTGCTACATAAAATGGAAGAGAAATCGGAAAGAATTATACTAACTGGGGACTTCAATACAAATATAAATTGGAATACTCTAGATATAAATAGCCAAGAAAGCTGTTGGGACCAAAAGCTCCTGGATCTCGTACAAGAGTTTTTCTTAACGCAACATGTGAGGGAAACCACCAGAAAAAGAGGACTTGATGTACCTTCAGTGCTAGATCTAATATTTACAAGGCAAGAAAATGATATTGACAGTTTAATATATCACTCTCCACTCGGCAAAAGCGATCATGCAGTACTAAACTATAACTTCAGGATAGCATATGACATAGTAAACAGCAATGATAGTTACAAAAAGAGCCTAAACTATAAAAAGGGAAATTATCAAGACCTAAAGAAGTATTTCTTAGAAGGTGATTGGGAAAATGAGCTTAGAGGACAAGATTTAAATGCTGTATATAAAAAATTTTGTGAATTTTATGAAATAGGAGTCCAGAAGTACATCCCACAGCACAAAGAAGCAGATAAGAAAATACAGAAATGGTTCAATACAGAATGTAAAAAATCAAAAGAAAGAAGAGATTTGTTGTGGAATAGATACAGAAGACACAATAGTGAAAGGGCGTACAATAAATACAAACAGGCAAGAAACGACTAAACAAGAATAAGGAGGGAAGCCCAAAAACAGTTTGAGGAGGATATAATAAATAAAAGTAGTGATCAACCAAAGCTGTTTTACAGCTATATCAGAAGCAAAACTAAAGTAAAAGATATAATACAATCCATTACGGACGAGGGAATCACTTATACACAAGAGAAAGATATTTGTGAAGCACTAAATAAGAATTTCCAATTAGTTTTTACAGAAGAAAAAATTTTGAGAGGGACTATGTGGAACACGCATGTCCACACATACTACCAGATATACAAATAGCAGAAAAAGTAATACAGGAGGAGTTAAGTAGATTAGACAGAGGAAAAGCAAGTGGTCCTGATGAAATTTCATGTTGGGTATTACGAGAATGTGCAAAGGAGTTATGTAAACCATTATTTTTAATTTTCAAGAAATCCTTGAGTCAAAGTAAACTACCAGATATTTGGAAAAAAGCAAATATTGTCCCCTTATTCAAGAAAGGAAATAGACAAAATCCACTCAACTACCGACCAGTATCACTGACCAGTGTTGTAAGCAAGGTATTAGAAAAACTTATAAGAAAAGCTTGGGTAAATCATCTAGAAGAACACAGTATGATAACAGAAAGACAGTTTGGTTTCAGAAAAGGAAAATCATGTGTTACTAATCTGTTAAGCTACTATGACAGAGTAACAAACACAATACAGGAAAGGGAAGGATGGGTGGACAGTATCTATTTAGATTTCAAGAAAGCTTTTGACACAGTACCACACCAAAGACTTTTATGGAAACTGTACCATCAAGGAGGAATTCGAGGCAAACTGTTTTGTTGGATGCAAGACTTTCTCATAAAAAGAGAAATGAGGACAGTACTAAGAGGAAACTACTCATCATGGAAAGAAGTGACTAGTGGAGTACCACAGGGTTCAGTGCTGGCACCAATCATGTTTTTAGTGTATATAAATGATATAAACAGTAACACTGGAAATGAGAGCTATCTGAATATGTTTGCAGATGATGCAAAAATACAAAGGAGAATTACTAACACAGACTCTTGTAAAGAGCTACAAGAAGAATTAAATAAACTTCATGAATGGAGTAGTACATG
Source organism: Coenobita brevimanus (assembly GCF_032717465.1). Taxonomy (NCBI): domain Eukaryota; kingdom Metazoa; phylum Arthropoda; class Malacostraca; order Decapoda; family Coenobitidae; genus Coenobita; species Coenobita brevimanus. The sequence goes on along the minus strand of NC_137053.1, from coordinate 16,153,335 downwards.
GCAAATGGAATTCAATGTGGACAAGTGTCATATAATCAAGTTTGGTAAAAGTGGAAAAAGACCTGATTGGGATTATAAGTTAGGAAATAAAACCCTATATACATCAGAAAGAGAGAAAGACCTAGGTGTGATTATCAATAACAGACTATCTCCGGCTGACCACATCAGCGAGAAGGTACGGAACATGTATACACTGCTTGCAAATATGAGAATAGCATTCACATACATAAATGAAGACATGCTAAGAAGGATAATAACATCATTCATTAGACCAACCCTGGAATATGCATCAGTAGTCTGGAGTCCTCATCTCAAAAAGCACATAGACAAGATTGAAAAAGTTCAAAGGGCCTCTACAAGATGGATACCAAGCTTAAGGGACCTAAGCTACGAAGAAAGACTAAATAAACTGAATCTACCAACACTACAGGATAGAAGGAAAAGAGGTGACATGATAATGCTATATAAATGCATATCAGGAAAGGAGAAAATAGACATAAATGATTACTTAACATATGGAGAAGCATCAGCAAGAGGACACTGCAAAAAACTGCATAAGAAAAGAGGTGATAAAGACGTAAGGAAATTCAGTTTCCCAAACAGAGCAATTGATCAATGGAATGCACTACCGAATGAAATAGTGTGTGCCAAAACAATTCACAAATTTAAAGATATGTACGATAAATATGGTTTAAGACACAGGACAGTACGAGCTTGACTCATTCCTGTAAAGATACAATTAGGTACGAACAATTAGGTAAGAACACACACACACACACACACACACACACACACACACACACACACACACACACACACACACAAACTTAAGTTCAATAATTCATTCACATATACACGAAGGTCACAGTCATATGTCGTATATTATAATTTCTTATCATTATCTACAGGCGAATATACTCAAGCCAGAGAAGACATCTCATGCTTGCATTAATAGGCATTTTAGGAAAATACTGTGTGGTTTACAGTATGTACTGGTAATGAGCAGTTCTACCGAACAATCGGGGAGGACGAAAAAACTAGGCTGATCATCATCATCATCATCATCATCTCAATTCACTATTGTATATGTGCCTTGAAACTCAAAATTTGCCTGAAAATATAGTAGGAAAATGTCTAAAACCTAACAACATTAGGTTTCGCCAGAGGGACCGACTATCCTTTTGTTAATTATTGTTCCAACTACTAATTAGTGCAGGAATATTTATGAGATAATGAAATAAAAGTCCTTAGTAGTTAGATTGGTGGTAAGAGCAATAGCTACAGAGGAAGGTCAGCAATTAGGTCTATACAGAACACCATAAATATTATATCTAATTTCACCGTTTCCGTAATCACAGGACCAGCCTGGTTAAATTAATCTCACTCCTCCCTTAAACAAAATAATAATACATACTGGGAGAAGCAGAGATTAAAGAGCCTTGACATAAAACGAGACTGGTCCTGTCACCACGCTATTATGTTATTTCCATTTATATGACATGCATTAAACAAGGAACAAGAAGAACAAGAATCTCTCTCTCTCTCTCTCTCTCTCTCTCTCTCCCCTAGACAGATAGAGGTGTCACTGGACAGTCTTAAACTTGTCTACACTTCACTCAAGACAGAAAAGAAAAAAAAATGCTATGTATAATAAATTTTGTTGCAGAAAATGAATTATTCATAATCTATCTATCTATTCATCTATAGCCAGACGCCTTAATCCCATACGGGGAGGCCACAAACAAATCGCCTCCACGTCGCCCTGTCCCCAGCCATTTCTCTGCCCTGCTTCCAGCTCTCACACCCATCTCTCATATACCTCTTCACTCCATCCCTCCATCTCATCCCTGGCCTCCCCCTCCCTCTCTCCCCCTCCACCTCACTCACATACACTCTCCTCGTCAGTCTCTCACTCTCAATCCTCTCCACATGGCCAAACCACATCAATGTGTTTCTCCTAACGCTTCCTAAGTTATTGTTCATAATAACATTGTACTGTGATGAAGAGGGGTAGAATGAGATGGTTCGGGCGTGTGGAGAGGAGGTAGGATGATAATTGGGTATGTTAAGTGAGAAGTGTGTACGTCGGGGATAGGCTTGCGAGAGGGGGACCGAGATAAGACCTGGGATAAGATCACAGAGGGTGAGCTCAGGGATAAGGGATTGAATAGGGAGGCTGCCAGATATCGAGCAGCGTGGAGGGCCACCACTAGGTGACCAAGGCCGACACATGGAAGCATGTAGGAGCCTTTATAAGCGATACGATGCGATATTACTGGCACTAATTATATCTGCTAGGCAAGTACTCTTTCCTAAAATGTTTTTGGTTCTGAGTAAATATATTTATGTATGTAAATTCTGCATTTTTTTTTTTTTTCAGAAACTACTAAAGGAACAAGGCAAATGGAACCCATTTGAAATAAAACATCTGCTCTCTCCTACCCTGTTACTCAATCTTATCACCGTATATTTTCAACGGTAGCCTTCAAACCTTCTTCATTGTACCTTGTATAACAGACCATTTCATTCCTATTTTGTATTATCTAGATTTAACTCAGTCTTCTGCTACTTACTTTCTACCATCTACCTCGCACCAACCACCTCCTTGTGATTACTGTCTACCTCCAGCAACGAACTTCCTACTTCCAAGCTTCTACTTCAAAATATGTACATCCAGCCAACTGCCAGTTACCTTCTGTTGTGTACCTGCAGTCATGTACAGTCGTCAGCATAAAATCGCTGCAAGTCTACTAGTGTGTTGTGAGTCCTTTTCTCTGGCAACAGTGTAAATTGATGAGTTGCCACATACACTTTTATACACTTTAACGATGTGTTTTTCAAAAGTGGTACTAGAGACTGCCTAGAGTACAATTCTCTGTATACCGTAATTGATTAGCGTAAAAAAAACTGCAAGAGTTGACAATGTTAATGGAACGACGTATGAGCGTAATACTCTGGTATTCTTCATTATAACAGTGTGTAAGCTCCCTTCCCGTCTCTCCCCCTTACTCCTCCTGATGTCCCCCCCCACCCCTCCCTCTCCCTCCTACCTCCCACTCACTTTCATGCCTCTCCACTGTCTCCTCTCCCCACCCTCTCTACCTTCATTCGTTTATCCACGGCACTAACTCGACTGGCGCATCGCAATTCTCTCTTGACTGTTTTCTAAACCCAGTCTGCCTTATTCCCAGTTGCTTGCAGTACTTCCAACTATATCCAAGGTTTATTATCAATATTCCTTCCTGTTCTAGTCCCATTCTTACCCTCCTTGTCTCCTTCTCACTTCTCTCCAGTTGTCTTTCTGTTCTCCACCGTTTATCACTACCAACAGCCGGGAGATACAGGAACATTGAGGTCTCGTTCTTCTGATGTATTCCTTGTTAGTATTTGTTTGAGTGATCCTGGAAGTCTGTGCCTATTATATCAGTAGGCAAAATTAAACATTTGTGCTCACTCCTCCTACTTCTCGCACTCTCTCTTCCCTAGGAAAATGTTCCCATTCTCCTCATACTGTTCACTGAATCACGAAGCACTATCAGAAACACTAAAGTTTCGAACTGCTGCATCATGTGTGGAGTAACGAGTGGGAGAAAGAGACTGTTGCATGGCATGAAACTCTCGAATGTTGAGGAGCAAAAAGGTTACAGGAATAGACAAGAAATAGAGAAGAGTGCGGTTTATTACGTAGATTAGCCTTGTGGGTGATATAAGGTAGACAGGGCGGAGAGAGGAGTCGAGGTGAAGGATAGCGGGAGAAGGAAGGAGGGGAGGGTGGGGAGGGACAAGGGATGGATGCGAGGGAGAGAACAGGAGTTTCACCATTCGACAACATTCATCTGTCGTCTTTTGCACATATTTACGCTTATCAGATATAAAGAATATTGTATTCTGGGTGATTTATAATACTAATTCTTACAAACACGTCTTTAAAGCGTATTAAAGCCTGTGTGGCAACTAGTTCCCATACACCGTTACCAGACAAAACGACCCACATTACACGAACAGGCTTGCAGCGAATTTGTGCTGACGACTGTACTTCCCAATGTCTACATCCTACCATCTACTGTACGAGTATACCTCTAACAGTAAAGTTTTACCTTTTGCCATCTACTTTCTGCCTATATCTACTTACGTCTTTCTTTCTGCCATCAAACAGCTACCTCCTCCCATCTACCCTACTTTCTACCTCCTACTTACAACCTCTATTGTACCCCTAAATTTCACGTCTTCGCCCTCTCTCCCACCCCAGTGCCCATTTATTTGTCACTCGCTGATTGAAAATGAAAACTGTTAAAGTGGCGTCAATTTTAAGGCCATAGTCGATTCCCCCAAATATAATAACATCGAGAACTGGACTTGTGTTTGATATCCAGCCAGATCAAACACTTACTAACTGCCTCATGACCGGCTTCCATGATGACAACCTCTACATAAATGCAATATCTTTTATTTTTTTTTTTTTTTTTTTTATTTATGTATTTTAGTGGTAGATGGTGGCGACCATCATCCACTCACTTGATGTAGTGCTGCCTACTTCTTCCTTAGTCTTTATCATTCTTTTTCTGTGCCTGCCCTCCTCTCTTCCTATTTCTCCCATCTTTCCTGTCACTTCTTATTGTTTTTCTTTCCTTTACAGGTGGCTTTACATTGAGTGACAAGCCAAATGGTTTCCTGTAAGCCAAGAAACCATTTACAACGCTGTGTGGTAACAATATAACCAAACCATATGTGCTCCCTACGTGTCAACAAGTGAGTTGGTGGAGGATTAGTGCCCCTCCCCGTAAAATAAATAATTCAAAGTCAAATGGCCACCCCTAACGGGATTATGGCGTCTGGCAATAGATAGATAGATCGAAATGGAAAAAGAATACCTGCGTTGAGTGTAGGCGGAATTGAAGTATTTGAAAAATGTTTGAATGTTTGAGTTATGTTCGAGTTAAAGACAAGAAGACACTTTCGCGGAAATCTGCGACAAAGTATAAGCGAGGTGAAAGATGGAGAAAAAGAATCTCCTCCCCATTTTTTTTTCTTTACTCCCAGCCAAAAAGAAAAAAAAAATATAGACAAATCAAAATTAAAGTGTGGTAAATTACACACACATGTACAGTACATTTCACAATCTCTCTCTCTCTCTCCAGTTAGTCGCACTGAAGGTGAAATTAAAGAAGATAAGTTACTTGGCCTCACGCAGAAGCACAGGTATATTTTCCATCACTTGTAAAACACCGACAAAAACATAGACATTATTTACACATTGGGCTAATTCAGTATTTGTAAACAGAATGAGAAAATTAACATAGTCCCAGTACACATTTATTCTTTTATGCTGAATATTTTCTCTGCTGTAATTTTTCTTTTATTATATGATATCTATTCTTCTAATATAGCTTAGAATCATAGTTTTTTTTTCATAATTCTTTAAGGTATTATTAATGGATACAATTTATATGTTACACTCAGTTTACCAATGATTTAAACAAATTAATATAAGCGGCAATAATAATGACTAGACGTAGTGGGAATTATAGTTTAACTGGAATGTAACATGATTAAGTGACTGAAAGGAAACCAAAAAGTGCCAGATCAGATTAGTTTCTCGAAATGAGAGTAAGCCCGATGATGGGGTAAGTAAGCAGGGTACTAGATATTCCGCGTCAGTAGTACTTTGTCATCCTCCAGAATAACTGTATAAAATGAGATTATTGGTAAACTTGAAGAGTAATTCTACTGCAATAAGAAGCAAACAGAGGGCTAACACAGCCCATCCACTCTTCTAAAAATCGAAATAGTACAGGAGCTAGCAGAGGTTTAACTGGCATCTCGAGTACAAAAGGTTTAGGGTCATGATAATGTAGATATGTGAATGAAGCCCCCCAAAAGGAACTCTTAAGTGCAGCATTTGATGCAATATCTAGGGTTAGCTTCCAGAAGTTGGCCGAAATTTCGATTTGTATGACACTTTTAGCACTTCATCTAAATTAGTGCTAAATGCTTCTTAGTAGGTTACCTTTTTAGAATTTATTTGTTCTTAGCTGACACATCTGGGGACGAGTTGATTTCTGAGTTGCACGTAAGGTGGCGCCAATATGAAATTTAACCAGCATCTTGAGTAAACCAACCAAACTTGGGGAAAATTAGCCTTTGCAATATGCTAGGTAAAGAATATCAACTCTTAAATGTGACTTATGGGGACTAACCCATTTCTGTGTGGGTCAAAGGTCACTGTCAAACACCCACGCTCACATAATTCATAATTTCAAACATGACCATAATCATATTTTTACAAGGACACCAACCTTGTGCCAAAATCATTGTTGGATCAAAAATAATTTGTTTTGATTCTTACGGCGCAGGTTCAAAATGGGGTCCTGTACATAAGGTAAACGAGCTTTCCTGCGAAAACGGTCGCAAAGCCCAGTTCTAAGCTTGTTAACTAAAGACCTTCGCTATTAAAGTGCAAAACTACTCGCAAAAGTCTTGTTGACCTTTGTAGGAGTCGCAAAATTGAACAGCAAAATATCGAATTTGTTCTTTCTTTTTTTCTTTCTTTCTTCATCAGTCATAACTCCAAAGCAAAACGGTGTACGCCAGCATACAATATGCCAAAATGCTTCTTGTCCAGTGTAGATGTTTCATTTCATGTTTAGAAATGCATTCAAGCTACGGTTCGCGAGTTGCGGCCTGAAAACTACTGAGTCACCCATAGGTACGTCATTTTGCGCAATATTGGTTAGCTACAGCTCGCCTGCAGTTAAATGATGTACCAAAACACTTCTTTTCACGGGAAGGCACCCTCGTTTTAGTCCTTCAGTAGCAATGGAACTATTTTCTACGAGTCAACTGCAGTCTGTCGCTCTACCGTAGCTAGCTACAGCTTACCGCATTATTCCCCTGGTCTCGACTTTTCGACAACAGTGCTTTCTACTTCTGTGTATAAGGCAAACAATAGGTTAAATGCCACCTTGAATACCAGTCAATCCTGGGAAGCGAGTTAGTTTTCTACTGACTTTCACGACTAAGCCTAAGTGATGCAATTCAGGATAGTTCTCTGTTACACGTACGTGCATGCCTGCATGGTGTTACGCATGCGCGCGTGTGTACATGCATAATATCTAGTGTTTGCCCCAAGTGTGATGTAACAGTGCTACAGACCACGTTACCTTCTCATATTATCAATCAGCATGCAGGGAAATAGGCATCATAGGACTCTAATCCAGTCTTTGATATATAAAAGATAATTTGTCATTGTGGAGCGGATGTGGATGTGGAGCGGTTGCATTGAGGCAGTTGGACAAAATTCAAAATAAAGCCATTAAATTAATCAATAATCCTGCCATAACGCAGGACCTTCCTCCGTTATCAGTACGTAGAGATGTTGCAACTTTAGCATTATTTTATCAATATTTTTACCGTAAGTGCTCTAACGAACTGGCTTCAATTGTGCCTTCCCTTCACATTTTCTCCCGAAATACTCGGGCAGCTGGGAACGCCCATGAACTCACATTCTCTCCCCCACAATGCAGAACCACTGCTTATCAAAATTCATTTATCCTCAGAACTACTACTGTCTGGAATTCACTTCCTGGGAGTTGCTTCCCACATACATTTAATCCTCTCGATTTTAAATCCAATTGTTATAAGTATTTTATGAATGGAGGATGCCTTTAGGCACATGGACTTATTTTTTTTCCTTTGTTTTTTCTTCCTCCATTCATTATATATATATAAAAAAAGTTTCATTTGCCACTATTTTCCCCTATAATTACATCTCTCAATCTCTCAGCATGCCGCCAGACATAAGAGCGTGGTATAGATTCATGCATGCTGAGAATGAGTGCATGCTGAAATGCCTACTGAAATCATGCTATGCATGTATGAGAGAAGTATCCAAATCACATAACATGATATATGTACATGCACGACTGAAATGCAGAAATCATGCTATGCATGTAACATTCCAAATCTAACACTTGCTTTACGCATAATTGCAGTATACTTTCACAAAAAGATCATAAAGTAGAAAACATAAATTTTCTTCGAAAATGATTGTTAAGAAGTAGGAATGGCAAAAGTGTACAGAAAAAAGATGAAAAAAACGCAGAAACACGAGCATTCCACCAATTACAAATACATGATTGTGGCTCAGGTTTGGAATGTAGTAATGGGTATAGGTTTCCAAATCTGCAAAAGGCAAAAGTGCTGGGATCAGAGGTGATAAAAGCACAGAAACAAGAGAGCATTCAGGATGAGAGGAGATTTGGAGACCTATACCCATTACTCTATTCCACCAGCTACAAGTTTGTGGCTAAAGTGTGGAATGTAGTAATGGGTATTGGTCTCCACATCTGCTCCCATCCTGAATGCTCTCCTGTTTCTGTGGTTTTCACCTCTTATCGCAGCACTTTTGCCCTTATCAGATTTGGAGACATATAACCATTACTACATTCCACACCTGAGCCACAAACATGTATTTGTAACTGGTGGAATGCCACCGCCTACCGGCTCATAGTCGCGAAACTCTTAGGTTCCTACCCCAGGGTTCCTCTGTTAATTAACTTTTGAAATTGCCCAGCTCCGTCCTACACTGAGGACGCTGGGTGCAAATGGGTTAAATTTACCGAGGATCTCCGCATACCGTTGGGATGCTTTTGCAAATGTAACAGCTGTTATTTAAGCATATTTTATGAGAATATCCGCCTCATTAATGAAATGGGGCAAAAACCGTCATAAAAAAAAAAAAAGTCAAATGGGGTACGAAACAGCACTAAAGTTGTGTTAATCCGGAGATTAAAGTTACTGGTAAAGAGGACCTATGTAAAGTGTTGGAAAGCTTACGAGAAAGCGATAGGTGTTAGGAAAGTGTCTGCTGAAAGTTTGCCACCATATTGCTAAAAGAAAACACACCCAACTGAGCTCCCAAAACTGTCTTACCGTAGAATCTACGCTGCACTGAGCTAACCCACATCGTTGGAAAGTGTGTGGAAAAGTACTGGGTGTTACGTGTGCGACTTTTCTAAAAATTCGTCAATATACTTCTAAGGAAAAAAAACAAAAACAGAATGAGCAGAAAAACTGATTCAATTTTGTGATCCGCCGTGCTTTGGCAAGACGGTACAAACGCCATAAAACTGTCAGTAAGCATAGAGTAATACAAGCAGAATAATTTCATTTTTTCCAACAATATCAGACATGTGGGACAGTACACTTCTTTTAGATAATGTAAAAACATTAGCAATGTTCCTTGCACTAATACATTTCACACTACTAGGTTTGGACGCCTATAAAATCATAACATGTCAATCTGAAAAGTATTGATCCCAGATGTGTTACTGAATCTGGCTTATTTGGAGGATTCTTATATAAATGGGGTGAAGCCACTGAATTTGGGGCAAGTGGTTAATTTTGAGTGCACATACGACAGCAGAGGTTGAGTGTGGGACAATTCACCGTTGCCTGCAGATCCTCTTCCATCCCATTTAAGGTCGGAGATTAGCTGTTGACTGACTTATTTGCTTTAACATTAGAGAAAGTGAAAACAGAAGCTTAATCTGGATAAACTCAGATCTTGATTCCGTTGCCAAACCATAATCAGACCATGTTGATATCACTGGCACATGCTATTCCACAATAAATTTTTGAACGATCCTTGAAATATTTTCAATATCTAAAATAACTGAGATAGTGATACTTAATAACAGAGCTATTGTTGTATTGTACCCGGCTTCATTAAAGCGAGAGGGACATTAGCTTGGATTTGGTCGACCATTTATTCATCTGTATCCATCCTACCGGTCGACAAACTTTGGTTTCTGTGCGATTACTTTAGTAAATCGTCCGACTTGTCAAATATGTTTCACTGATTGCTCATTCTAATGCCTTGAACGGGAGTGACCTTGGACGTCATCAGTAACTCGTGTACACAGAGGGAGACAGGAGATGCACACACAAAGCTAGAACTTGATGTGTGTGTGTCAGTTTGTGTGTGTGTGTGTGTGTGTGTGTGTGTGTGTGTGTGTGTGTGTGTGTGTGTGTTTTAGTAAATAATGTTCATGCAGGCGCTTGATTATGTGAATACATAAAATCCCTGATACTATTTGTTAAAACTGGTTTTGCCCTTCACTGGTTTTGTGTTGTGATATGAGCGGAATACTTCCCCCTCCTGTCTGTCTGTCTGTCTATGTGTCTCTCTCTGTCTCTGTCTCTATCTCTGTCTCTGTCTATGTGTCTGTCTATGTGTCTGTCTGTCTGTCTGTCTGTCTGTCTGTCTGTCTGTCTGTCTCTGTCTGTCTGTCTCTCTCTCTCTCTCTCTCTCTCTCTCTCTCTCTCTCCCTCTCCCTCTCTCCCTCTCTCTCTCGTTGCATAGCCTTTCAACACATTCCTAGCTTCCTTCCAACATTTTTTGATATAGTCTATGATATCCAAGCAATAAAGTCAATCTGCAGCTTGACTGACCCACGATCTTTTTCATGTTGTTCTTGTTTTTGTTGTAATCCTACACTAATCTGGATATGAACTCAGAGGACTGAAGGTTATTTTTGGAGGGTTATTTTGAAGAATTTTCTTATAATATGGTGCATGAGGTGAGTAACTCTGTTGTAGTGTGATGTCTGTGCTAAGTGTGGTTATAGTGGACTGCTTGTGACATATTTTGTGTTGGTACTGCAGCAGAGAATCGTGTTAGCCGCATTTCATTCTCGCCAGACGGACCCGTGTCTCTCTGGTCAGGGTAGTTTCGGGGGGTTAGGATGTCTGGTGGTGGTTCATGACGGATGCTGCTTGGCTGAAGGTTAGATGGCTCTGGTGATTCTGTGTTTGTCTGTGTGTTTGTGAATGTAGTACCGGGTGGAGAAGGAGGGATGTTGCTAAAACACACTATGTAATGTTAAGCGGTTGTTCATTTTTATGTTCCTTTGTGGAGTGGGATGATATATCACAAAGATACAAGGCTGGGATGGGTTTTTGAGCTGAAGCCATTGAAATTTGTGCCTCTTCTCTTTATATGCTTTATCTTCCTACAGACAACTGGCACTTATTTATGCAATCTATACTTTTCTCCATATTAAATATTCCCTACCTCTCATATTCTTACCTCAAACTTCTCTGACTTGAATCTCCAGTGCAGATTTCATTTATATCTTTCTCGAAAACCTTCAGAATTTCATTTTTTAAGTAGTTGTTGTGTTTTACCTCCACTCTCATATTTCCCTTGCATTTGTATCCCCAAATTTTGTCATCAGCATTATTTTTCATCTTTTCTTGTCAGTTTTTCAATGTGTGCATGTCAATATCGATGTGTATATTTTGTATGTCATTAATTTTGTATTTATCAATACTTCATTAGTGTGAAAATAGGAAAACAGAAAAGGAAGGTGGAGTGGATAGAGAGATAAAACAATAGAAAGGTAGGCAGGCAGTTAAAGAGGTAAAAAAAATTACTGTTAGGTATTGACAGACATGTAGAGAGACTAGTATGGATAAATAAGTATGTAACTAGACAAATTAGAACAAGAAAGCAACATATTAGTCTATCCAGTTCTTCACTAAACCTCTTCAACCCACTGACGTCTTTATCCCAAAGAGGGCACCACAAAACGGATTTTCTTCAAATAAAACTGGACTTCTAATACCCAAGGGGTGAAATAAGACTATATCTTACCCTTCCAGAGTGAAAATTTTCGCTTAAACTGAATAAAATTGTCTCAGAGTAGAAAACATGTAACAGCATGAATTTTTTCCTCGCTTTCTCTCCTTCAGGTTAACAACTACTACAAGGTTACTTCAGTCCTTAGTTCCACAGGCGATTTAGCAGTGAGTTCGACAGTATCAGCAGGTAATACTGCATACTTGTAATGGCAATCAGGGAAATAAAGAATGCTTTTTACTATGCTAAATGCTGAATTTATGTAACTGGTACAGATGAAATACACAGTAATTTTAGCTGGAAGAGAGGAAATGCGTAATACTTAGATGAACGGAAGGAATATTTCATACTCACATCTGGAATGGAGGAAGTAACTGATACTTTTATGCGGAACTGGGGAGGCACTGTACCTATTGCTTTCATCTGCAGTGGAGAAAAATAGAACTTTAAGTCTTCAACGTATGTGGAGGAAATGCCATTTTATTTATTCATAAGAGAGAGTAAATACTAAATATTCATAAACTAGCATGAGAGAAACAGCTACATAATACTTATAGCTGGAACAGAGGAGTAAAAGTGCCACAATGATTCCTTTCTTGTCGGAACAAGTCTAGTATTTTATTGCAGATAATGCACAACCATGTCACTCCTGTGATTTTGAGCCATGGAAACCAGAATGAGCTTATACTATTACCATTAATACTCTCATGGTCAAAACAACTATAATTTCCTATTCCAGCTTACGACAGACGGTTATATTCAGCTGAATGTGACTCAAAAAGCCTGCATGTTAATAACAACAACGACAACAACAAACGGAGTGTATGCTGTAAAGAAACATATGTTTAAAAATGCAAACATACTGAGAGCTGAGAGGAAATTAAATTAAGGTTAGGAACCTCGGACATATCTGAAGAAAAAGGGAAACGGAAAAAAGAGAGGTCAGAAAATGAGCTTAAGATGGAAACTACAGAAAACATAAAAGTAAAAAAGACGAAGTGCGAAACTCCAATAAATTAAAGCTTTAGGGAGGGACAGTGGAAGGAGAAAAAGAAAGCTTAGATGTGAGAAAGTAAACGAGAACTAATAAACTAAGAAAGATCATGTGAGGTGGGGATGAACACTAGGACTACAGAAGATAACGAAAAAAATACACATTGGGTAATGAACAAAAGAGTGAGGAAGGAGGAGGGATATGAGGAGTGAGGATGGATGTGTGAAGCGAGGAAGGATGTGAGGAGTAAGGATGTATGGCTATGAGGAGAGGCAGGATATGAGGAATGAGGAAAGAAGTAACGGCTGAGGATGTGTTGATTAAGAATGAATGTATGGAAGGGTGGAACGAGTAAGAAATGATGTAAAGAATTAGGAATGATATGAAGCTTGAGGAAGGATGTAAGGAACGAAGACCTGATGAGTGAAAGAGAAGAAATAAGCAGTGACGATGTAAGGAAAGAGTAAGTTTGTGAGGAGTGAAGACTTACATAAGCAGTGAGAATGTGAGGAATGAGGATGATGTAAGGTGTGAGGAAGGTACAACGAGGTGAAAGAAAAAAATAGCTAGCGGATGAGAGGGAATTAAGTGACACTTAGGTAATGAAGAAAGTAGTGATGTGTAAGTTAGATGGAAAATATTTCTGAAGGTAGTTAAGATCATGTTATGTAGTGAGGATTGCATTGTTAAATAATAGAAAAGAAAGAGGAAGTTAGTGGAATCATAGAGGGACTAATAAAAGGAAAGGACTGTAGGATAATCCATGGAAGAACACTTAGTGAAAAGTTATCGTTCATCTACCTCAACTTGGCGAAACTCTTCGTCCTCTTGTAGCTCGTTTTCCATAGCTCAGAGGCAGAATGAAATAACACTATGCCTCAACATCCTTTCCAAAGAACTCTTTTGTTGCTAGGATAATGAAATATTCAATTGTTAAACTCATGCTTCATCGCTTCACCTCAGAATTAAATATGAGATGAAAATTTTAGGGCAGAAGCAAGTGGACAGAGCAGACCGGATTATTTTACTAAAGAATGGAGAATGTCGTGAAGAACGAAGTAAGAAATAAGGCAAGTAGAATTATGATAGGGAATGTGAAAATTAAAGGAGAATAACATGAACGATGTGTACTGGAGTAGAGTGTGGTGAGAAGGTAGTCTGGAAGTTTGTGGTGAACATAGTGAGGAGTGTGGAAGCTGGTGAATATTGACAGATTACTTGGCAAGCATAATGAAAAACTGGTTAGGTATTTAAGCATGAGAATAGTTTTACCTGAGCTTAATGAAGAGCAAGAAGGTTTGCTAGTAAAACGAGAGAGAAAAAATGAGACGAAAAGAAGTCCTGTATGACCGTGTTGAAGAGAGAGGCAGGGACAGAGAGGGAGAGCAAGATTGTGAACAGAAATGAAAACATTTTATACATATATATATATATATATATATATATATAGTTGTGTGAGGTATGAAGATAACAGAGAGAAACAGTAGCTCTGAGGAGCGTGGTCAACGAGGAAAGCCTTGGTCATCTTTATGAACAGTAAAGAAGGTACTGTATATAAGGAAAGAGAGGAAGGCTGTGAGGAACAGTTAAGAAGGATTATAATGAGAGTGGGAAAGGCAATGAAGAACAGTAAAGAAGGTATATAAGGAGAGAGAGAAAGGCTGTGAGGAACAGTTAAGAAGGTATATAAGGAGAGAGAGAAAGGCTGTGAGGAACAGTAAAGAAGGTATATAAGGAGAGAGAGAAAGGCTGTGAGGAACAGTAAAGAAGGTATAAAAGGAGAGAGAGAAAGGCTGTGAGGAAGAGTAGAGAAGGTATGTAAGGAGAGAGAGGGAGGCTGTGAGGAATGAGCTAGTCTGTGACGAGCTTAAATAGCTGAAGGAAATTAGCGAAGAGGAATGTAGACAGGTGGCTGGCTGTGGCGAGGTGAGGTTAGGTGACCTGGTAACAGAAACTGGATGAGTTCTGAGAAAACTGTAAGAGAGAGGAAGACTACGAGGAGTTAGCTAGTATGAGGCTGCCTTATTAAGTGAGAGAGTAAACAAAGAAGAGTGTGGAGGGGATTATATGTGACGAGATGAAGTGAGGTGGTAACAACGGCTGGTGTATTTGCCTTGCATAAAATCAGTGGTCTGTGGTAGGCCTCTAGTTGTTCTACTGGAACAGACTCTTACCCCACAGTCCTCATTCATCCGCCTACTGACCATTCCCGGGGATTAATGTGGCCGGATTTGCATTATTGACTGTCGGGTGATTTTGTTGACTCGGCTGTGTCATCGATACTTTTAGGCGTGGATAAATGGACGGATATTAAAAGATTAAGCTTGTGGACGACTCTTTTTGAAGGTGTGTGTGTGTGTGTGTGTGTGTGTGTGTGTGTGTGTGTGTGTGTGTGTGTGTTTATTTTGGCTGTAAACTGGCTTCATATATTACGTGAAGGGAGAAAGACAGAAAGGGATAAAAGTGTAGACAAGAGCACATTTTTTAGTGACAAACTCAGCAAATTAGCAAACAGTAATAAGCAACAGACTTTACGCTCACACTTTTGCTTTTAATATTTGCATTCATGGCTGAGAGTGAGCTGTGCAGTTTGTATGTGTGTAGGTGGGATGGGCGTGGCTCTGTGCGTGAGCTTTTGAATGCACTGCAGGATTATGCGTGTTATAATATATATATATATATATATATATATATATATATATATATATATATATATATATATATATATATCAACAACTGAGGTGCCCGTGGGGAATCTTATACTATATATCCAGCCAAGGAGAAGCAAGATGATTTTCCACTTCATATTTATTTCAGGTGACTAGTTTCGGGATGCTTATCCCATCTTCAGACCTAAAACATTTTTTTATGAAAGACAATGGTTATCAGATTGTCCTCTAAGTTTTAAACCAGTTTTTTACCGTAGGTATGTTGATGATTGTTTTTTATTGTTCAAAGAATCTGATCATGTTGTAAAGTTTCTAGACTACCTGAATTCTAAGCATTCTAATATTAAGTTCACTGTTGAAATTGAGAATAATAACTTGCTCTCTTTCTTAGATATTCAGCTAACCAATTATGGTAATTACTTGGGTACTTCCGTTTACAGGAAGGAGTCATTCACTGGTTTGGGTCTGAATTTCTTATCATTTGTACCTAACATATATAAGCTGAATTCAGTAAGGACTTTACTTCATAGATGCTATGCACTTAGTTTGAACTGGACATCTTTTCATGATGAAATTGATTTCCTGAGTAAATTCTTCACCAATAATAATTACCCTACTACGTTGTTTCCTAGGATGGTAAAAGATTTTTTAAACCAGATATTATGTGGTTCTAGGAAGGCAGCAACTGCAGCTAAGGACATACATTATATCAGGTTTCCCTTTTATGGTCATGTCAGTTATAATATTAGGAACCAGCTTTTGAAAATACTCAAGCGTGTCTATCCTCAAATCTCATTTAGATTTGTATTTGTAAATCCTTTTACTGTAGGTTCATTTTTTCGATGTAAAGATAATATCCCAAAGCCACTGTGCTCAAACATAGTATATTTATATGCTTGTTCTAGCTGTACAGCTAGATATATTGGGAGTTCAATTCGGAACCTCAAAATTCGTGTGTGTGAGCACAGAGGCTTGTCTCATAGAACATCTTTGCCACTGTCTAACCCAACTTCGTCAGAGATTAGGAACCACTGTTTCGATATGGGCCATACTTGTAATATGGATAATTTCAGTATTTTACATAGTAGTAATGACAGAATGGAACTGCGAATTTTGGAGTCTTTGTACATTCACAAACTTAAGCCTTCATTAAATAACTATGAATCATCAACAAAGTTGTATACCTTAGGATTATAGTGTTTTGTATCGATGAATCAGCCTTTTGATACTTGGTTCATTGATTCTTTACTTGGTTCTTTTGCTTCACACTGGTTTGTTGACGATTCAGAAGCTTTATGACACTTTTCTTTGTGAAACACTGTGTTCAGGATTTTCAGTGTTAGCTGCCAACTCACAGAGGTAACACTCTCACTTTTATTACTTGAGTCTGTTATTTAAAAAAAAAAAATACATTTTTTATAGTAATCAGTCATTGTCACATGCTTTTTTGGTAACTTTTTTGTATTTCTTATGGATATTTTAAAATGTTTTTTAAAACTTTATGTAATTTGCAATATGTGTTTTAAATGTTTTAGGTCTGAAGATGGGATAAGCATCCCGAAACTAGTCACCTGAAATAAATATGAAGTGGAAAATCATCTTGCTTCTCCTTGGCTGGATATATAGTATATATATATATTTATGTGTGTGTGTGTGTGTGTGTGTGTGTGTCACACTGTGTGTGTGTATGAGAGAGAGAGAGAGAGAGAGAGAGAGAGAGAGAGAGAGAGAGAGAGAGAGAGAGAGAGAGAGAGAGACAAGGTACGAGGAAGAGGGACAGAGGGCACGAGCAATCGGAAAAAGTGTGGAAGGGTAGGGAGAAGGGTCGGGGTGGAGTATGAATTAGTAAGCTAGACAACGAGGGAAAAAAGGAGAGGAAGGACGAGAGGGAAGGGTAAGAAGTGAATTAAGGGAAAAATGACAAATTACAAAGAAACATATTCTTTTCGGCTGAAACAAATATTAAACAGAATACAGAGAGGCACTTCAACTGACACTAATTGTAAGTCATCACTTCGACTGGGAATTGGAAGGTAAACAATAAGTTTCATTGCATACTGGACCCTGCCAGCATTTGTGCCGCGTCCCTAACATTATTCAGCCCCGGCCATACCTCGTTTTGAAGTGATGAAATGAGAGCGAATTCTGATATTTTCCTCGACGCCACACGGTAACATAAAAAGCTCATTATTTTAACCTACAGGTATAGTGGAAACCTAGTTCCTGGAAGAATATATATATATATATATATATATATATATATATATATATATATATATATATATATATATATATATATATATATATATATAAAACCATCATCAACATCATCAGCCGTTTGAATGTCCACTGCAGGACCGGCTCATCCCGACCGAAGTGGGGACGACACAGCCTATGTATCTCTACGAAGTGGCGCTGTCTGGTAGAGACTGTATGTATGGTGAGAAGTGCTTGCAAGTGTAATTGTAGTGTTGGAGTGGCTTTGGATGTGTGTATAGTCTGTGAACCAATTGAAATCGGCCGGCGCAAGCCGACTGAGTGCAAGCATACTTTATAGTATTCAACACTGGTTCAACCACAGCACCCCTTATGTCCGCCAAAGCAGTACGTGGTCGGAAGAATGCTCCCAAAGTTTATTACTCTGGCGGGACGCGAACTCTCGTTCTCCAGCGTACGAAAACGCACACTTCACCACTGTACCACAGAGGCTCCACATACCTATCTATCTATATCTATCTATCTATCTATCTATCTATCTATATATATATATATATATATATATATATATATATATATATATATATATACAGTATATATAAATGAGCCACGTTGTTTGTTTGTTTGTTCTTCAATCACTCCCAGACCAAGGGCTAGAGACACCCAGACCCATATACTGAATCAGGGTGACCCTGGGATGGTTTTTTGGGAGTCAAAATTCAGATCTAGTTAATTTTGTGTCACCGATAGAGTGTTCTTTCTTTTTGGACCGGGCAAAGCCGGGTACCCCTACAGGCCAACTTTTAGCATGGAGACTCACATGACCTCCAGCTCTAACATAGGCTATGTGAGGTTGACCTCTGAGGTCATTTTAGGTCACATGGTCTTTGTGGATAGAAAGGAAGATTTAACTAGAACAAATAGGATGAAAGTGTTCACGTTTGTGGCCCGGGAACGCGGGTACCCCTGCTAGTATATATGTAAAACTATGGTGCTCTTTTATATATATATATATATATATATATATATATATATATATATATATATATATATATATATATATATATATATATACGAATTCGGCACACACACGCGCGCCCGCGACATGGCGGAGTTGGAAAAATAGTCGGAGTATAGACTGCTTGTTGTTGTGTGATACTTATATGGAGTGATTAACTCTGTATGAAACGTAGTGAAGTACATCAGGCCTTATAATGTAGACTAAGAGGAGACATGTTTCAAACGCGCGAGGCAATCTTACTCTCGATAATTCTCCTGATAAGGGAGATCTTGACTAAATTTTATGAAATCACTTTTAGGAATAATGCACGAATTATAATGAATCACAGTGATAACGTATGTCAAATGTGTTTGAACTGTACTGCTATTCTCATAACTAATTAAACCTTACACCATTATTTCAGTCTGTGTGGTTTTTACATGAGTAGATAAAAGATTTAACTTTAAAGGGAACAAACAGTTATGGAGGATTAGTATACCAACAATGAAATTATATCAGTCACAGCCAAAACAGATTTAGAGAATTAATTGCCAAAAGGTCAAGTTCCGTCAATAATCATAATTCAATTCAAAAACAAAATAATCAACAGATCAAATGCTACCATCCTTATAATCATAATCTCATCATAATCATTAAGGTACAAAAAAATCTGGTCATAACCAAAAATAAGTTAATAAGATAATCATAATAAAATCACAATTAGTAAAAACTAAAACCAAATAAGACTAATCAAATCATAATAAAAAAAAAATCCAGACAATAATCATAATCAAATTCCATAATCATGTCCATGTCTGCCATGGGTGGGAGCAAATCAAAATCTTTCAACATGGACGTGGGCGTAAAGCAAGGATATGTCATAGTTCCTGTCATTTTCAACATCTGTCTTATTGCAATCACCCTTTTATGTCACCAACAAATGAATCCTGATGATGGAATTAGTATTTATTTCCATCTAGATGATAAATCATTTAATCTCAGACGTATTCAAGCGCAATCAAAGACTGAAATGCTCATTTCCTAGAGTTACAATACGTTATTGACTATGCTATCTTTGCACATACCACAGAACCCCGACAACAGAGTCTCACCATCGCATACAATATTACCATGCAATGGGATTGGGAATAAATGTCAATAAAACAAAAATAATATCTCAGAGAAACAACTCAGCAGAGTCTCTTGCGATTCAGACAAATAGCGACAATGTAAAACAATTGGAGAACTTTACCTATCTTGAAAGTGTGCTCACAGATAAATATGACATCGATGCAGAAGTCCTTTCACGAATCAGTCACGCCGCAGCCTTCTTTGGGCGGCTCAGATCCAGAGTCTTTGAAAACACCAACTTGACAATTGACACAAAGGTATCAGTATAAACAAGGGCTGTATGCCTCTCCACCCTCCTATACGGTGTTGAATCCTTGACTGCTTAGCAGCATCACATCTAACAGCTTGAGTCGTTTCACATCCAGTGCTTGCAGCTCATCCTGGGACTCAGGTAGGAGGATGAAGTCCCTCACTCACATATTCTTCAGCCAGCAAAGTCAATCAGCATAGAAACCATGCTGGCTAAAAATCACTGAAGATGGGTCCGACACGTGTTCCGCATGCCTGAGCACCGCCTTCGCGGCCAGGTTCTGTATGGTCAACATCTTGCAGCACACAGCACTCCAGGGGGGCAGAAGAGGAGAGATAAGGATCATATAAGGATAACTCTGAAGAAATACAACATTGTATCAAAAGATCTTGATCCTAGTGTCCCTGGCAGTGGAGAGCTCTCTGCAGCGATGGAACCATTCATGCTGAAAAAGCTCGGAACCTGGCCAGCGAAGAGCGTAAACAACGGAGGCACAACCAAAACAGAGTTCTCCCGGCAAACCAGGACTTGACATGCCAACTATGTGGGAAAGTTTGCTGATTCAGAATTGGCCTGCATAGTCACAGACGCTGGCACCAATGACAATGAGAGTATAGTAGACGTCTTCTTATGTAGCAGAAGGACAGCTTCAAGTGTGTTTGTTTCAGTGTTTGTGTGTGTGTGTGTGTGTGTGTGTGTGTGTGTGTGTGTGTGTGTGTGTGTGTGTGTGTGTGTGTGTGTGTGTGTGTGTGTGTGTGTGTGTGTGTGCTTCGGAGTCGTCGCCGCTGTACAGTGAGGCATAATGCTCATATAATAATTTTAGCGTCCGGCCTGATGTAGTATTCATAAGCCCGATGTCAAACAAATACTCCCCCTCCCCACCCTAAAAAAATATGCATATATATTCCACGCGTTTGGTCATTCAAAAACAAGTGCAGAAGTTAGTGCTTTTGAGCGTGTGTTCTGTTTACAGCTGCTCACCAGCATTTGCATACAGACAAGCTCATACACGGAAAATACATGGACCAGCTTATATCTTACTGTAAAAACAGTTATTGAGAATTCTTATACTTCATCATCATCATCATCATCATCGTCGTTGTCGTCGTCGTCGTCGTCGTCGTCGTCGTTGGCTTGTCGTTATCGTCGTCGTCATCACCATCCTCGTCGTCATCGTCGTCGTCATCACCACCATCGTCACCATCACCATCACTATCACCATCACCATCATCACCATCATCATCACCATCATCATCATCATCATCACCATCATCATCACCATCACCATCATCATCATCACTATCACCATCATCACCACCACCACCATGCTCATCATCACCATCTTTTTCATTTTTTCTTCTTTTCTTCATACAGGCAAAATAAGACTAAATTCTATCCGGGTGTTCGCTGGCGGGTGGCCATACTTTGAATTACTAAGTTATACACACGGTGCACCTCGCTGTTTACTAACACACACACACACACACACACACACACACACACACACACACACACACACACGGCAAACATTCACCTGGCTCAAAAGATAAAAAGGAACGGGCGAACAGATTTTCATTTCATAATTATTCCACGTACAGTACGTGTAGTTGACATTACTACTTCAGTCCTCCTCTCATTCCATTCACTGCCATGCTGAAACTTTATTTTTTTCCCCGCTCATTTCGCCACCCACACAGCAATAATATACACATTCACCTACAAATGGGCTTGTATTCTCCTTGGCTTAGGAGGTTACTTAGGATCCTTTCCTTAACCATTTAGATAATATCTTAATATTATCTTTTATGCTATGAATATGTATCTACTAACGTTGAATAGTACACAGACTATCAAAAGAGAATATTAACGTGCATTACTGATACAGCGGTTGCTACGAAAGTAATGTTAGGCGTTTCCTTGGCCAAGAAGAATACTATCACAGGAGAGACAGAATAATATGGTGCGGGAGCGTTGGGGGATTGGGACGGGAAGAAAGGGCAGACCAAGAATGAGGAGAGATAGAGGAGATATTTTCCAGGGTTAAGTAAATTGATATGTCGACGTTTTTGTCCGACCTTCTTTGAGATCGGCCTAGAAGAACGAGTGTTGTTGGATTACTTACTAATTTAGTTACTGAGCTATTGAGGGGCAGATATGAAATGTACCTTTGGCAACCCTCCTGCAGACTTTGGTACAGTTGTAAATGTATTTCTAGTACCACACTATAAGATTCCCAGAGAATTTAGTCATATTTTCAAAGAAGCCTATGTTATAAATATCTAAAGATTCTTTATGGTTATAAAATTTCATCTTGTAAAAGACATGTTCAGGTTCATTTTATTCATTTATTTTTTTTTTTTTTTTTACTTTTTTTTTTTTTTTTTTTTTTTTTGCCGCACCCACAATGAGGTCAGATTTAGCGCTTGTCCCTTCCTATGTTACTTTTCCCCTCCCTTACTCACTGAGTCATTGCATTGGCTTGAAGAATGGAGCCCAGGGTTTATGACAGGAGATTAGGAAAGCGAAATTTCGCACAGTGGTAGACCACACGCTGGGCCAGATTTCAGCCAGGATGTAACCCCGTAGGTCCGCCATCCATGGAGGCCCCTGGGTGTTCCATCCAAAACGGCAAGGCAGAACAGTTTTTAACCTAGGAACACAAATTTTTGCACATCGATAGAACTACATCCGTGGCAGGTTACAGACATGATGGGATCCCCCTTCAGAGTGTGAGTGGCCCCTTAGTGTTCTCAAGCAAAGTCGTCATGCATGGCCAATAATTTTTAATGAGAAACATGAAATTTTGCATACTGACATATATTCAGCTCGGCCATGTTTTGGAAAGGGTGGAGCTACCGAGGGTCGCTCCTCACGGGGGAAAGAGCGGCCCCCAGGCGTCCCCCCAAAAGCCATTATATACGTCCTTGGTTTTTGACCTAGGAAAACGAAGTTTTGCTTGTTGGTAGACGTTTACCCTGGCCTCGTTTTAAACGGGATGGGCGTGGAAAGGGAGCTGCCCTCAGGGGAAAAATTCCATACATATATATATATATATATATATATATATATATATATATATATATATATATATATATATATATATATATATATATATATATATATATATATATATATTACTCAAGAACGTGGAAGTCACGGGACTAATCTTTTTTCTCCTGAGATTACTGAAGGGGTGGGTGCGGCTATCAAAGATGTCCTTTGTCTAGCTGTACAAACAATATACGAGAAACATAACATAGTTTAACAAAATTAGTTCAGCAGGATCGACAACCAGTTGTTAATAAATCTCGCTGGTGATGTTCGTTTCGTTTCGTTTATAAAGTCTCCAGCATGCTTTCATGCGTCGGCCTCGGTCACCTATTGGCGGCTCTCCATGCCGGTCGATTTCTGGCAACCTTCCTACTCAGTTCTTTATCGCTGAGGTCACACTCTATGACCTCATCCCAGTTTTTCTTTTTTCTGTCTGCCTCATGGTGTAAATTACCAGTCCAATTATAAGCCACATGTATGAAGGGAAAAGTATTATTGTATCATGATTTTCTACTATCAGGATATTGTCACAAGAGGCAATATACTCATTATAAATCTTATACTCTATTAGGCACATTATTGGAATACCACTGATGCTAAATATAAGAAAAATATTAAAATATAAATGTTTTCACTCACTCTTCCAGAGGAACTTTAACTAAAAACATACCCTGTTGTTGTCCAATCTTCATTTCCTCCAGAGGATACGAAGCTCAAAACACTCTTCCTATACCATACAACCGGAAGTTATCATTCCATATTAACTGTTGCCACAGTATTTTAGTACCGGAAATATGGTTACCACTTTCTCAATAACCTCTTCGCCACAAACTGGGAAATAAATCTTCAGTTATGTGCAGAACTGGGAGGGGGAAGTGTTCCAAGCAGTGTTGGTGTAGATGAAAAAAGTGACTACCTTATACCCTCTTTCTCCTAAAACGTATCGCTGACTCAGTTCTAACTTAGAAACACTAAATGTAATACCACTATGAATAAACCTTATCTACGAAGAGTATAATTAGAAAAATCGTACTTGGTCTTATTCCCCAGCAGTTACTATTTCTTAAATTCTGTGCCATTCTTGTTTATGGCAACATCTGGAAAGCTACTGATAGGTGTCTTATGCCTCAAGGAGACAGAACCACAATATTCTTGTGGAAGAGGTATTAGGTGGAGATACAGGTAAATCAAATCTTTATTCTGCACATCATTACATATTTCATTCAGCAAAGTGGCAATATCATATCAGCAAATGAGGAATAATAAGGAAAGACTACAATATCTTCATAGACCTGCGGCGGCACTAGGCATCAGTTGATGGAACAGTTGACATGTCATAACATCTCAACATTTCAAGCTGGGCAACTTTGAATTTCATAAGTCGCTAAAATGCCTTCGTATAAACCAAAACTGAAAATCACCTAATAGTCAGCTGATGCATCAGCTGACCTAACAGTTGACATGTTAAATCAACTTAAAAGTTCACGCTGAGCAAGTTTGGATTTTGTAAGAAAATCGTTCAGGGCTGTCTAATAGCAGATATTCGAACTTACCTTGAAGGAGGAAAAAAAAAAAAAGAATCCCCCAGGTGTACCACTTATAGACCAGTTGGCCCCCCCGCAGGTAAAAAGACAAAATCAAATTCTGACACAAACTAACGAGTACGATTTCATAACGATATTAGCTGCCAGTGACACAACGTCTTCTAAACTGAGCGAACTAGCCCTATATAACTATTACAAGAGCTCACTCAGCTGGAGCACATACCTCCACCACACGCTACTCACTGAATTGTGAGGATGGCCATAATACATTGAAGAATTTCTTAATTTTTAAGTGAAAAATTAAGATATTCAGAGGAATAACATTATAGTTATTATACTGTAAAACTTTCAACTGTGCTTCAGTATCAAGTGAGTTACTGAAAAAGCATACTGTAGACGGGGTATTGAAGGTGTGGACGTAGGTGGCTTCAGATATTCAGAATTCATATTAAAAACAGTTTTTCCTTTTCGTAATCCTGTACATCGTTTTGTGAGATCCTGAAGAGATAGATTATAGAAAAGGAAATATGAGCTCTTATGCATGCTGTGGATTGCCTATACTACGGAACATGTTGTAGAGTCAAGTTGTATACGTAACAACAGTTCAAACATCCGAGTCTTCTTCATCCTGGAAGTAAAGAATCATATTCTTTGTTTTCGAGGGTGGAGGCGAAAAGGGGTGGGATAGAGGTGTTTAGGGATTTATGAAACCAGGTGCAAAATGTACAGGAGCTTCAGGCTATCTTCAGCATAAAATCACCGCGTGCGATGTTTGCGTGTAATGAAAACACTCACGAAGTTCCTTCTGGATTCGTTGATAAAGTATTGACTTTTTTTTTTTCTTTTTTTTCTGGAGAAGCAAACAAGCAACAAGTCGGGGTCCTTTTTGCACCTTTGGTAGCCGAGGTAATGGCCACAGTTTATCATACTGGTCTTTTTAACTTACAAAGACCACTGTGTGTTAGAACAATATCTCCTAGTTGTGATGAACACTGGGATGGTTAAAACTAAAATAAACGTGGGGTGAACATATTTTTCCCTGTCCTACCTCCCAACACGTCCATTATTTTATTATCTCATTTGCTGACAATGTTTCAAAAGAAATAATGTCTTATTCAATAATAGTTGCTATAGCTTCACTTCATTCTGTTTTTATACAGTATCAAATTCATCCGTTTCCTTAATGTGTGTAGAATAATATGCATCAATATTGATTATAACAATGCAATAATAATAATAATAATAATAATAATAATAATAATAACAACAGCAACAATAGTAATAGAACACCATGAAATTGTCCAATGACAATTTTGATAAAGAAAAACTTACCGTAGCCATTGCCTACTAAAAGCCAAGCTATAACGGGACCTTGAGGTCAAGGGCATTGATCTTGTATTATGTCACTTTAGGTCATCAAAGTGTATAAGTCCACCAAGTTTTGTGGTTCTAATTTTAATCATTTATGGAAAATTAGGTGATATTCCGAATATCTGGAAGTCCTAATACTCCTTTCTACACTTGGTCTGCCTTAAGGCCATATTGTAGTGAAATTTCAGCCTCCTAGCTCTAGCAGTTCTGGATATAGTGTGGCTAACCCATTTTTCTGTGTTCCGGATTATATCCGGAGATACGTTTGACAGAGTCCCATCATATTTGGCTAAAAGAAGCAGACAGCTGTCCAACTAAGTTGACTACGTTGGAAGGCTGTAGGCCATATAGACTTTGAATTATCACGAATAAAAATAACCAAGAATAATAATGACTAGAACACCGGAAAATTGTTCAAGGACAAATATGATAAAAACTTTCCACTGTCATTGCCTATTAGAAGCCGAGCTATAAAAGAGACATTGAAGTCAAGGGCACTGAACTTACGCATGTCACATTTGGTTTTTACATTCTATAAGGTCACCAAGTTTGATGACTCTAGCTAAAATCCTTTATAGAAAGTTAGGTGACATCCGAAACATCCGGAAAGTTCCAGTTTTTCACCCAGGCGAGGTCAAGGTCACTGATAATGCGCATGTCACTCTAAGTCGTCACAGACTATGAGCCCACCAAGTTTGGTTGCTCTACAGTAGTTTCAATCCTTCATGGAAAATTAGGTGGCATAAGAGCCGGAAAAATCCCAATTTTTGACCTCAGACGATCTTAAAGAATAAACATCCGATTGAAACCATACTCCTCTCTGCACGGCGTTTGCCTTAAGGCTATACTGTAGCAAAATTTCAGCTTTTAGCTTAAGCAGTTCTTGAGACAATGTGGCTAACTGACTCTTTTGTAATAATATTGACAAAACAGCAAAACTTCCCAAAGGAATGTGGGAAGTTTTGATAATGATAATAATAATGATGAGTGAATGGAAACCTGGCCCATTGGATTGGGCAAACCTAGGCTGTCTGGACGTTGCTACTCCTCACCCTGCCCTAGCGTGGGAACGGAGGTCCGGATGATGATGATGATGATGATGGTGATGATGATGATGATGACGATGGCGATGATGATGATGATGATGATGATGATGATGATGATAATAATAATAATGATAATAACAAAAATAATAATAATAATAATAATAATAATAATAATAAAAACAACAACAACAATATCAATAGCAACAACAATAATAACTAGAAGCGTTGCTTATTGCTGGAGCAACAAGTAGGTCTTCTGTCGAGAACAAAGTTGTACAAATGTTGTGAGCTGGATTTACAAAGCTGACGTTTATTTTATGATTACTGTTAAAGTGTAAGAGAGATAAGCAAGACAAGTTATGTTCAACATGTATCAACAAATTCTGGACGTTATAAAGACTTTACAACATTGTTTAACATGTTTTAATGAAAGGAAAGCATTCGGAAGCCAAACGCTAATCGTCCGCCAGAATATGCTGTTGGCCAAGTCCAAGATATAGGCCATGTCTTGATACCCTGAAGGTTTCATGTTGATAGCTCAAGTCGTTCTTGAGATATGAATGGTGCTAAAGGTGGGTGATAAAAACTAGTTGACCTTTGGCAGCCATTTTGGTGACCTTGACTTTTACCCTGACCCCGAGTGTCCATTTTCGAACTCGGCCAAAATTTTGGTCATATCTTGATGCCTGAAGGTTTCATGCTGATAGCTCAAGCAGTTCTTGATATATAATAGGAACAAAACACACACACACACACACACACACACACACACACACACACACACACACACACACACACACACAGAGCAGGTAAAAACATTATCGCTTCACCCTCTAAAGGCGGGCGATAACAAATCCTCAATGGTTAATGAGTTTTTCAACCAAACGTTTTAGGGACCGTAGCTCCTTAACATAAGGGGCCTGCTCCTTTTTCTTGATATCAAATGAAAGAACTCATAAAACAGCACAACTTTTATTCACTATATTCTAACAAAATGTTTACATGTTAACCCGTTGCGTGCTATCATTTTTAAGCCCTATTAGTCACCTCCGTGCCGGCCATTTTTTGAGCTTTTTATCATCATCATCATCATCATCATCATCATCATCCGGACCTCCTTTCCCACCCAAGGGCAGGGTGAGGAGTAGCAATGTCCAGACAGCCCAAAATTGCCCAATCCAATGGGCCATGCTTCCATTCACTCATCATTCAAGCCCCCGGAATCCTGGCTCTATCGGATATGCCAAAAACATTCACCAAGTTCTGTAGCATCACATAATCGTATCCAACCTTTTTTTTATTGGCTAAAATGATAGATTCTGATGTGATAACAACGAATTTCTCCATTAAAATGCTCACCAAAGCTCAGAAATGGGTTTTACTGAGTCCTGCATACTCGTATACAGGTATTCCTGTTCTCTCACGCTCGCCATGTAGGTGAGAGAAAGCCTTTTTCTATGTAAGGTAGACTCAGGTATTTATGCTGGGAAGGTATAGCAATGTTCAGTACACTTTTCTGATTACTTATTACTTCAATATCTGTCACAATTTGCGTGTCTCTCTCACTGTGAATGCATTGTCTTACACTTACTTGAAGATAGGTACAACCTAACTTCACTACGAACAGTCCTGGCACTTACAAGAAGGTATTTACAGCTTGACATGACTATATACAGTTCTAACACTTACAAGAAAATATTTACAACTTGTTTTCACTATGTATAGTCCCTTCACTTAGGTTAAAATATTTACAACATGCCTTCGCTATGTTCAGCACTGGGTGAGGCACACAGGCAGAGTGAGGCAGAGCGAGTGTGAGGGGTGGAGTAAGTGTGTGTATGGCCCTGACCGCCTGAGGCGTGATAGAGGAACAGTTAACATACATGCCTGCCAATTT
Source organism: Coenobita brevimanus (assembly GCF_032717465.1). NCBI lineage: Eukaryota > Metazoa > Arthropoda > Malacostraca > Decapoda > Coenobitidae > Coenobita > Coenobita brevimanus. The sequence continues at coordinate 16,124,524 of NC_137053.1, read as the reverse complement.
TTACCCACGAATCTTGAAAAATGTGGTCTCGGTGAATGTTTTAATTTTAAACCGTTTTTTAAAATGGCACTGGCACTGACCACAGATTTTTGTTAGACCGTTTTAAAATGGCACTGGCGCATGGCGGGTTAAGTGATAGAAACAAAATCGTCGAAAAAACTAACAATTTTACCCTTCCTTATTTCAGGTCCAGGCGATTTTTTTTTTTTTTTTTGCAAAACTTCCGGTCAGATTGAAATATATGGGGATCAGCTACAATGTCTAGACTACCCAAATCTCGAAACTCATTGCATAGCTCTTTTCGTTTCTGAGTTTTTGTATGCACAAAATAATTTTTTTTTCCCTCAAAAAATGACGTTTTCTCGAAACAGGAAGTAGATTTTTGAAAAATTAAAAATGAGTTAGAAGCATCTACTAGCGTTGCATATTGTCTGAGAAAATAAACGAAATCAAACATCAAACGTCTGAGCTATGAACGTTTGAAAAAGGGGGAGGAGAAAAAGAACAATAAGACGAAACAGGAGATTGACAAGGTCTGTTGGAGGTGGAAGACTTTAATAATAACAGAAGAAGAAGAAGATGAAGAAGAAGAAGAAAAAAAAAGAAAAAAGAAGAAAAAGAACCTGGAATGTGCAACAACCGCGTCCATCAGTTGGTCTAAGCGTCGAATATTTGCCCTATGACCTTGACCTTCGATTGACTGTTCTCAATATTTAATAAGTTAATTCTCCCCTTATGATCATTTCTTCCCTAAATCTGGTTAATATCCGACCAAGACTATCTGAGCTGACATAGTCAAGTGACATTGTCCTTTGATCTTTCGCTAAATCCATGAGTTTTGATTGATTATTTTCAAAATTGGTTTGCCTAATCCCTTCCTTAGGGTGAACACTTAGATGAAATTTGGTGTACTTCAGATAAAACTATCTAATTTGACCCTGCTATTTGAACTTGATCTTTGACATATTGTTCTCAGAAACAATAGGACCCGTCCCCTTCGTGATCCTCAGTACGTTCAGCATGTACTGTACGGTACGAAGCAAACTAAATCTATTTGTTATTTTGTTCATCCGCAGGAAAACGAGTCGAAGTTTGATATTGTCCAATGGCCTTGGCCTTTAACAGACACTAAAAAACAAAAACTTTTTTCTAAAATGCTATTAAGAAGTAGGAATGGCAAAAGTGCACGGATAAGAGATGAAAAAAGCACAGAAACAAGAGAACATTTGGGATGCGAGGAGTTTTGGAGACCTACACACATTACTGCATTCCACACTTTTGCCAGACTTGTAGCTGGTGGAATGTAGTAATGGTTATAGGTCTCCATATTTCCTCCCATCCTGAATGCTCTCTTGTTTCTGTGCTTTATTCATCGCTTATCTGTGCACTTTTGCCATTTCTACTTCTTAACAATCATTTTAAAAGAAAATTTTTGTTTTCTAGTTTATGATCTTTTTTAAGTATAATTATGCATGAAGTAAGTGTTTGACTAGCATTGTAACATTTACAGCATGTGCCTTCCTGTGAAAAGTCTACTGGTTCGCTCTTCAGCTAACGAATATTGCGCAAAATGGCGTACTTATGGGTAACCGCGATGCGGTTTTCAGGTCGTAACTCGCAAACCGTAGCCTGAATGCTTTTCTAAACATGAAAAGAAATATCTACACTTGACAAACAGCGTTTTCGTGTATGGTACGCTAGCGTACGCATTTTTGTTTTGGAGTTATGACTGATGAAGAAGAGAGAAAGAAAGAATTAAAGAACAAAATCGGTATTTCTGCTGTTCGATTTTGCGACTCATACAAAGGTTAGCAAGACCTTTAGAGTAATTTTGCACTTGAATAGATGGGGTCTTTTAGTTCTTAAGCTTAGAAATAAGCTTTGCGACCGTTCTCGTGCGAATGCTCCGAACCTGCGCCATTCCTACTTCCAGAGTGCTACCGCACGTCGTGTTACTCAAAACTGAATCCAGTTGTTCTTTCCTGATACTTATCTTTTTCCACCCAGCCTCACATAAATCAGATCAAAACTGCTATATCTGCCTTTGTCCTTGTAGCTTGACAACATGTCTTTCCTTGTGGCTTTGACCTTTGACTGATTGTTCTCAAAATCGAATCCTTTTATCCTTGCCGTACTTTAAATGATTCTACTAGGTTTGGCCTAATTTGGATATAAACTTGGCCTTGTCATGTGACCATGACGTTCAACCTACTATGATCAAAGGAAAAAGATCAACCCTATGGGTGATCATCAACCTACTTACCAACTTTGGTCCAGATCAGATGGAAACTGTTAGTACTTTCGTTCATAGGCAGACTCATAGGTTGAAATTTGATCTTGTTCTCTTATTTCGATGTTAGACTGATTATTATAAAAACTTAATCCCTTCATTCTTTCTTTCTACTCTTGTCGAAAGTTTGATCCAAACTGGATAAGAACAAAAGTTGTAATCTGTCTTTGCTAGGACAAGCTTTGGCCTAGATCTGTGACCTTGTTTTTTTGTCTATTGTCTTAAGGAACAGCAGGTTTCCTCACCGGTTGTTGTTCAACCCTTCAAAAAAGATTAAAGTAGAAGAAAGTGCTTTAAGTTACTCTGTTAACACACACACACACACACACACACACACACACACACACACACACACACACACACACACACACACACACACAGGCATAATAAAACATAACACCCCCGCTTGCTTTGCGAGCGCGGGTGTGACTAAACGAGAGCAATAAGAATGGTCAGAGCAATAATTTGAAATCTTGCAGCAAAAAATCCCGAAAATAACGCTCATTAGCGTGACAAATATAGGCTAATTACTGTGGGTAGTTTTGTGCAGAGTGCCACATGAATTTTCGGTAGCTCCTTAACTGCGGAAAACACTTCGAAAGTAAAATGGCTAAATGTTATCTTGATTAATTCTTTCTCAAGAAATGGATCCTCTTAAATCCAGCTATTGGATGTCAAATATTGATGCTCTGGTTCCCACTTGACAGCATTCATCGATGGGATAGTGGTACTAAAGGGTCAGTATTAACAATAATAATAGTTGTATTCAGCATTATTATCTCTGTCCTTTATCCCACCAAATGTCTGGGAGAGGTGAAAGACAGAACCATACAACAGGAGTATTGTGTATAGCATAATAACAGAAATACCAATTCTTACATGAAGGAAGAATCAGAGATTGCAACACCTACGCCCACCAACTGGTCTAAGGGACGAATATTTGCCTTGGCTTTGCGACATGTGACCTTGACTTTTTGCTTGTTCGCCTCAAAATCAAAATGTCAACCTCTCGGGAGATCCTCAATTAATCCACGAGGTTTGATCCAAATCATATTACAGCCGCTTTACATACACTCTTCACACATAGATGCACAGGTCGAAATTTGACCTTGTCCTGTGGCACTGACTCTTGACATATTGCTCTTAAAGCTGAAAAGCTTCTTTCTTGCCTGACCTTTTACACTTCCACCATGTTTGGTTGAAATAAAACCAAAATTATTTTAATTAACCTTGTCTGTAATTCTGACATTCGGGCGTTCCTGTTGACCTTGGTCTTTAATAGTCCTCAAGAACAATAGGTTTACTCCATGAGGGATCCCCAGCAAGTCCACCAAGTTTGGCTTCATAATGGATTAACACTTTTGGGTATTGTTAACAAATATACACACGAGTCGAATTTTATTCTTGCTGTCCGACCTTGACACGTGACTGACCATTACCAAAACTGAATGTCTTCATTCGCCCTTTACTCTCAGCCCATCCGCCAGGTTTAGCATGAATTGGATGAAGTTGCTCTGTAAGCTGATTCCCCTAGGTCAGAAATTGACCTGGACCTGTGATCTTGACCTTGCACTTTTTTTTTTTTTTTTTTATAATTGTAATACTGAATGTCTGTCACTCAACTATTCCACCAGGTGAAGTTAAATATGGATATAAAATTGTCAGAGTTATTTTGTAACACACACTCAGAAACAGTAGATACCCCCCTCCCCCACACACAGACATACACATACACGTCAACGCATAACATCTAATCTTGCTTCACAAGCGCAGGTGTAATATATGATAAATTTGACAATAAAGTACAGCGTATCTTCACTCTCAACTACCTTCACTGATCCTCGCTCTTTATCTCATCCTTGACCCACCTCATGTTTTATTTGGCTCCCTCTGGTCACCCATGTCTTTCAGCGTATTCCAACACTGCTCGCAAAATTCCACTTTTTCATGGTGACCGCCATTTCCTAGTGAGACTGAACAGAGGCAGAGAATACACTGTAGGCAGAACAGGGAAAGGTAACAGAATAATAGCAGAGGCATTCAGAATGGGAAGACACAAGCACAGAAGTGAAATAGACAAACACAAAACTAGAGGTGACGGAAACAGAGCCTATCATGGAAACTGAGACGCAGGAGGACAGATAAACGCAGGAAGAGAAGCTACAATTGTAGGACATTCAGAGAAATTGGGTCACTGAGACAGACATACTGAAGTAGATATGAAAACACAAATAGGTTTAGCCGGACAGAGACATTGACAGGTATGGATATAACAGCAGGTACAGCACAAACAAACACAGACAAATGGGGAATTGAAGAAAGTGACAGTCACAAATAAATAGATACATTATCTGGAGCAAAAATAAAAACAGAAGAAGATAGACAGAAAAGACAGAAGAAGACAGACAGAAACAATCCTGAAGGCAGAGTCGCATATGCACGAGTAGACCGAGACACTGGCGAAAACAAACGTGAAGACAAAAATAGACACAAACAGACAGAGATACAGACAGAAACAGTTACAGATAGAGAAAGACACAGCAGACAGACACAGATTGAAGCTGAGGTGAAGACAGAAGAAAAGACAGTTGAAGAGAGACAAAACAAGCTGAAAATAGTGAAACAGACTACGAGCAAGGGAAAAAATGAATACGAAAGCATCCATTGACAATTAATTACTGGCGCAGAGAAAGAAGGACTGTGTGTTCAGGGGAATGGAGGGGGGGATAAGGACTGTGAGTTTTAATGTGCTTTCATTCTTGGAGTATAAAAGAACGTGACAGTATGCTTAATGTTTCATATATACTGGAATATTTGCTGTGTGTCCGTACTGTACTGTCTGCTATGGGATATGAAATGCTTATATGTGTTTGAATTGTGTTCCTATAGCCTATGTGCGATACCGAACACTGATACTTTCATTTGGTGAGTGTACAGATGCAAGTTGAATATCCTGTTGAATAAAATCACACTCTTTTTTTGCTTGAGAGATGCAGATGATGCCAGGGAAGGTTAGAGAGGTAGACAGAAGGAATGGATGAAAGAGAAAAGTCGGAAAAGGGAAAGGGGAAAAGGAGATGTAACGATTCAGGAAGGAAGGAAGGAAGGGAAAAGGGGAGGGAAGGAAAGAATTAGGAGGAGAGGGAGAGTCTAAAGTAGGAGAGGTGTAGGCAGCGGTGGAGAAAGAGGTAAAGAGATAGCTCAGTTACTATTCTCCAGTATTTACATTCAGTTATTCAGAGGCCAGTAAGAATATGTGAAAAATGGGTAGCAGTTTCCTGAACTACTGCTAGTGAAGCACGGGGTTTTAATCACTTTCCTTTAATTGTATCATTTTCATAATTCCGCCCTCATCGTAAATCCCCGAAATATATTTACAGTATTTCCCACTGGGAACAGGGTGAGGCCTGACAAAACTGTGCGTGTATGTAACATGATTTTATGTGGGTATGCATGTTTATGAGTATGTATATTTGATGTGAATATACATGTTCAAGTTTACTTTCAGTCTTTTTTGTGAATATGTTTTGTGTCTTTATAGACATGTTCGTATATGATAGTGTCCTTCTCAAAGTTTATTTGATGGCGACATGCGTTCATGCATATATTTATTAAGTAGTTTATAACTCCAATATCTCATAGCTGTAACTCTGAGCCATCCATCCGAGCGCACCCAATTTTCGCAATATAGTACTTAAGTAAGTATTCTCGTATATGTACAGTATATGGATTCATAAGTATTTTCGTGTGTGTGTGTGTGTGTGTGTGTGTGTGTGTGTGATAGGCTTGTCATAACTGATCATCAAAGTTGTGTGTGTGTGTGTGTGTGTGTGTGTGTGTGTGTGTGTGTGTGTGTGTGTGTGTGTGTGTGTGTGTGTGTGTGTGTGTACATAAAGGTGGTGCGCGCAACTCATACAATATTGCTGAATCATAAAAAAACTCATTCCACTTCCCCTTGTGTTGCCCATAGGAAGCAAAATGTATAATTGTAAGTACATTTATGCATATTAATAACGTGCCTCGCAGGGGTATTAAAGTTATACTAAGTGTACTGAAAACAGTCACACAGGCTCGTGTGTGTGTGTGTATATATATATATATATATATATATATATATATATATATATATATATATATATATATATATATATATATATATATATATATGAATCTGTATGCATGGCACCGTTCCCTGTTGTCTAAACTCCCTTGCTATGGACTAAAGTCTTTAGTCCCTTTGATTTCCTCATATCTCAGCGACAGAAAAATAAGAGTAAAAGTAGATGATGTATATTCCAATTTCCTCTCAATTAACGCTGGCATGCCGCAGGGATCAGTTCTTGCACCAACCCTGTTCCTGGTTCATATTAATGATCTCTTATCTACCACCCACAATCCCATCCATTCATATGCAAATGACTCAACACTTCATAGTTCATTCACACTCAGACACCCATTTACAAAGTCTGATATCTCTACCTCTCAACTCAGTATAGCCATCTCCATAAATCAAGACTTATCTACAATCAGTGAATGGGGACGAAACATTGTGCCACCTCTCCATGCCTCTTGCTACACGGGCATCTGGTAGCGCTCATGGCTTGATTGTCACTCAGCCATATTGCAGAACTTCTACCTATCAGAAGTCTTTCATTCCCTAAACTGCATCTCTCTGGAACTCGCTTCCCCAGCGTTGTTTCCCTCCAAACTTCAACCAACAGCTGTTCAAGTCTAACTGTTACAGATACTTTATGAACAGAGGACACCAGTAATCTGGTGTATGGATTAGTTTTTTTTTTTTTTAATTCATTTATTTTTCCTTCCTCTGTTCTGTTATTAAAGAAAAAAAAATGTACATTTATCTCTCTACCTATCTCTCTGTCTATCTATCTATCTATCTACACACACACACACACACACACACACACACATATATATATATATATATATATATATATATATATATATATATATATATAGAGAGAGAGAGAGAGAGAGAGAGAGAGAGAGAGAGAGAGAGAGAGAGCCTCTGTGGTACATTGGTAAAGTGTGCGTTTTCGTACACTGAAGAACGAGGGTTCGCGCCCTGCCAGGGTAATAAATTTTGGGAGCGTTCATCTGGCCATGTACTGCTTGGCGGACATCAGGGGCGCTGTAATTGAACCAGTGTCTCATACTATAAAGTATGCTTGCACCCAGTCGGCTTGCGCGGGCCGATTACACTTGGTTCACAGACTACACACACATCCAAAGCCACTACAACACTACAATTACACTTACAAGCATTTCTCACCCTGCATACAATCTCTACCAGACAGCCTAAGCCACTTGGTAGAGATACATTGGCTGTATCGTCCCCACTTCGGTCGGGACAGGCCGGTCCTGCAGTGGACACTCAAACGGGAAGGGAGGAACAGGGCGATCGAACAAGCTAAATCTGCTTCTTAAAACAAGTTCCAGTGGCCATTTGTGCAAGCTCTGAATCTCAGATCCTGAAAGCAAACACAGACAGAATAACAAACTGTTCTCGTTCCATACTGAAAAAGTCAAGACAAGAAACACTGAAATCTGATGAGGAATAGGCACACAGTGGATCAGTACAACATCCTTAAATCTATTACACTACATGCACAGGCCTAATTCATCACACGATGCTTGAACAACCTCTAAATATTATTCACTTCTCGTAAAAACCTAGTGCGATACATTCTCATTCACTGTCACAAAACGGTGGGTTTTGTCAATACTGTACCGTATCCCAATCCATATAATTATATCTGTTTATCTATCTCTATTTTTTTTTTTCTGTGTGTGTGTGTGTGTGGGTGTATAAATATATATATATATGGAGCCTCTGTGGTACAGTGGTAGAGTGTGCGTATCGTACACGGGTGACCCAGGGCTCGCGCCCCGCCAGGGTAATAAACTTTGGGAGTGTTCACTCGGCCACGTACTGCATTGGCGGACACAAGGGGTGCTGTGTATCTCTACCAAGTGGCTTAGGCTGTGTGGTAGACATTGTATGTAGGGTGAGAAGTGCTTGTATGTGTAATTGTAGTGTTGGAGTGGCTTTAGATGTGTGTGTAGTCTGTGAACCAAGCGTAAATCAACCCGCGCAAGCCGACTGGGTGCAAGCTTACTTAAAGTAAGCGACACTGGTTCAACCACAGCACCCCTTGTGTCCGCCAATGCAGTACGTGGCCGAGTGAACACTCCCAAAGTTTATTACCCTGGCGGGGCGCGAACCCTGGGTCACCCGTGTACGAAACGCACACTGAACCACTGTACCACAGAGGCTCCATATATATACAGTATATATATATATATATATATATATATATATATATATATATGATAGATATATATAGATAGATAGATAGATAAACAGATATAATTATATGGATTGGGATACTGTACAGTATTGACAAAACCCACCGTTTTGTGACAGTGAATGAGAATGTATCGCACTAAGTTTTTACGAGAAGTGAATAATATTTAGAGGTTGTTCAAGCATCGTGTGATGAATTAGGCCTGTGCATGTAGTGTAATAGATTTAAGGATGTTGTACTGATCCACTGTGTGCCTATTCCTCATCAGATTTCAGTGTTTCTTGTCTTAACTTTTTCCGTATGGAACGAGAACAGTTTGTTATTCTGTCTGTGTTTGCTTTCAGGATCTGAGATTCAGAGCTTGCACAAATGGCCACTGGAACTTGTTTTAAGAAGCAGATTTAGCTCGTTCGATCGCCCTGTCCCTCCCTTCCCAGGCAGAAGCTTCCATCGAGGGGAGAAGTGCTGAAGCTCCTGTTCCATATTCATTGTGAAGAAAAAAGGACCCTGAATGAGAGCATGATCATCACATCTATGACAGTGATGGAAATCTGGCACGATGTAAATATCCCGACGAAGTATGAATCTGATATCCGCAAACACCTTTGTCTTCTGCATAAAGAATGGCAAGGTCTTCAGAAGAATATCTCGAGGATGAGTGAGGCAAACTTACGCAACCAAACTTAATTTGATGTTGCTTACAGGGAAATACTTTTTCCCATCACTGTTCCTGAAGACATAAAGTTTTCGATAACCAAAGAGAGACACTTCGTGAGAAGATGGGAGTCTTGGATTGAGAGAGAGAGAGAGAGAGAGAGAGAGAGAGAGAGAGAGAGAGAGAGAGAGAGAGAGAGAGAAACAAGCTGCCAAAATGTCAATCAGGAGGTAAAAAACGAACACAAGCTGAGACAGAGATGCCTGAAAGTGTAGAACAAGTAATAACAATCAGATCTGTTACTGCGGCTTTGCAGTCCTCATCATCTTCGTCAAGAGAAAGTGGGGAACCAAAACCATGTCTTGAAAGAAAGCCAGCAAAACACCAAAAAAAAAAAAAAAAAAAAAAATGCAGGAGCACAACTGAAATAAGTGCTGATTTCGCAACAGCTCTGGATTGTACACAAACAAGCGACAGGTCAGCAAGCTATATTCCTATTCCTTTAGCTCATGAGATGTGACAGGATGTGAATGAATTGTCTTAGTTCTAATGAGAATCGTAAAAGTCGGCTTCAATATCGAGAGGCACGTGCTGAAGAGATCAAGGCCTCATTTACCATACAAAACCCATTTTTCCTGCATTGGGATAGGAAACCAATGTTGTATTTGACTGGCAGGGAAAAAGATGACCGTTTGCCAATTCATGTTTCTGGGGATAAAGGCTGCAAACTTCTTGCAGTCTCAAAGCTGACAAATTCTAAAGCGGCTGGAACATCAAAGGTTATTATGAAACGTTGGAGGACCGGGGTGTACGAGACAAAATCAAAGCTTTGTGCTCTGACACAGCAGAACAATGCAGCTGTCAACGCAGGCAATCGTGGTGGTGGTGTTTGTGTTTGCAATGAATATACCACTGGGTGAGATTTCATTTACTTCACCTGCCAGCATCACATTTTGAAACTTGTGCTTGAAGCTGCATTCTCTGCACTGATGGACCAAGATCAGTCAAAGAGCACCTGTGTTAAGATCTTTGATACAATCCTCAATTTATGTTCAACTCTGGACATACAGGAGTAAACAGCTGGCGTTGCGCAGGCAGTTCACCAAAAAGTGGACATATGAAATCATTCAAAACACATCGCCCACGAGTTCTCCCACTTCCACACCCCACATGTCTAACCACGGGTCTGCAAACATCAGTAAGTGATGACAAAGATGTGGAACAGGCATTGTTGTATCGTCCAGTTACTGTGTACAGTGAGCAGAACTTTGGTGGCTTTAAGAGACTCCGGAATTTCATTTCACATGAATTTGTCATGTGTTAATTTTTAAATGACCCTCATGAAGAAATGGGGTCCGCGCTATGAGAGAAAATGGGTTCTGTGCTATGAGAGAGTTCAATGAAAATTCATTCCCTATAGTAATAAAACACTGTATCTACCTGTGTATGTACGTACGTATGTATGTATGTATATGGAGATATCAGTGCCTAGTTCCTGTCTAGCAGTCTCAGGTTCGACTCCTGGCTAGAGCATTAAATTCTTCCCACATCATGTCCACACACACACACATACACACACACACACAAGGAGACATTAAGTATAGATATGAAAGTGATCCACTCAGAAAGAAGACACAGATACAGAAATGGAAGTAGACAGGGAAAGGCAGGCAGATAAGAAAACAGAAAAAATACATATTTATCAGACCCATTTCACATCATACTACCGAGTAAGGACCTATATTTATGTTTTATATCATAATTTTGTGCGAGTGTTTTATTACTATAGGGAATGAATTTTCATTGAACTCTCTCATAGCACAGAACCCATTTTCTCTCATAGCGCGGACCCCATTTCTTCATGAGGGTCATTTAAAAATTAACACATGACAAATTCATGTGAAATGAAATTCCGGAGTCTCTTAAAGCCACCAAAGTTCTGCTCACTGTACACAGTAACTGGACGATACAACAATGCCTGTTCCACATCTTTGTCATCACTTACTGATGTTTGCAGACCCGTGGTTAGACATGTGGGGTGTGGAAGTGGGAGAACTCGTGGGCGATGTGTTTTGAATGATTTCATATGTCCACTTTTTGGTGAACTGCCTGCGCAACGCCAGCTGTTTACTCCTGTATGTCCAGAGTTGAACATAAATTGAGGATTGTATCAAAGATCTTAACACAGGTGCTCTTTGACTGATCTTGGTCCATCAGTGCAGAGAATGCAGCTTCAAGCACAAGTTTCAAAATGTGATGCTGGCAGGTGAAGTAAATGAAATCTCACCCAGTGGTATATTCATTGCAAACACAAACACCACCACCACGATTGCCTGCGTTGACAGCTGCATTGTTCTGCTGTGTCAGAGCACAAAGCTTTGATTTTGTCTCGTACACCCCGGTCCTCCAACGTTTCATAATAACCTTTGATGTTCCAGCCGCTTTAGAATTTGTCAGCTTTGAGACTGCAAGAAGTTTGCTACTAACATAAACGCATAAATAAACAGAACTATGCGTTGTTGTTTATAGTCAGCATTGTATGTCACTGTCCGAGGCATTATCACACCTGGCTCTGATTTGTTATAAACTACTCCATGAAACTTAAGGTACACCATTAACATTAAACTGGGGCGCTAAATATTGCCGTAGTTAGAACTGAAGTCACGAAATTCACTTATTAACCAGACTCCAGTTAAACACTTAAATCCTGTTCACTATCCCTAAAGCTAATCTGAGCCTCTGATTACTCCACTCTCTCTCTCTCTCTCTCTCTCTCTCTCTCTCTCTCTCTCTCTCGCATTACCAGTTGAAATACCGATGAATAGTTTTACGTCGGGCTGCATTAATTATGCTCACTGCACCATACTCGCACAAAATTATGATATAAAACATAAATATAGGTCCTTACTCGGTAGTATGATGTGAAATGGGTCTGATAAATATGTATTTTTTCTGTTTTCTTATCTGCCTGCCTTTCCCTGTCTACTTCCATTTCTGTATCTGTGTCTTCTTTCTGAGTGGATCACTTTCATATCTATACTTAATGTCTCCTTGTGTGAATATATCTCTCATGTACTAAATAATGTTCCCTCAATGTGAACTCCTTTACTTCGAGATGAAATCTTTTAAGTCATATGAAGGTAGCATGATTAAAAATAAATGCTTTGCAGACACCATCCTATTAAATGGGTAACTGGCCATACTTCTAATCCTTCCGTTATGATAGGTCTCCCTGAAGTGGAATAAATTGTCTAGCGGTAGGAAGTATATATAATGGAACGGTGGTAAAAAATAAGAGTTGTGTTCGAAGAAAGACTGAAATGACGATATAATTCATATTATTAATTTCATATCAGCAGTGAGTGAAACATTTTAACACGACCCGGAGCAAAATATACTATTAGGAGTATACTGGAATGCCATTTAATGAATTAAAAAAAGAATTAATTGCACTAAAAAATGCAGTCATTTCCAACTCTCAGTTTGCTTTTATAAAAATCCACTTAGGGCGGGTTTTTCCTAATATTAAAGTTGGTGGAGCCGCCATATACTCATTCAAAAAATGGCAAATTCTGCTTTTAAAAAGTATGAATGGCGAAATTTATGTGGTCCATTAATTTTACAGTAAGAAAGAGAAACAAAAAGTAACCAGAATTTTTTAGCTTCACTGCAGTAGTTTACTGTTGTTAAAGCAAGAGTTACTGTCACAGAGAAAACATCTAGTTTACGATGTTTTCCAGATTATAATTTCAGTGACTACCACATACAGTTAATCAGCTGCATTTCTTAAACGCGACAGCCTAGAAAAACACTTAAACGAAACACAATAACATCTTCACTTCACGAGGACAGTGGTGCTAAAGAAGCTCAATCCAGTGACAGTAAAGCAGGTTAAGTATCGCAAAGAAAGTCGGTGGTTTTACTTCTTCAGAGCATTAAACCCGTTAACGTTGCCAAAACAAGGGTGGATCTGTTGGCCTCAAGTAACTGTGGCAAAGATTCTGAGAAAATAGCCGGACTGTGATGCGTCGATCCCGTCTTATCGCAGCGGTGAAGGCAACAAACAATTCTGAACTCATTATCACAGAAACGGATGAGGATTGCTGGAGGGCGGGTGGTTAAGAGGGTAGAGATTGTTGCCACTGGCTGCCTGGTGACCATATGTCACGGCAGAAAGATCTTCTAATTAGATCTTCTAATTACCTCGCCCAGACGGAGTCCGACGAGATATTGTTCTTGGTCGAGTTTGTTTGTTTGTTTGCTTGCTCTTTGTTTGTTTGCAATTTTACGGAAAAACGGCTGAATTGAATCGGAAAACGGCTACCTGAAACTTCCAGGATATGTGGGCACTGGCCCCTTGGGAAAGTGATTAAATTTTGGAGGTAATCGAGTGACCCTGAAAGGTCAAAATCAAGGTCACGGATTTTCAGAGGGCCATAACTTAAAACAGTTAAGATAGAGATATTTTCTATCAGGAACATACAGGAACTTGTAATATGGGCTTTCATTTGGCACCAAGACCTTTGACCTTCAATGACCCTTAAAGGTCAAACTCAAGGTCACAGATATTCAGGGAGCTATAACTAGAAACTCGTTGAATATAGATATTAGTCCATGACTACAGTATTTCTAGATTATTTTTTGTGCTGAATCCAAATATGGTCAGTGCCAGACGTAAAACTTTTAGCATTTTTGTAAAAACGCAAAAATCCAAAATTACTGCCAGGAATCCTATGAAATGCTGGGAATGAATCTAAATGGTTATTAAAGGTGTAAGTTATGTTATATTTTATATTTTTGTTGACAACACAATCAGGTAATATTACTAGCAATATGGCAATAATGATTTATCTATACATGAAAAAACGTACATAAAGACTTTATATTGTGATGGTATCATATGACGGGTTGTGAGTGTTCAGTTCTAGAAATCAAGAAATTAATTCTGACAAAATATAATGTTTATAATAATATATTCACACAGTATTTATTCAGACTCATCGTCACTGTCATCACTGCTGTCCATGTTCAGTTTGAACGGGTTTTGACAGCTTGCTTGGCCCCTGCATTTGCAGAAGTCTGAGTACGGAAGTGTAATATTTATGTAAGGACAGTGTGTCGTTTTGCAGCCGTTTTGCAGCCACAGTTGACGAGATTAAACACTTCATCTGGTGCAGCTAACTGTTCAGGCAGAGCATACTTTGGTCGCAATTTTTGCCCATTCATTTCCCAGCCATGCTGCAGAGGGTCCAAGTCGAGCGGCGAAACCATGCCTGTTGTTTTCCATAAAGCTGTTTAGAAATGGGCTCGCTCACAATGTAGCTTAAATGCACCTTGTGTATGGTGAAGGCTGCTCAACTTCGACGGTACATGTTGTTTACCAGCAAGTTTTCTCTTGAAAATATTAGCACGCATGTGGCCTAGTGATATCTCTAGCTCTTGCCCATATACCATGGCTACAAATTTCAAACAAGAGCTAGTGACATCATCTGGTGATGCTGCAACATCACCTAGAAGAAAACCAGTGAACTTTTCAAGTGTTTTGAACACAGTTGCCTTGCCAATACCAGCAAATGAAGAGACTGCATCACATCAAGTTAGGGCATGAGCTCCAAGAAGGTTACGGATGACTGCAGCATCCTTATTGACCATCTCATTGACATTGATGACAGTGTGCTTTCCGGAACATGACTCCATGGTTACCTCAACTGTAGTTGGCAAGCCGTTGGTTCGTGCATGTAGGTGATGTGCAGGGATAAAAAGCACATCAGTGTCATCAGATACGACCCGAATTGGTGAAAAGCCTGGAGAAGCTTCGTGAATCATGTGATATGCCATGATGACATCTGCCTCCTCATGTGTTATTGCTGTCTGCTGTGGACCAACTCCAACTTCTACTGGATGTGGATCAGGGCCAGTCATGATGATGTATGTGGATCAGTGCCAGTCATGATGATGGATGTGGATCAGGGCCAATCATGATGATGCATTTTCCTTGTGGGACCTGGATGGAGCACAACTTTTTTACAATCATATGGATGATCTATTCTTTGTTTGCACTTACATTCAACACGATGGCCTGTTTGGGTAAAGGGGATTCTTCTGTCAGCCTGAACATGCGACTCAGTCCTTTCTGTCGTGAGGTTCGACAGCATGACTTTGTACTCAGCTTATAGTATCTGTCAAGCACCAGATGAAGGACTAATGCTGTCTCAGTTTATAGCATGATTCAGGACACTGCAATGCTGCTGAACGTTGAAAGTTTTGCAGGTAATGCTGGCCAAGGAATAGTCCATAACAAAACACAGCCATCTAGGATTATCACCATTGGATGTTGACGATGCCATATTCCACATATCATCTGAAGTTTATTCTTGGGTACAGACGTGCTGCTTGTCCTCATTTCACCATTCTCCTTAAAGAGAGAAATTGGGTGTGGAGCCAGTTCATGAGAGAATAGTCTCTCTATGGATATGGTCTCTGTTGATGATGCCACTGTTGCAATGACGCTTGCATAGATAAATTCAGTATCAACAATGATGTGACTCTAGCCAACCTTAGTACGTGTCGATGCAGCTGCTATGGTCTTGACATTTCTTTTCAACTTGTTGTGGAAGCCTGAAGGCCATTGGCTCTCATATTTTAGCCACTGAGCAGTTCCGATTTCGAGGCAACAATGAACATTAACTGTAGGATCATCAACAACTTGTCTAGCAAATTTATCAACAAGACCAGAGACTGGATTCTTATCATTGTCAAATATGTCAATACATGTTGGAAGAGCATCATTTATGTTCTTTCCATCAGTCACATCTGCCGTGATGCGTGTCAGTTGCTCCTCCTTGTGGGAGGTGATAACATGTTGAGCTTCTCCATCTTTCATTGCTTACAGGTCATTCATCAGGTGTGCACATGTGCTGTGCGATAGTGCCCAAATGGCTAGAGTGGTTTCATTCAAAGTACATCCTATGATGCCAGATGGTCCTCAAGGAAGTTAAATGCATGACTTCCTCTCAGTCTTTTACTACTTGTGCCATCAGCTGGCTGCACATATGATGCCTTGAGCAGTAAGTGCTGATGCAATTCTTGTGACAGGTGAATTGTGTAACGCCTTCTGCAAGACTTTCACTCAAACCATCACCACGTTGACGGCTCGCATCATGCAGACTCTGTATTCTTGAACTCTGGATAAGCTTCGACTTCTTGCTACCACATATTATGCAGTCCATCACTGCAGTAATCAGAATTCAGTTTTGAATGCAACTATAAATTATAGCATCTTTAGTTTTTTTAATAATACACAATAATGACCAATTTTGTAAGAATAAGTAATAATGAAGTGTAAAATTAAATTAATTTTACAGAACTCCATACAAATTTGTCAATCTTGGCAGAGTTCTTGCTCTAAATAGGTATAAAAGGAGACAGCCAATAGCTTTTACCCTGATTTTATATACCTGCATTAAAGAGATGTCTACAAAAACGCTCAGTTTTTATCGTCTGGCACTTTGAAATCATCAGGTCGAAATTGTCTAAAATCAGTGTAAAAAATAATATATGTCCAAGTGCAAGTTTCACTCAAAAATCGTTCTTTCTAGCCCGGACTATATTACTCTTACCAAGATACATGAAGTCTGATACTGACTTTCGTTTGGCAACATGACCTTTGACCTTGAGTGACCTTGAAATGTCAAACGCAAGATTACGGATTTTCCGATAGCTTAACTTGAAAACATTTGTGTCAAACGCAAGATTACGGATTTTCCGATAGCTTAACTTGAAAACATTTGTGCCATTACCTTAGACTTTAATTGTGCACTGGCACTAAATGGAAGAAACAAGTCAGTATTTAACAGCAATAAGATAACTACTGTAAGGTGAGGTTTGTTGTGCTTGGCACTACTTATTTTATTCTTGGACGAACCGATGCTGAAACAGCAATTTTTATATATATATATATATATATATATATATATATATATATATATATATATATATATATATATATATATATATATATATATGTATATGCACATTTCTCTTTGCATATTTCACTCCTCTAGTAAGCATCTGCATTGATTTAAGAAAGTTAGTTTGAAAGTTATAATTCTTATGACCGATGCTTAATTCTTTTGGAATTTCACGACATGCATTAGTACTGACAGCAGTACAGTAATTACTATACGGTACTTTCTTTAGATAATCAGCTGGTAGCCTGAAACCCAATATGAGCATCAAACGTCTCGCTAGATTTTAAGTAGCATTAATTATAACATATTTTTCAACTGATTTGTTGAGACTCCAAAATATTCAGACAGTAAGTCCTTCAATCCGTCTATCTATCAGTCTGTCTTCCTACCTATCTTCTATTTTTATCTATCTATCTGTCTAAAATCCATCTATCTATCTATTTATATCTGCATATTGAGCTATTGATGGAACAGGTTAAGCGCTGTTAATTAAAAACTTAGAGAAATGCACTTGTTTGTCATAAAACAACAAGAAGTAGACCTGTTCATTTTTTCCGTTTACATGGAATTTCACCCCAGCTGTTGTCTGCTTTTCCATATCAGCAGTTTTTTTTTTTTTTTCCATGATATAAAGCTTGGGGAGATTCTGCAATATTTAGGTTAGTTATGGAAGTGGATACCGTATTCCATTAAGTGCCACATCTATCTCTTCCCCTTTCTCTCTCTCTCTCTCTGCATGTATATATGTATGTATGTATGAACGTATATCTGTCTAGTTATTATGTTCTTTTATATACACATTTTATGTATATCTATATCTATCTATATAATAACGTGTATATACATTTGTATTATATATATATATATATATATATATATATATATATATATATATATATATATATATATATATATATATATATATATATATATATATATATATATATACCGTATATAGATGTCGTTCTTTCCTTCATATTTTCCTCGTCCTTCTGCCTACGGGTGACTGTACACACCCTCTTCTGACTTTCTTTCCTTCATTCTCTCCTCTTCCATCTGCCTGTGGGTGACCCTACACTGAGTGACAAGCCAAATGGTTTCCTGTACACAAGGAAACCATTTACTACGTTGGTTGGTAACCATATAACCAGATTTTGGCGCCTGGTGGTTTAGTGAGTATTTAGGCGCTCCAGTCGGACTGAGCCGGTGAATGTTTATATCCAAGCTGTGGTTGGGGTTTATTGCTTACTTAATGCCACTCAGGGATGAGTGAGGCTGGCCACTCTTTTCTTAAATGTCAGGACCAACTTGCCTATCCCCGGGCTCCTACACTTCTCATGGGGCAATGTAGGATTTGATGATGAATGAATGAATGAATGAATATCTATCTATCTATCTATATCTATATCTATATATATATATATATCTGTCTGTCTATCTATCTATCTATCTATCTATATACCTGGGCTGCTTCCCCCAACAAAATGAGGTAGCCGAGACAGGATGACACACTCCCAGTTTACTCATCCGCACACACACATTTATTTGTATCTTATCCCCAAGGGAAGAAGGGACAGATCCTCACTGCACCACACCACACCAAGGTCAACTGTGCATTGCAATCAGCGACATCTGCAGCAGGGCTCGACAGCAGAGCTGGTTTACCGCTGCCACATCAAAATGGACCCATCCCCTTACCCACACCTGTCCTGATCAGCTGAGCAGTCCTAAATGTGGGAGAATATCCCCTCAGTGCCTCTTCACCAATTATTCATTCACAATATCTCTCCAATCATTCCTATCACGTGCAGCCACTCTTCCTTGCTCAACAGACATCCCACTCGCATCCAATGGTCCCTTCACACTGTCTATCCATCCTGCTCGTGGTCTTCCTCTCAGCATTACACCTTTCACATACGATCCAGTTATCCTTTTCACCAACCGCTCTTCATCCATTCTCTCCATATGCCCAAACCATTGAAACACTGCTCAATTCGATCAGCCATCTCCCGCATAACTCCAGTTCTCCTTTGCACTTCATCATTTCTCACTCGTTCCATTTGCGTCAGTCCACACATACTCCTCATACACCTCATCCCCATGACACTCAAACTTTTCCTCTCTGCTACACCCATATTCCATGTTACAGCCCCATATAACGCAGTCGATACTTCTTCACCCTGGTACAGCCTTCTCTTTACATCCATTCTAAGCGAACGACATGTAAACAGTTTTTTTAAATTCCTCCCAGCACCTTTCCTACTTCATTCACTCTAAACTTCACTAATACATCTATTCTTCCATCCACAGCAACATGTGACCCTAAATATTCCTCAAGCAACTCACCATTCAGTACTACTGTACATTCATTCTCCTACCAACTACCAACTTCGTAAACTTCATCATTTTACTCTTATTCTCATTAACTTTCAATTTCCTTTTTTCACACACTCCTCCAAACTCCTCTACCAACTGTCTCAATCTCACCTCCAATTCAACCACCAGTGCAGTATCATTCACAAACAGCAGCTGATTCAGATTCCACTCTCTACCATCACCATTCACCAGAATCATACATCCACCTAACACTCTCGCATTCACCTCCCTTACAACACCATCCATATAAATATTAAACAGCCAAGGCGACATCACAGATCCCTGCCACAGTCCCACTCTCACGGGAAACCAATCACTCACAGTATTTCCCACTATTACTCAGGCTCTGCTATTTACATAAAAACTTTTCAGTCCTCTGAACAACCGACCATCAACTCTATACAATCTCAGAACAATTCACAAAGCCCTCTATCAGTTCTATCATACGCTTTCTCTAAATTCATGAACGCCCAAAGCACATCCAAACCAATCGTTCAATACGTTTCACACACCAACGATAGCTATCTATCTATCTATCTATCTATCTATCTATCTATATATATATATATATATATATATATATATATATATATATATATATATATATTGTTACGGAACAGAGAAAGATAATGTACACTTTAAGTGAGAATACTAAAAATCACTACTGTCCCGTAAAGTTCCAGGTTCAAAACAAAAGAGTTAGGTAAAATTACAAGATACAGTTTAATGCTCAAACTAACAACTAAACATTCAGGACTCATAAGGATAATGTAATGGCAAAAAACAGGTTAAATATATGGTTAACTACAATAGCCTCTATTAACACGAAATTAACAGGAGTAAATTTATTTAAGTCAGCCCTGATAAAATGAGAATACCGGATAATACTCAGTGAATGCAAGATATAT
This sequence comes from Coenobita brevimanus, assembly GCF_032717465.1. NCBI lineage: Eukaryota > Metazoa > Arthropoda > Malacostraca > Decapoda > Coenobitidae > Coenobita > Coenobita brevimanus. The sequence continues at coordinate 16,103,996 of NC_137053.1, read as the reverse complement.
TATTAGATACAAACTATTACAGATAAGGGCTGACACCCAAAACACATGAATTACAAAAAAACCTTACTAGGCCTAAGAATTAACACCTTATGCTACACAGTACAAGAAAAAATGCAATAACACTTATACTCAAATTACACAGCTGCTAGATGGTTGGAGACTTCCTGAGCACTCACAATAATAACAACTGTACAGGGGAGGACAGAGATGTGAGCAAAATGAGGAGTAGATCTAAGTGGCAATTAATGCAGAGACTGAGCTCATTATATAGGGGCCGGCAGAGCTTGATACAACTTGTAAGAAGGACGCGCAAATGAAGCCAGAGGGGACAAAGAGTTGACAATCCTGCTCTGAACAACAGAAAGAACGATTTATTCTGCTATAAGGGAGGAGGGGGGAAGTGAGGTAGAACACGCTCGTGATCAAACATGCAGCATACTGTACGTTAGAATTACACAAAGGATGATGAAATCATAGCCTGTGTAACACCTCCCCACAAAAGAAAAAGAAATTTACAAAGGAAATTTCTTATTACTCTAAAACAACCTGTCTAAAGTCTAGATAAGCAGTCTGCAATAACATTTTCTTTCCCCTTGACATGTTGTATGTCTAATGAATACTCCTGAAGAAGTAGACTCCATCTTGTCAGTCTCTGATTTTTATCTTTAAACTTTTTAAGGAATTTCAGTGGGTTATGATCGGTATAAATGACTATGGGGTCAAAACCAGAACACAAATAAAATGAAAAATGCTGTAAACCCAAAATCAAGGCCAAAAGCTCTTTCTCAATAGTTGAGTAGTTCTTTTGAGGTGGAGTGAACTTCTTACTGTAATAAGATACGGGGTGTTCAATACCCTGGTCATCCTCTTGCAGCAAAACAGCCCCAGCTCCTGTATCACTTGCATCAACAGCCATCTTAAAAGGCTTAGCAAAATTTGGAGTAGCGAGCACTGGCTGACTTAATAGGATAGCTTTAAGTTTACTAAAAGAGGATTCACAGTTATCGGTCCAGACAAATTTAACTCCCTTTTTCAGTAGGTCTGTAAGTGGTGATACAAGAATTGAAAAGTTAAGAACAAATCTCCTGTAATAACCTACCATTCCCAAAAATCTTTGTAGCTCTTTCCTACTTTTAGGTCTGGGAAGATCACTTATAACCTAAACCTTAGCTGTTGGTGGTGCAACATGTCCATCACCAATTACGTACCCAAGGTACTGAACTTTAGCTTGACCAAACTCACACTTTGATAAATTAGCTACAAGATTAGCCTGAACCAAACGCTCAAGAAATTTACTGACATGGCATAGGTGATCTTTCCAGTTGTCACTGGAGATTAATACATCATCAATATAAACAACACACCCTGCCAAACCCTCTGTTACAACATTCATGAGCTTCTGAAATGTGGCTGGTGCATTCTTCATACCATATGGCATTACAGAACATGCAAAAGTCTTTCCTAGTGTTACAAAACATGAGATCTCCCTAGCACGTTCAGTCATAGGTACTTGCCAGTATCCCTTTAACAAATCAAACTTACTTATGTACCTAGCCTTTCCGATCTTGTCTATGCAATCTTCCACGCAAGGGAGAGGGTAAGTGTCTGTTTTGGTTATCTGATTAACACGTCTGTAGTCGATGCAAAGCCGCTGTGACCCACCTGGCTTAGGGACTAGAGTGACAGGAGAACTCCACTCGCTCTGACAGGGCTCAATCATCTTGTGGTCCAACAGGTAGCCAAGCTCCTTCTGGATGAGAGGAACTTTCACTGGGTTCACACGGTAAGGAGGCAGTTTAATTGGCTTTGCGTCTCCAACACCGACATCATGCATCAACACAGTGGTTCTTCCTGGAGTGGCACGGAACACTTGCGGGTACTCCTGCAGTAATGCCGAAAACTCCTGCCTTTCCTTGGGAGGTAGATGAGAAAGCTTAGTCTGGAGATCATTCATGATATCAGGATTCTTCCCCAAACTATCACTCAGGCTCATGCTGCATGGGAGAGCTTCACTTGCAGACTAGGGTGGAACAGCTACAGTGCAGACTGGGTTATTTTCGTCCCGCCTGTGATATAACTTTAGCATGTTGATGTGACAAAGTTGCTTGTTCTTTCTACGATCTGGTGTGGCGATGACATAGTTGACATCACTGAGTTTCTTCTCCACGAAATAAGGACCACTAAACTTGGCTTGAAGAGGTTGCCCATGCACCGGTAGCAGAATCAAAACCTGATCTCCTGGCTGAAAGTGACGTACCTGGACTTCTTCTCATACCATGTCTTCATCTTCTCCTAAGCAGCTCCTAAATTCTCTCTCGCCAGCTGTAAAGCAGTGGACAGCCGTTCTTTGAACTTCATCACATACTCCAGCAGGTTGACGTCATCTTCCTCCGACAGCCAGCATTCCTTGAGTAACTTAAGGGGTCCTCTTACTTCATGGCCAAACAGTAGTTCAAAAGGTGAGAAGCCCAGTGATTCATTTGGAGATTCTCTTGCGGCAAATACAACGAATGGAAGACCTTTATCCCAGTCTTTCTGATGTTCCAAACAGTATTTCCTGAGCATCGATTTGAGTGTTTGATGATATCTCTCCAACGCTCCTTGAGTCTGGGGATGGTAAGCTGAAGACGTGATCTGGGTGATGCCCAACTCTTTCAGAGACTGCTTGAAGACATTTGACATGAAATTACTTCCCCGGTCTGACTGTACCTCCTTGGGCAGACCAAACTTTGTGAGGAACCCTAGCATTTCCTTAACCACGTTCTTTGCTGAGATATTTCTAAGTGGAATGGCTTCAGGATAACGAGTAGCCATATCAATCAGGGTCAACACATAAGAAAATCCTGAAGAAGTCTTAGGAAGAGGGCCCACAATATCCACCAACACACGGGTGAATGGCGCCTCAAAAGGAGGAATGGGAACTAGAGGTGCAACCTTTTCGGTCTGATTACACTTCCCCACAACTTGACAGGTGTGACAAGACTTACAATACCAGGAAACATCCCTGAAGATACCTGGCCAGTAGAAGTGTTTCAAAATGCGTGCCACAGTCTTCCTTACTCCAAGGTGTCCTGCCAAACTGGAATCATGAGCCACTCTAATGATATCCCGCCTACAAACACGAGGGATGACAACTTGATGTACAACCTCCCATTCACAGTCGGCTGATGCTGTTGGGGGTCTCCACTTCCTCATAAGTACTCCTGACTTTATATAATAAGAAGTAGAAGAACCGGCTGACTCTTCCTCACTGCAAGCAGAGTTAGCTAGACCTTTCAACTCAGGGTCAGCAACCTGCAACTCAACCAACTCTTAACGAGACAAATTATCAACACTACTGGGTACTGCCTCATCTGGTGAGTGGTTCAAATTAGCAAGAAAAGTGTCAGCTAGGATAACATCATCATCATCATTATCCTCTAAGTCACCAGTAACTTTAGACTTAGCCCTAGTGACAACACATGCAGAGAACACATCAGGGACATCATAATCCCGGGCCGCAGCCACTGGCTTACTAGACAACTGAGGAGCTGAACACACTTGACTTCCACCAATATCATTTCCAAGTAAGAAAGTTACACCTGACATTGGGAATGTCTCAACCAACCCAACCATAACGGAACCATTAACAAAACCAGACTCTAAATTCACTCTGCACAGAGGGACAGAGAAGTAATTATTCCCTACACCTTGTAAGATTACAGTTTCATCAGAGGAATTAACATTAGAGCCTAGAACACTGGTCAGCATAAGGGATTGGCAAGCACCTGTATCACGATATATTTTAACTGACTTCCTGTCATTACTGTCCAGAGGACTGACAAAACCATCAGACAGGAAATTAGCACATGAACTCTTGAGAGTGTCACCCACGTTACTGCTCAAAAGAGGGGCTCCATCATGAGAATTTAATTTACCCCTCAAAGCAGGTTCAGTTAACTCAGTTAAAGAATTCTGGGAACTCTCAAGGGTGGACACTAGACCAATTGACTGAATATTTAAAGACTCCTTTTTGTTCACATCACGCTGTCTCCTGAAACATTTCTCCGTAGTATGACCAAGCTTACTACAATAAGTACATTTACTTTTCTGAAACCTAAAGGTGAAGCTGGTATTTACTTCCTGAGAAACATCATCTTTATTCTCTTTCCTGTTACCTGTACTCTGAGTAGAGGCAACGTACTTACTCTCAGCTTTCCTTTTTTCTTTAGAATATCTCTTGTGAGTGAGAACATATTCATCAGCTAAAACTGCAGCATCAGACAAATTATCTATTCTTCTCTCATCAAGATATAGGCTTACATCTTTATTAATACACCTTTTGAAGTCCTCCAGCAAAATCATCTGCTTAAATTTGTCAAAATCAGAATCCACATTCTTAGAATTTAACCACTGCTCTAACAGATCTTCTTTGATTTTTGCATACTCAACATGGGATTGCTTATCTTGCTTATAAGTTGTCCTAAATTTTACTCTATAGGCTTCAGGAACAAGCTCATAGGCCTTAAGAATCAAGCTCTTAACTACATCATAATTATCAGATTGATCCTGAGGCAAAGATGCATAAGTTACTTGAGCTTTACCGGTAAGAACAGTTTGAAGGAGTACTGGCCAATACTTTTTGGGCCAATCAAAACCTGTAGCTACCCTCTCAAACAACTGAAAATACTTTGTTAAATCAGATTCATTAAAAGGAGGGACAAGTTTAACATTTTTAGCCACATCAAAATCATCAGAGCTAGATGATCCAGTTCCACCTTGTTTCATGCGATACTCATGGTCTGCCTGAATCCTAGCAAGTTCAATTTGTGCCTGAGCCTGTACCTGTGCCTCCTGAATACGAGCATTTGCCTGAAATTCAGCCTCCTGAATACGAGCCTGAGACTCCGCCTCCTTAGCATTTGCCTGAAATTCAGTCTCCATAGCACGAGCCTCCTGCATAGCTAGCTGTAACTTAGCTATTTCAATCTGCGTTTGCTCATTTGGAGGAGTTACATTAAACAAGCTTTTATTAATCATGCCAACAATTAGATCTTTAGAATGATGAGAGTGAACTGCAATTCCCAATTGTTGAGCAACAAGCTTAAGTTCATTCTTTGTTCTGTTTTCTACATCACACACTGTTTGCACATTTGACAAAAAATCTTTGGCTTCATCAAGAGTAGTAATAGTAGACATCATGAATAAATCACAGTCACAAAATATCTAGCAATATCCTTATGATAATATCCTGAATATCCTGATAAGAGGTCGCCAAATTTATGTTACGGAACAGAGAAAGATAATGTATACTTTAAGTGAGAATACTAAAAATCACTACTGTCCCGTAAAGTTCCAGGTTCAAAACAAAAGAGTTAGGTAAAATTACAAGTTAAAGTTTAATACTCAAACTAACAACTAAACATTCAGGACTCATAAGGATAATGTAATGGCAAAAAACAGGTTAAACATATGGTTAACTGCAATAGCCTCTATTAACACGAAATTAGCAAGAGTAAATTTATTTAAGTCCGCCCTGATAAAATGAGAATACCGGATAATACTCAGTGAATGCAAGATATATTATTACAGATACAAACTATTATTAATAAGGGCTGACACCCAAAACACATGAATCACAAAAAAACCTTACTAGGCCTAAGAATTAAAACCTTTTGCTACACAGTACAAGAAAAAATGCAATAACACTTATACTCAAATTACACAGCTGCTAGATGGTTGGAGACTTCCTGAGCACTCACAATAATAACAACTGTACAGGGGAGGACAGAGATGTGAGCAAAATGAGGAGTAGATCTAAGTGGCAATTATGCAGAGACTGAGCTCATTATATAGGGGCCGGCAGAGCTTGATACAACTTGTAAGAAGGACGCGCAAATGAAGCCAGAGGGGACAAAGAGTTGACAATCCTGCTCTGAACAACAGAAAGAACGACTTACTCTACTATAAGGGAGGAGGGGGGAAGTGAGGTAGAACACGCTCGTGATCAAACATGCAGCATACTGTACGTTAGAATTACAACAAAGGATGAAATCATAGGCTATGTAACAATATATATATATATATATATATATATATATATATATATATATATATATATATATATATATATAGTGGATAGATAGGTCGACAGACAGACAGTCAGATGTAGTGAGGTCAGGTCATCACTGTGCTTCATTCACTATTCATGAATTTCTTGGAAAGGAACCAATTGTGTGTACCAAATTCTGGTGCTATGGTAATGCATAACGAGAAGGAGAGCTAATGTATATCATTATACAAATGTGCCGCTCCAGGGACTCGTATGAATGCATGTTTCGGCGTTATAACTCACTCTTATGTTCTTTGTACTTTCTTCTTTTCCTCTTCATCATCATTATCTTTTTCTTGTTCCTCTTTTTCTTCTTTATTCGTGTGGAATAGGTTTCTTAACCCCCTTGGAAATTTTCTTTCGCTATATGATAAATTCTCGCTTTTCTTCCTTGCTATCACTGCTACGTGAATATGTTCCTAACCTTATTCTTTAGTGAACACGGTGCAAATCGGGTCGACTTGGTGGTTCGGCCATACGAAGAGAATGAAGACTGAAAGATTTACTATACTCGTTTCTATTTAAGTTAGTCTAAAATTGCCATTCCAATATCCTGAATGCGCAACAGTTGCAACAGATTAGCACTACATCGAGATGTCAGAGGTGCTTTGAATAAAACAGTGCTATCAACGAGCTACGAGAAATAAGCGGCAAAAAGGACAAATATTTGCACAGGTAAGGCAGCAGAGCTATAGGAAACTATCTTAAAGTTTTAGAGGGTGAAGGAAAGGAAGTCTGAGAATGAGGTGGAGATAAAGTTGGAGTGGACGTGGGTGTGGGTAGTGTATCGTGGGAAAAAGGGAACTTACTGAGTAGGAACAACAATGCCAGAGGCCTTTCTGTCTATGTCAGCCGTCACAGGTGTCACGCAAGACACAATGTTACCTGTTAAACTGGTGATTTTTTTTTTTTGTTTCACATATAGTTTGTTTGGCTCAGCATAGGAGGTTGCAAACCATTTTTATATTCCTTTCCTTTCGTTAGCTGGCTGAGTCAAAAATTCTTTTTCTTCTTTTCCTCTTTTTCTTGTGTTTTGTGCAATGGTTTCTTCCATGGAGAGAGAGAGAGAGAGAGAGAGAGAGAGAGAGAGAGAGAGAGAGAGAGAGAGAGAGAGAGAGAGAGAGAGTAAATACGTTGCCTAACTAATCCAACTCTCCGTCCTAAGTAGGTCTTTGTCCTAACTAATTAAGTTCTCCGTCTTAAGTAAGTCCTCATTCTATTCTTTGTGCTTGCATGAGACTGAGCTCAGTTTAGGATATAGCTTCTGAGGTGCAATGGTAATATAACAGTCTTCAGTAATAACCTCAGTAAGAAAGGCCTTCTAAACCGAAAGAAAAACGTCAGAAAATAGCGTGAGATATTTATGTCATAGGATTCTGGGGTTAACTATGTCGAGAAGGAGAAAATGGAGAGAACAATGGAAACTTAAATAGTTAAAACAGGAAAATGAGAACTGGACCGAGAAGAAGAAAAAGTGAACTATAAGGAAAGTTTTCGTCAAAAGCGATTATGTCAAAAGGAAAAGGAATAAGTAGAGATAAGAGGAGAAACGTGTATGAAAGCCAGAAATGAGAATAGTTGACCAGAGGATAATGAAAGAAAAAAAGAAATTTAGAACAAAATGAAATACGTGACTCGATTCAGCAATGTGACCAAGAGAGAGAGAGAGAGAGAGAGAGAGAGAGAGAGAGAGAGAGAGAGAGAGAGAGAGAGAGAGAGAGAGGATAACGAAAGAAAGAGGCGGAAGAGAAAACAGTAAACAAAGAAAAGAGGAACAGAAGAGAATAATAAGAAAATACGTGACGAGCGATTAATGTATGAAAATAGAAAGAGAAAAACTTTAGAGATAATAAAGTAAATGCACAAACAATAAACAAATACAAGAAAGAATATTGGAAAAAAAAGAAAATACAAAAAGTTCAGGAATTACGTGATTTGAACGATTAATGCGTAGAAAAAAGAGAAAAAGGAATAATAATTAAGGACAAAAGCAGAAATTAAAAAAAAAAAAAAAAACCGGAACGAACACATACATTGCGAACAAATGCGAAAGAAAAGAAAGACATGAGCAGAGATTGATGGGACAAAGATGATGAAGAAGAAGGAGGAGGAGGAGGAGGAGAAGTAGAAAAAGGAAAATAAAAAAAAATAAAATAAGAATAAGAATCAGAATATGAAGAAGAAGATGAAGAAGAGAGGAAAAGAAATTAGAAGTCAGAAAAATTGAGTTAGCCAGCTAATGAAAGGAAAGAAATGAGAACGGTTGGTAACCTCCGATGCTGGGTCAAAACATTTGTATGAAAAACAAAATTAATTCGCTAATTTAGCAGCTAACTGTCTATTGTGTGACATCTGTGACGGCTGCCATTGACAGAATGGCCTCCGGTATCGTTGTTCCTGCTCAGTACGTTCCCTTTTTCCCACAATATACCACCGACACTCACATCCTCTCCAACCTTATTTCCACCTCGTTCTCGGATATGATTTCCTTCTCCCTCTAAAACATCATTCTCAGATGGTCTATAGTTCTACTGCCTTACCTGTACAAATGTTTTTCATTTTTGTGGCTTATTTCTCGTAGCCTGTTGATAGCTCTACATTATTCCCACAGCACCTCTGACATCTTAGTGTAATGCTAACATGTTGCTACTATTGCGCATTCAGGATAGGGAGATGACAATTTTAGACTAAGTTAAACAGAGAGGAGTACTGTAAATCTTTCAATCTTCATTCCCTCCGTATGGCCGAACCACCAAGTCAATCCGATTTTCACCGTTAATAGTAAAGAAGAAAGTTCGGACATAGTCACGTAGCGAGGAAAGCATGGCACAGAAGCGTGACTCTATCAGCTAGCGCAAGAGAGAGAGAGAGAGAGAGAGAGAGAGAGAGGACAAAGAAAGCTATAGCGGACCTAAATTAATGGAAGTGAAAGGAAATGTAAAGAGGAAAATAAGCAAAAGAAAAACACATTTCCTATCTTTAGTAAGGAACAAGTCGATGGGAAAGAAAA
>NC_137053.1:15994895-16089895 GCF_032717465.1 Coenobita brevimanus | reverse complement strand
TTTAATCTCACGCAGTTGGTAAAGCAACCAACCAGAGTACCAGATAATCCTGACCATAATGCCCATCTCTTGGATCTATTGCTGACAAATAATCCAGATCAGTACAGGATAGAGGTACTGTCACCACTTGGATCCTCTGACCACAATCTCATCAAAGCCTCATTAGTTAGCCCCCACAAACCTCCCCGTTCTGAACCTGTCAGGTCGACCCGACCCGATGGGACTTTGACAGGGAAAACTGGGATGGATTTATAAACTGTCAATGCTGACATTCCATGGCAATCTTTCTTCTCTAGTGATGTCTATTCTGCCCAGTCCCACATTAATGACATAATACTAGCTGGTATGGATTTATTCATACCAAGTCAACAGTTCACTAAAAGATCGAACTCTCCAAAGTGGTTTGATAGCAACTGTGCCAGAGCAACAGCCCAAAAGTCATTAGCATATAACAGTTACTTGAAATCAAAAACTTCTGAATCACTCTCTCAATTTAAAATTGCACGAAACCATGCAAAAGCTGTAATAAATCTTGCTAAATCAAACTTTCTTCAAAACAAAGCATCAAAACTACTTAACAACCCTAATGACAATAGAATATTCTGGTCAACTCTCAGTTCTTTCAATAATAACTTGAACAAGTCAACATTCATTTCCCCACTAAAATCATCAGATGGCAACATTACAAATGACCCGCGTGGGAAAGCGAATATCTTTGCCAGTACATTTGCCAGAAATTCTACCATAGAGGAAGTCAGCCAGAACGTCCCAGTCCCAGAACTCGACTCTTCCGAAATTGTTCCACTTAAAATACAGACAAGATACGTAAAATCCATCCTAGACAATTTACCAGCCAACAAAGTTCAAGGCCCAGATGGAATTCCCGCAATTGTTTTGAAAAGGTGTTCCCCAGAACTTGCGTCTGTTCTAGCTAAATTATTCAGACTATGCATACGTACTTCTTCATTCCCTAATGCATGGAAAGAAGCCAATATCCACCCAGTTCCAATGAAAGGAAATTCCTCTGATCCCTTTGATTACAGACCAATAGCTGTCACATCTTCCTTTGGCAAAATATTTGAAATTGTAATTGATAAGCACATAGTTAAACATCTTGAATCCAACAACTTAATTAGTGATAGACAATATGGTGTTCGTCATGAAAGATCCACCATTGACGTGCTCAGTCTCCTGACTCATACCACCTACCAATCAATCGACCAACATGGAGAAACTCATGCAGTAGCCCTGGATATTTCTAAAGCTTTCAACAGAGTATGACACCGTTCCCTGCTGTCCAAACTCCCCTAGTATGGACTAATGTCTTTTGTTCCTCTGCTCTCCTTGCATCTCAATGACAGAAAAATAAAAGTAGATGATGTATATTCCAATTATCACTCAATTAATGCCGGCATGCCAAAGGGATCAGTTCTGGCGCCAACCCTGTTCCTGGTTCCTATTAATGATCTCTTATCTGTCACCCACAGTCCCATCAATTCATATACAGATAACTCAACATTTCACAGTTCATTCACACTCAAACACCCAATTTTTAATGTCTAATATCTCTAACTTTCAACTCAGTACAGCCATCTCCATAAATCAAGTCTTACCTACAATCAATGAATGGAGACAAAACAACCTTGTCTCATTTAATGCTAGTAAAACCAAATATATACAGTAAATAGATAGATATTGCCAGATTCGTATATTACCTTCAATGCAACTAATATTCCCATCTCCAAAAGTATTGAAATTCACGGCGTCCCACTTAACAACGCCCTCAGATGGAACTCTCATGTTAGATCACTTGCTAACACCGCCTCAAAGAAACTTGGATTATCGTACAGAGTCCGCAACTTCTTCACTGACGAGCAGTTAGCTATAATTTATGAGTCGTGTGCGCTTTCATCTTGAATATTGCTCACGCTTGTAGAATGGATGTGGAGAGGTTGCATTAAAGCAACTAGACAAAATTCAGAACAAAGCTGTTGGAATTAGTAATAACCCTGATATTAAAAATAAACTACCTCCCCTTCAGGTAAGAAGGAATGTTGCCTCCTTTGCATTATTTTACAGATATTTTTATGGCAAATGCTCAGACGAAGTTGGATCCATTGTGCCACCTCTCCATGCCTTCCCTCGTGCTACACGGGCATCTGGCAGTGCTCATAACACACAGCCATATTGCAGAACTTCTACCTATCAGAATTCTTTTATTCCCCGAACTGCATCTCTCTGGAGCTCGCTTCCCTGGAGTTGTTTCCCCACAGACTTCAACCTTCAGCTGTTCAAGTCCAACTGTTACAGATGATTTATGAATGGAGGACGCCAGTAATCTTCCTTCCTCTATTTGTGTTATATATATATATATATATATATATATATATATAAAGGACTAAGAAGTGAAGGGAACCCGGTCATATATGCCTTGTGGTCACTAAAAATTCATTAAAAAAAAAACTTTTATTGAATATCGCTCTTTGTTAAAAAAAAAATAACCTTGTCAAGGCGACGTCTTTTTTCTGCAGTTAAAGATATAGTAGTTGTGCACTTTCGTCCTGTGCATTCAGAGAAAAAATGGAAACTGCACAACAAATTCTGTAATATGTACGCTGATTTCTTTGAAATCCATATGATCACAATCCCCTCGTTCTTATAATTTTTATTTTGAGGAAAGGGGCTGACCTCCCTTGAATCACTGTGGGAGTCACACTTCCTAAATATCGTATTACGGATGAGAATCCATTGTACAACATGCAATAAGACATCAGTACCATTTCTGGCCTCCTTTCGCTCTTTCTTAGAATGTTAAAATTGGAGAGGGAGGGCTTGCCCCCCTAAAATTTATGGTTGGAAATTTTTCTATAGTGGAGGGAGTTTGGAGAAACCAGACAAACTCACCTGGGAAATTTAATTCAGATCTTTCTATAATTCCTTATATTTTTTTAGTTCTGAGAGGGGGCCGACCTCCAAGAATCACTTGGGAGGGGATGACGGTCCCATAGTACTGCATTACGGATGAGAGGCCATTGTACGGCTTGCACTAAGATATTAAAGCCATGTCTACCTTCTATTCACTACTTTTGAGAATTTTAAATATGATGAGAGGGGGTTGACCCCAGAGAAGTAAAGGCGGAAAACTTTATATAGCACCAGACATTATCAGGGAACCAGTCGAAGTGACCTGACAAGTCTCGTTGAAATTCATCTGCTTACTTTCCCCTATTTCTGATCGTTTTTATTTTTTAGGAGGGGGTTGATATCTCAAGAATCACTGGGGGGGGGGGCATGTTTTCCAAATATCGCATTGCAAATAAGAATCCTTTGTACAGTGAACGACAATTCGTGTCGTGAAATGTGGTGAAAACTTCTGCTGAAAGGCTCAAATTTTGGTGCACTCTGGTTTGTCATACGGACTGTTGGTAGCACTGTCAAAAGATGTCATTTGCCCCAAATGACGAGCTTGTGGATGCTAGTGTATTTTGGGGAACTTAGTAAAACACACACACACACACACACACACACACACACACACACACACACACAGGCGGTGGTTCAATCGGTAGAGAATTGGCCTGCAGTCCTAACGGACTCGGGTTCAAATCCCGCTGGGGCAGGGAACAGTTTAAGGTTTTGAATTTCATAAAATCAGACTTTACTGATCTACCAGAAGACCAGCCGACATGTCGTAAAAATACCCCCGCCACCAATACACCAGTCCTGTATGAGACAGCCCTAGCATGTATTCAGTACGGACGGTGGGTGTTAGGGCCGAAGTGGTGACATGTAGAGGTGTGCGGTACATAGGAGGACTACTGGGCCTTGAAAGCAGGCTGTGAAGCATATGCCCAAAGTCGATCACATTAAAAAAAAAGCTATATATATATATATATATATATATATATATATATATATATATATATATATATATATAATTTTTTACCCTGTACTACTTATACCTGATATATATGAACTGTTTGTCATGTGTTCTCTTTCATGCTTTCCAGTCAAGAACACTGCAATTCAACTAACTAAAGAACTGTCCTGATATCAGTTTGCCTTCTTCACTCATCTAACTTCTACTTAGCTTCAGTCGATGATTATGAGATGTGACTGTCATTATCTGTCAGTGTTACAAGAAAAATTCCAAACTATCTTACATATAAGGATATAGTTACTGCAAACTGAATCCCATAGGCTGGAGTTCGAACTCATATCTCAGAAGTCTTCGCACAACTATTCATATGCTTCATTATAGGTGCAATTCGTCTCTTAACCCACACATGTAGGGCTATTTTTAATGCAGTCGTCACCTCACTATGGGCAATTTCTGGGAACCGCTGGAAATTGCTTGTTTTCAGACCTTAATATCTTGGAAAATGTAGAACTTAGGGAAACGAATTAATGACCGTTTTACTCACCAGCTCTTCCTCTTGTGAATGAAAGTTATCCCCAGGTCTCTAGGTCATTGCGTTGATGAGTAATGACGTGAGGAAGATAACTAATTTTCGCCATGAGAGCGGGACGTGTTCATGCATCTGCCCGCTGTGCCAACTATGGCTTTGCTCTCAATGTGGTAACTTCTCCACTACTAGATAAACTAGACATTGTTGTATCCAGGTCATGTCTTACGGCACTGTCACTTAGCCCTTTTCTAGTATCCTTGGAATGAGGCTTGGCAGGGGTGGATGATGCAATTAGCTATAGGCAGCACAGATGGAATCAGACAAATAGGTACCTGAGGACATTGTTGTAAGCCTGCCAAATGCACTGGAAAAACTGGCTCGCCTGTGTGCTTTGGAGGGACTCCTTCCATACCCTTTGGTGACGAGATGAAATGGCTGCTGGTTCAATTGGTGACTGGAAGACACTTGCTTCTATGGAAGTCATCCATAGCAGCCAGACTGTGACGTGTATAGACGTTACCCGGTGGATAGGGGTTAAGGCATAAGCACTGCTTGTAAGTGCTGTCTTCCATCATTGTAATTATTTCTTGGTCCCGCATTGGTGTACTAACAACAGGGCGACCTGAACGATGACTGCTCTCAGTTGTGTCTTCCTCACGAAATCTCTTAATTGACCATTCTGCAGTTACGCCTGCACTGAATGTTTCCAATATCTGTTCGGTATTCTTTTCTCCTAAAAAGAAAAAAAAGTATATCATGTTCCCTCTCATCTATTTCCATATTTCCCTAGTAGTTAGATGCATATTGCTTGTCCTCTCTATACCAAGGTCTCCTAGGTCTGCTTGATGTTTTGTGGTAAGATGTAAGATGTAACGGCCAAGCAGCCATTGGCTGACTGAGTGTGGTTCACATCTCGCCTCTCGGACTCAGCAGTTTTCACGAATCGATGTTAAGGCTTCGAAATTTCCTGGGTTCATTTGTATCGTCGTCCTATCAGCAGTACATGTGAAGCTTTAGGAAGTCAGGCTAGCCAACCACGAGTATGTGACTGTGCTAGAGTGTCTCTTAATGTTTCACGTGTTACACTTAATCTTCGGACAAAGCAGCAACACGGGTTTTGTCTTTGACTGTACAACAGGTATGTAAATATCAAAGCCATACCTGTCCTCCATTCACCATCTCTGAGAAACTGTAATTTGGTGAGGAGTCTGGCCCCTGCACAAACCTGGCTGCAAAATTGTATATAATGGAAAACATTTCCAGTAACCAGTCGAACTCATATAGTCTGGGAGGAGCGAAAGTGCCAGCGCGCACACACACACACACACACACACACACACACACACACACACACACACACACACACACACACAGCCCAAGTCTAATGCAAAAGTATAGAGTTCATTGCCAAAAATGATTGATGATAATAAATGTTGTGTACGCAGTTGCAATGCAATTCTTTCCTGTACAAAAACTGCTTTCAGCAGAATAAATTGAAACTTTGTCCACTTTTTCTTAGAAAAAGTGATCTACCATGACTACGAGCATTCATTGTCAAAAAAGACTAGCATGTCTAAAATCGGACAAAAGATAACGAAGCAGTATTGTGGCAGAAGTAAATAATTAACCTCTGAGAGAAAGGCAGTTGAATGCACGATATTAATTTTTTTCCAACTGCAGGGAAAGACATTAAATTAGGACAGCTTATATTTAGTATGCAAATAAAATTTTACATACTTTTAAAAATAAACTTTTAATGATCGTAAAGCAAGAACGCCTGGGGAATGTCCGAAATCATGGGTAAGGAGGGGTGGGGTGGGGAGGAGCTACGCTTTACGGATATGTGGAAGCTGCATGAATCAGGGGTGGGAGGCTGTGGGGGGGATGGGATAGTATTATGATAAGGAAAGAGAAGAGAGGGGAATGGCAAATGGAGGGCAGTAATGATGGACAACATGGAACGACGCTGTGAAGGATAGACTGGTTGTGGGTAGGGGGACACGGCTTAATGGCAGATCCAGAGGGTAGGAGGGGGATCCTGGGGATTCAGTAGTCCGATTTTTTTCAACTGTGCATTTATTATTCCAAGTAGCCAGATGAGCAAAAATGTTTTTATCTTTATTTTTACTACAGACAACAAACACATACACACACAGCCCAAGTCTAATGCAAAGGTATTGGGTACGTTGCCAAAAATGATACCATCTTGCTTTGCAGGATTAATAATAATAATAAATCTTGTTCATGCAGTTGCACCGCAGTTCTTTCCTGCACAAAAACTTCAAATAAGATTACATTTTGTCCATTTTTTCATAGAAAAAGAGATCTACCCATGACTAAGAGCATTCATTGTCAAAAAACTCTTGAATGTCTAAAATCGGACAAGAGACAACGGAGCAGTATTTCGGCAGACGTAAATAATTAACCTCTGAGAGAAAGGCAGTTGAATGCACGAAATTATTATTATTTTTTTTTTCGAATTGCAGGAAAGGACATCATATTAGGTCAGCTTATATTCAGTATGCAGTAAGAGTTTACTCATTAATAAAAATGAATTTTTAATGATCGCAAAGCAAGAACGCCTAAGGGATCCCTGAAATTATGGGTAAGGAGGGGTGGGGTGGGGAGGAGCTACTCTCTGAGGATAAGTGGATGCTGCATGAATCAGGGGTGGAAGGCGATAGGGGGGATGGAATAATATTGTAATAAGGAACGAGAGGAGAGGGGAATGGCAAATGGAGCGCAGTAATGATGGACAGGAAGGAACTAGGTGCTGTGAAGGATCGATTGGTTGTGAGTAAGGGACACATCTTCATGGCAGATCCAGAGGGAAGGAGGTGGATCCTGAGGGTTCAGTCTTCCCATTTTTTCAGTTGTGCATTATTATTCCAGGTATCCAGACGGGCAATTTCTTTTTTGAATTTCTAGTAAAGAGAGTATACAGCCGAAAAAAAAGAACAGTTGCTTGTGCATATCGGTAACGTTTAATCAGCAGGTTAAAAGAATCGCTGTAATTAACTAGAAAGCACTCAGACAGTGCATATCTCCGCCAATGCCATTGCCATTAAAAAGGATGCGGTTCCGGGTCCGTGGAGGTATTGTGTGGAATACATAGGATCCGTACCCGTCCCCAAATATAATTAATTGTTTCTTGACCCATGACCCACGCTTCCACAAAATTTTATTGAATTTAATTGAGATCTTTTGGAGATATTATATATAGGAACCAGATACGGATCCGGATCGGCCAAATTTAATCAATCGTTACTTGGCCCATGGCCCACCCTTCCACAAAATTTCATTGAAATTCATTGAGAACTTTTGCAGATATCGTGTGGACAAACAAACAAACAAACATACATGAATACATAACCTCCTCTAACTTCGTTGGCAGAAGTAATAAGCATCACAGTCTTTCCTGCACCTTCTTGTTTGACTGTAAATCTCTTGATGGAGCGTTTGTCAGCAGTACGTAACGAAATGCTGGACCACACCATTTATTAAATTCTAGATCTGCCACTGCTTTTTCACAAGGGACAGGGAGAGAAACTAGGGCGTGGTTCCAAGGAAGAGTTATGGCAGAGTATTAAAGAAGGATGAATTGTTTCCTGTGGCTGAGAGCAGGAGTTACGGCAGAATATAAAAGAAGACGAATAGTTTGAAGTCAAAATTCTCGCTTTCTGTGGACGTATCAAGTCATTTAGTCAGGCTGGGGGGATTTCTAGTTGTCAAAACTGTCTCGATTACCTCTTGTAGTGGTTGAATGTCCATCACCTGACACAATAGCCCAGATGTAGCCGGAGAAAATAGCCAAATGTGTCCATGATAGCGAAAATAGTTAAAAATGCGATTCGCGGAAGAGGTCAAAGAAAATTAATGACTGTGGAGACGGAGTCAAGTGGAAGACAATGCACTTGGTAAGAAAAAAACAGAGAGCACCTGATAGGGGAACAATGGACCACAAATGATAGAGAACAGAATGTACCTGATAAAAGAAAAGAGAGTTCGGGAAGGGAGAAGAGGCTTGGAGTTCACAGAAGAATGACAAGGAAAAATTGATTGTATTTATGAAGAGCAAGAACACAGGAAGAAAGAACTGTGAATGAGAAGAGAAAAAGAGTGGAAGTAAAACCGAATGAGTGAGTGTATAAATGAATGATGAAGAGAGTCAGTTTGGTAAATGAAAAGGGATAAAGTGAGGGTACGTGAGAGAGGAAGTAGGACAAGCAGAGAGAGAGAGAGAGAGAGAGAGAGAGCCTAACGACCCCCAGTCACATGATTAATGGCCGGTGATTAAAGTGGATCAGGGCAATGCATCAAAGGCGCACGCAAATACATGAAGACAAACTTTGGCGCCACCTGTCTATCATGGTCTTACAAAAAAAAAAAAAAAGTATCTGAACGGGCGTCTGCATATCACGGTCTCACTAACTTTTATGCCATTTGAGATGTCAGCTGAAGGGAACTCACTAACATTTCCTTTATCATATCATCACACTGGAGTTTCTATCATGGTCACACTCACAAACTTGACGCCACTACAGCCACCAACTGGAGGACTTTCTTAATCTCTCACAGCCTCACTGACACTATTACAACAATTGATAGACCAAGTGAACGGTGCCTGCTAACCATAGTTCGACACGAGCTGAAAGTCGTCCGTCTGTTATTTGTTCCACCATATGAAGGTCGTCTGTCTGTTATTTGTTCTGTCAACTGAAGATCGTCTGTCTGTCATTTATTCCATCACCTGAAGGTCACCTGCCTGCTTTGTTCCATTATCTCCAGGTTATACTGTATGTCTGTCATTTGTTCCATTATCTGAAAGTCGTCTGTCTGTCATTCATTTCATCAAGTGAAGGTTGTCACGTGGGTCAGCATCTCAATGATGTTTGTTACTTGGGAAACAAACTGGAAGGTGTCTGTGCTGGATCCATCAGTTGAAGGAAATTTGTTTAACCTTTACACGATACTTGATCCACCAGCTGAGGAATTTCCGTCTAATAATGCTCCACAGCCTGAAGAGCGTTTGTCTCACGATTTAGTCCACTTTGTCAAACAGTTAAAGGACATCTTCCAAACCCATAACCATCACATAAAGGCCTCTGTCTGTCTCTTGGTCAACCAAATATGGGGCTTCTGTCTAACTTCACAATGCGTAATCTATCAAATAAAGAGCATCTGTCTACAGGCTTCTCCCAGTAGCGGGCTCAGTGATCATGCCTGTTTGTCTCCATCCCTTGTCTGGCTTAACATTTCAGTCCAAAAAATTAGGAATGGTTTGGTTGTTAAAAATTGTTTATGATTTGTCAGACCGTAAGGGCTGTCCGTGGTTTAAACTAAAATTACCAGATCCTTTCCCGTGTGTGTGTGTGTGTGTGTGTGTGTGTGTGTGTGTGTGTGTGTGTGTGTGTGTGTGTGTGTGTTCTTGGTTTCTCATATTCGTTTTGTTGCTGGTTCAATTCTGTTTTTTACTTTGATTGCTCTCAAATTCTGTTTTCATAAATGTAACTTTTATTTGTATTGATCTTCTGTGAGTTTATAATATTAAATGGACTTCACTTCCATTATTACTCTTTTCTTCGCCATTCAGTCACACTTCTGCTTTGTACCCTCCACCTAACAAAGTCAGAGGAGGGTGTTGTTATCACTGGGATCAATAGGTGTCCGTCCGTAGAGTTGGGCGGCAGGGCGGCAATGCGGCTTGCCAAGTGTAGAGATTTCATTTCCGAAAGTATTCACTATAGAGTCATGAAATTTCACATAATTATGTGTCTTGTAGTGCCTTTTGATAGGTATAAGGCTGTGTCTTTAGTTTTCTTTAAATATGAACAAGTGAAAAAAAAAAAGTTCGTTTCCAGGTTAGGACTCAAAAACTTATACAGGTACAGGCTTCAAACTCTCCATGAATTTATGTTAATTTGCCTTTTGGTGCTTTGTGGTAGTTAGAATGCCATAAGATTATATAATGTTATGAAACTGCAAAAAGACATAAAACTGATTATGTTAATGCATTTTTTAAATTAAATGTTTGCAACTATTACACTTAGGAGGCAAAAATAGTACATGATAATTCATTATATGACTGTCTAATTATGTATGAAGTTTCACGACAACCTATTATGTAACTGTAAATAATGGCTCCTGTATGAAAAAAAACACGAGCCATACTTTCATCAAATCTGCTCATATGTTCACTGTTACCATGGATAAACTACTGAATTTTTTACGTTTTAATGCCTCTGTGTTATACAGAAGGGGCGGGGGTGAGGGCCGTTATGCGCTTGGTTAGGTGTGCAGGGAGGTGGGGGGTATGTGCTTGGCCAGATGGAGGGATGCAACAACGAAGCTTTGCCTATGTTTTTTTTTTTTTTTTTTTTTTTTTAACTGCTCGCTATTCTATATTATTTAAACTTTCTCCCATTTGAATTTTTAGCGCCATGTCTATTAGAGACCTCTAATGAACTGAATTAAATAATCTACTTGGAGCAGGACTCAGTGGCGTGCCGTGAGTTGCCAGCGCCCGGGGCAAGGAAAGTATTGCGCCCCCTAACCCGCGGACCGTTAGCACTCCCTGAGTCGCTTCCACAGTCCAGTATTGAGCCACTTACCCCCCAGTCACATGTATTTTAAGAAAATATTTCATTGTATAACCATTTCTCTCACTTTCGTAAATGTTTAAACCATTAAAAAATCGAATATATATATATATATATATATATATATATATATATATATATATATATATATATATGTATATATATATATATATATATATATATATATAGCGTTAGGAGAAACACACTGAGGTGGTTTGGACATGTGGAGAGGATGGAGAGTGAGTGACTGACGAGGAGTGTGTATGTCACTGTGGGAGAGGAGGAGAGGGGGGGGAGAGGGAGAGGGAGGCCAAGGATGAGATGGAGGGATGGAGTGGAGAGGTATATGAGAGAGGGGTGTGTGAGCTGGGAGCAGGGCAATGAAATGGCGGGGGATGGGGCGACATGGAGACGATTTTTTTGTGGCCACCCCTCACGGGATTGAGGCACCTGGCAATAGATAGATAGATAGATAGATAGATAGATTGCACAGTTGAAACAGAAGAACGAAAAATAAGAAATGACTATCGCGTCGGCAAAACAATTATTACAGAAAAAAAAAAACTGTTGACACGCCACAATAACAAAGTTCACCAAACGATCGAACTCTTATTGGCACACGTACATACTGGCTACAGCATCATGGTTTACTCTGTGTTGGTGTTGCAACACTAAACTGGCAGGAACATTTATGTGGTAGGTGGAGGCGCTCACCAACCATTCACTGGATGTAGTGCTGCTCTCGGATGCCTGCCATTTCCTCTCCTCCATCGTTCTTTCCTTCCATCCTCTTCTGCCTTTCTTTCCTTCATTCTTTCCTCGTCCTTCTGGCTACGGGTGACTTTACTTTCCTTCTTCTGTCTTGCCTTCATGCTTTCCTCTTCCTTCTGCCTGTGGGTGACTCTACAAGAGTGACAAGCCAAATGGTTTCCTGTACACTAGGAAACAATTTACTACGCTGGGTAGTAACCATTTAATCAAATTTTGGCGCCTGGTGGTTTAGTGGGTAATTACGGAGCTCCAATCGGATTGAGCCTGTGTAGGTTTATATCCAAAGGATGGTTGGGGTTTATTGCTCGTGTAATGCCACTTAGGGATGAGTGAGGCTGGTCACTCTCATCTTAAATGTCAGGACCAACTTGCCTAGCCTCGGGCTCCTACGCTCCTCATGGGGCAACGCAGGATTGGATGATGAATGAATGAATGAATGATGAATTACTTGGTGATGGTATTTCAAGATTTCGACATATCTCAATTTAGTGATCGGATTGTCGCCACATGCACAAATAATGGAGGCCACAGCATGTTTCATAAATACGACGTGTAATACGAGTTTTTGCAAATATTTGTAGAGAACATAAGAACATAAGAAGAGAGGATAACTGCAGTAGGCCGGTTGGCCCATGCTAGGCAGCTCCTAGAAGAGTAACTGAATTAATAGAATGAGATAAGGATAGCAAAGAAGAAGGCTCTCCCCCGCCCTCCAAATCCTCCAGCTGAAGCCGGCAGGAAAAAGAAAGAACACCACGCAGTATAGAAATTCTGGCGTGGACAGTTTATAGGAAAGTGTGAAAGGAGAATAGAGACTAACCTGAAAAGGAAAAATCATGAATTAGAATTGGTTATAAGATTTTTTTTTTCTATACCCACCCCTTATTTGTCTTATGCTTATCTAGCCTATGCTTGAAACTCTCAATGGAAGAGGCAGCAGCTACTTTACTGGGTAGCTTATTCCATTCGTCTAATACTCTATTACCAAACCAATTTCTACCTATTTCCTTATTGAAACGGAATTTTTCTAGTTTGAAACCATTATTTCTAGTTCTATCCTGTATGCTCACTATAAGTACCTTGCTAATATTTCCCTTATTTATACCCTTCATCCACTTAAACACCTCAATTAAGTCTCCCCTTACTCTACGTCTCTCTAGCGAATGCAGACTAGTCTTTTCAGTCTGTCTTCATATGACAGGTTCCGAACATCATGTATCATTTTTGTCATTCTTCTCTGTATATTTTCTGACGAGTTAATATCCATTCTATAGTAAGGACACCAAAATTGTACTGTGTAGTCTAAATGTGGCCTTACTAATGCAAGATAAAGTTGCAGTATTACTTTTGATGACCTATTGCTCACGCTTCTCGAAATAAATCTTACAACCCTATTTGCTTTATTTCTCGCATTAATACACTGTTGCCTTGGTTTCAGGTCGTTACTAACCATAACTCCTAGATCCCTCTCGCATTCCGATTTGCTAATTTCTTTGTTATCTAAACCGTATTTAATGTCTCCGATGGTCTTGCCTACGTTAAGTACTTTACATTTTTCAACGATAAATTCCATTTGCCAAGTTTTAGACCATTTGGACAATGTATCGAGGTCTTTTTGTAAGTTATGGCAATCGTCGGTCGAGTTAAAGATACGCCCTATTTTTGTATCGTCGGCAAATTTGCTGATGCTGCTAGTGACTCCTGAGTCTAGATCATTTATATATATAATAATAAGGGACCGAGTATTGAACCCTGTGGTACACCGCTAGTACTAATCCCCAATCCGACTTAGTTACATTTAATAATACTCTCTGCTTTCGTCCTCGCAGCCAGAATTCTATCCATTTTAAGATATCGCCGTCTATACCGTGTGCTCGAACCTTTCTAACTAACCTTTCGTCTGGGACCCTATCAAAAGCTTTACTGAGGTCCAGATAAATAACATCGTAAGCTTTATCGCTATCTACTGCCTCCTAGACTTCCGAGTAGAATGATAAGTTTGTGAGGAAGGATCGTCCTTGCCTGAATCCGTGCTGACTTTCGTTTATAAGATTAAATCTTTCTAAGTGTTCTCTAATCTTATTTGCCAAAATTTACTCTAACATTTTCCCTACTATTGACGTTAGACTTATCGGACGATAATTCGACGCGGCTGATTTATCACCCTTTTTAAAGATGGGCACTACGTTTGCGGTCTTCCACGCCTCTGGAACTTCTCCTGAAATTAAAGTCATTAAACAATGTTAAAAGTGGCTGACATAATTCTTCTTTGGTTTCCTTTATAATTCTTGCATATATATCATCCGGACCTGGCGATTTTTGAGGTTTTAACTTAGTAATTTCTTTCAATACGTCCTCTTTACTAATGGTTATTTTACTAAGAATATTTTCCGTATTCTCATCGTAAATATTTGCTGCTTGAGGGACCAGGTCTAGGTTTTCCTTGGTGAATACTGATATGAAATAATTATTTAGGATTGAGCACATTTCTTTATCTTCACTGGTAATGTCACCTGATTCTGTTCTCAGTGGTCCTATCCTATCTTTATTTTTCGTACAGTACATTTGATAAAAACCCTTGGGATTTTCTTTCGATTCACTAGCAATCTTAATTTCATAACTTCTCTTTGTTTTTCGTATTTCCCTCTTTACCTCTCTATTTAAAATTGCTTACCGGTTACGTAAGTTTTCCTCTCCACGTTTTATTTTTCTATATATTCCTTTCCTTTGGCCTATGAGAGATTTTAATCTGTTGTTTAACCATCTTGGTTCCGAATTATTCGTTCTAAATGTTTTTGAAGGGATATATCCATCTTGGCCTCCGTGTATTATTATTTTAGAGGTGAAGGAATATGTCACTCTGAGTAGAAAATCTATACACATGTGCATTTTAAGGATTACTTTAGGCGTGAGGTGGATTTTAAATATTACGCAACGTATCAGCGTCACACATTACGGAGACGAGGTGGGTAGGGGAGGAGGAGGGAAGCTATCTAGGCGCCCTTGCAACTCGGTGAAATTATGCCTTTTTTAATTATGATTTTTAATGCAAGTTATGGAACATTACAGTGCCGGAGTCTTCAGACGGGAAATCACGCTATTATTAGGCATTATGTGATTCACCGATAAGGATTACATGAAGGACAATATGGCTGTAATTAGCGAGGAAAATAATGTAAATGTTACGTGGCAAATTTTATTTGCCCCGTCATGTTGAAAAACTGTGTAGAATGTTCGAACATTGGGAGATTTTCTGTATGAGGGGGAAGGCGTGCTATTTTTTAATTTAATATCACTTTATTTTTTTTTGTGTGTGAAATTTTGCGCCCCTTAGAATTTTGCGCCCGGGGCAACCGCCCCTGTGACCCCCCCCCCCACGCTACGCCACTGGCAGGACTAACATAAATGCAATGGATGGTGTGATACTGAAGGAATCAATTATACAAAGAAGAATTTTCTTGGGTAACTTCAAACTGAATCATTACAATGAAGTCTGTCATGGTTTTCTCAGTGCTATCCTCATACGACTTTATTCGGCTAAGAAGATATTTTGCGACCGGAAATTATTACAGATACCGGTACCCTTCATTAGATCATTCAGTATGAGAGGTCAGTACAAAGTGGACTAAAATCGTCTGCATACATCAAAAATATACTAAAATATGATGTCATCCCACCGAAAAGTTCATAATTTCCTCTACATAAATATTTAGGGTAAATGGTATTTATATTTAAAGTCATAGTCGTACGTCATTATTTTAAAGAATACTTTAAACTCTTCGTATCTGCACTTTAAATAAGAATGCCTTTCATTGTTTTAAAAATAATTTAATAAATGTTACATACGCAGTCATATAAGTTTGTTTTCCATCAATTCAATTCACAATGACACAACTCCAATTTTACACACACACACACACACACACACACACACACCCATATATATATATATATATATATATATATATATATATATATTTTATACTGTAAATACATATATATAGACCGATAAATAGATAGACAAAAAGATATATATAACTCTTCACACTCAAAGTATGTCAGGACCCACGTTGCTCTAGTGTTCTACAAGTCTATGTCGTGAATATTAAGAGAGATTTCTTTCACCTTTTACGTAGATAATATTCTGCAGAAGATACCGGTGTTTCAGATACTTAATAATCCATTCACTACAATTATGTATTGTTTTAGCTTATTCGTGCTACCTTCAGCTTAGGAAAGACGTACTGTCGTGGAAGGGTTAAAAACATGCCTCAATAACCTTTTCCACACAAGAGGTCTTTCAATAATGCTTAGCATTATAGCTTGGTAGTGGAGAAAATTAAATACAAATTCCCTCACTGCAGCGAAATGGTTAAGTTGTCTGCTAGAAGTACCACTTTCATATTTTTGAAACTCATGGTGGATGATCCTTCAACCACTTTTTATCGTCCGCCCTTAGCAAGGCCAGGCGATATAGCATTTGTCGGTGTGTGTGTGTGTGTGTGTGTGTGTGTGTGTGTGTGTGTGTGTGTGTGTGTGTGTGTGTGTGTGTGTGTGTGTGTTGACCAAATATCTCGAAAAGTTATGGATGAATTTTCACCATACTTTCAGGATATAACAACTATGTGGATGTGCAGAAGCCTGTTACTGTTGGTGAGGATTTGATCAAAGACGATTGAATGTCAGCCGCCATATATCAAACTGCATTCTGGCCAATATCTCAGCAACGGATAGAAACGTGGGTAGCAAAGTTTGCAGAATTTTTCAAGATTATCTTGTATTTAGCAAGGAGAGGCTATATATAGTTGTTGTCGGCGTGTGTGTGTGTGTGTGTGTGTGTGTGTGTGTGTGTGTGTGTGTGTGTGTGTTCTCAAAGTATCTCGAAAACTGTGGACGAATTTTTACTCAACCTTCTGGAAACAGCAAGTAGGTGGACGGGCAGAAGTGAGGATTTGATTAAAGGCGTCCAAATGCAGTCCGCCATTATATGAAAATGCATTTTGGCCAGTACCTCAGCAACGTATTTTTTTTTTTTTTTTTTTTTTTTAGCAGATAGAGGCATTTTCTTCAAATCTGTGGCGGGCAATTAGCATTCGGCCCCTTATGCTTTTGTTCTCGCGTTTAATATGGATTGGCTTTTGTGAAACTCGATGACTGAATTCCATTCAATTTTGCTATTTTCTTCACATTTGGTTTGTAGGTAGTTTGTATCCAACAACATATTTTGGCGAGCGATTAGCATTCGGGGGCGGAAAGCTTTTGTTTCATTCAATCGTTTTTAAACAGAAGTTCATTCACAGAGCAGCCTTTCTCAGTCCAGCTTCCCTGTCCCTTTCGGTCTCGACACAAAAATAAAAACAAATGGTCAAGTTTATATCTTCTAATATGCTATAGCAGTAGCCGTGTGTGTGTGTGTGTGTGTATGTAATTCACCGGGTCGGTCAGGATCACTTGATGGTCGTGATCGTCAGCTTTTACCCTCCCGGAAGGGAGCTGAGAGCTCATATAGTCCGATCTAAGGGCAAGGCTGTGACCTTCACACAAGCACACACCCGTCCCCATGCTCGAGGGGGACAGTAACCACCCACTTCGTCAGTGAAACTTTTCGCAACCTGAGCGAGGCGCGAACTCCCGTCCACCAGTTGGCAAGCGAGAACGTTACCACTGCACCAGCGTGTGTGTGTGTGTGTGTGTGTGTGTGTGTGTGTGTGTGTGTGTGTGTGTATTTTGGGCAGCCGAAACTACACATTCAAATAGCACTAAAATTGGCACAGAAATCGCAAAAAATTTGCTGACGTGAAAAAACTTGGTCCCATCACGATTGAAAAACTTTTACTATATTTAATGGGCGATCACATTTTGCCCCCCAAAAACGCTGCTCCAGGTGCCCGGCATAGGATCTCCGTAGAATTTTTTGCCCACAGGTACAACTAAAGTATTTCGGACTTGCGTTCGGACAACTTGGGTTCCATTCCCGAAGCTGCAAATAATACGATCAATTGGTTACCTGCAAAAAATCCAAGTGACAACGTTTGACTAGAACAGCTCATAAACGAGGGAGCTCTCTGCGGGAGCAAGTGCGAGGGGCCTGAAGGGCCCACGAGCACTTGTCTAATATACTATAGCAGTAGCCGCGTGTGTGTGTGTGTGTGTGTGTGTGTGTGTGTGTATTTTGGGCCGCCAAAACTACACATTCAAATCGCACCAAAATTGGCACAGAAATCGCAAAAAATTTGCTGATGTGAAAAAACTTGGTCCCATCACAATTGAAAAACTTTTACTATATTTAATGAGCGATCACATTTGGACCAAAAAAACGCTGCTCCTGGCGCCCGGCATAGGATCTCCGTAGAATTTTTTGCCCACAGGTACAACTAAAGTATTTCGGACTTGCGTTCGGACAACTTGGGTTCCATTCCCGAAGCTGCAAATAACACGATCAATTGCAACGATTTGCATTTGCCAGTCCCGGCGACGTACCAGTACGTCGTGCAATTGCAATGTGCATAATTTCGACAATTTTCAAATTTCGCGCTTGATTTGCGGTACGTACCCTCGCCTGACCTTCCCCTACCTGCCACCAGGCGGGGACACTCGGCGACCCCGCGCGACCCGCGCTAGCCCGCCACTCGTCCACTACCTGGTAGCCACGGTCCTGCTCAGACATGGCTAAGAGAGGTCTCTCAGAGAGTGAGATTCAAGTCGCCCTGGACACCTTTACCGGCGACAGTGATTCCCCACTGGATGACGAGGAGATGGACAAGGATTATGTGCAGCCAGAGGAGGAAGAAACCACCAGCAGTGACGAGGAAGTTCCGTCACCCAGGAAGCGGCAGTACGTGACTTACCGTGCTGCTAGAGAGGGGCAGGAGGCAAAGAAGGCACGTGGTATATCATATCCCTATCCCCAGCGTGCTTTGGAAGCAGAATTCGAGGTCGAGGATGAGGACGAGGACGGGGACGGAGCCGTGGGACGTGCTGCCACGTGGTATGGACGGGAGGTGATTACACATCGTGGCCCAGAGAGCACACCACGTCGTATGAGCAGGTATGGGCCTAGCATTCTGTTTGGGGAGGTAGGAAGTGAAGTGGAGGGAGTGGGGAGTGAAATGGAAAGTCCTGGGATTAGGGAAAGTGAGAGTGACGTGAGTGAGTCATTGCTCTCCCTAAGTAGTGTGAGGCGGCAGAGTGGATCACGTGGGCCAGTGCTGGTGCGTTCATTATCATGTGGGGTTGTGAGGGAGGGGGAAGGTGGGGAGGAACCACTCCAAAGCACGTCTTATGCTCCCCAATATCCCCTAACACGTGGTCGAGCAAGGTTGCGTGAGAGAGCATGTGGTGTGGTAATGGAGGGGGAAGGTGGGGAGGAACCACTCCCCAGCACGTCTTCTGCTCCCCAATATTCAACAATTTCATCCCCACAGCCCCCTAATGTTCCTCAAGGCCGTAAGGGTAAGGGAAAGGGAAAGGGTAAAGGCAGAGGGAAGAGGAGTGACAGTGGGGAAGCCCTCCGTACTCCTTCTCCCCCACCTCCCCAGCCAGGATCTCCTCCCCACCCTGACGAAGGCGGTGATGGGGACGAGGGATTTGTGTCGTGGGATTGGGAGGATGGGAGTGATTTTTCTCCCCTCATTCACCCCTTCACTGAGCAAGGGCGATCTGGCTACATTGCACCAGGTATTCACTATAATTCAACCAGGTTGGATTTTTTCCACCTGTTTTTCAGTGAGGCATTCGTAGATCAGATCGTTTTTCAAACAAACCTGTTTGCAAGCGCCCAGCGCCTAGAAAGTGAAAGATTGGGAACAAGGAGTAAGCATTCTATGATCTATGATTACCCTGTCTCCATTCCAGAAATGTTCTTATTTTTTGCCCTTGTCCTTTTGATGGGTATAATAAGAAAAAATAGAATTCCTGCTTACTGGACTAGGGACCCTGTTATGTTTACCCCCATATTTGGTCAAGTGATGAGCTGTAATCGGTTTCAACAAATTCTAAGTCGTCTCCATTTTTATGATGCTCATGACCCTGCAAATGCAGACAACACTGACAAAATGAGGCGAATTCGGTTGGTCTTTGATCACCTCAGGCAAACCTTTCGATCCTCATTCTATCCCTATAGAGATCTCGTCATAGACGAGAGTCTCGTGTTGTGGAGAGGCAATATTTCATTCAGACAGTATATACCCAGCAAAAGGCACCGTTTTGGGTTCAAGATCTTTGTTATGTGTGACTGTAGGACTGGATACGTGCAAGACATAGTCTTGTACACCGGTGCACAGACAGACATAATAGAAGATCGAAGTATAGGACTTTCGGGAGCAGTGGTAAAGACGATGATACAAGACTACCTTCATCGTGGTCAAGTTCTCTACCTCGACAACTGGTACACTAGCCCTCTTCTCGCTCGTTATCTTCACACACATGAAACGGGAGTCTGTGGAACCGTAAAGGTGAACCGGCGTCACATGGTCAAGGTAGGGCGGAAACTTGCAAGGAGTGAGGTTGTCTTCTTCAAAGCCAACAACATCCTTGCAACAATGTGGAACCACAACAGAGAAGTAAGCCTCTTGTCCAGGGTTCACCGCCCCTTGATGCACCGTACTGATTCTGTTGATTACCATAGCGAGAGCAGGCGTCGTGTTTGGAAACCTGAGTGTGTAATGGATTACAATATAAACATGCGCCTCGTGGACCAGTCTGACTCCATGATATCGACGGTAGAGTGTGCCAGGACCACGATGAAGTGGTATAAGAAACTGTTCTTTCACTTACTAGATATCACTGCTCTGAATTGCCACCACCTTCACGCCATGACCACAGGAGTTCAGGAAACATTTGAAGGGTTTGTGAGGGAGCTCACACGAGAAATCTTTGCTAAGTATGCTGTTGAAAGGCCCCAACAGCGCCCCCGCACTGCCCCTATTACCCAGACTCCCCAGAGAATATCCGGCCGCCATTTCCCCACTCCTATCCCACCCCAGCCCAACAGACCTAGGCCCCAGCGCAGGTGTCACGTGTGCAGTAATTCCCAGGTGAGACTCACGACACAGAGGAAGGACACCCGCTATGAGTGCGTGCAGTGTGACGTGGGTCTGTGTATTCACCCGTTTTAGTGAATATCACACGTTGCTGCAATTTTAGCATGGTGTGAATGCGAAAGGACGCTGAAATTATGAGGTAAATGCGACAGACAGACGCTCTGTGAAAATATCAGTCATGTGGATCTCCAAATATTAGTATAAAGTGCCTACGGGTAGAACATAAGTGAAAACATTGGGTGTAAGTATATAAATCTGCCCTAAGTTGAAACTTACATAGAGAGGGTTGTTTGATGCGATATTCTGTCGCTCAGTGCAATAAATACGGCCCGTTATTATATATTTATTATTATGTGACATTCTTACGGGTATAATATAAGTTCAAATTATTGTATATGATGATGTATATTCTAAGTCAAATATTCATAGCGTGTCTATAAAGATAAGATTTCCTGACGCTTAGTCGAATGAATAAGGCACGTATTAGTCAAAATAAAAGTCAGCAAGTGATAAAGTGAATAATTAGTATATAAGTGTGTGAGTGAATTAGTATATAAGTGTGTGAGTATTATGTATGACGAAACATTCCTTGCGAGGGTATTTTCAGGCGATATTCTCACGCTAACTTGAATAAATAATGGCAGTAAGTATGTACAGTGCATTCTAGGGGTGTAAACGTGTGTAATGTAAGTGGGAAAATATAATTGGAGTGAATAAATAAAGTAGATGATGAAACACGAGTGTTTGAGATCGTGGTTGCTACGTGAATAGGCGCTAGCATATCGCTAAATGCCCTCGTAATGAATGAAAATAATTGAAAACCTTTACAGTGGTGGAGGAAAGGTTCTATGTAAATGGGAAAATAATTGGAAAGTGATAAAACAATTTGGTATGTTGAAATACGAGTCATAGCGAGTGCGCTTACTAAGCTGATGTGCGCTAAACTTATGCTGCATGTCATCATAATGAATGAAAACATCTGAAAACACTTACAAACAGTTGTAATTGGTAAATTGTCATTGAAACTGAAGTATACAAGTAGAAAAAATGATAGGTTGACTCATACCAGAAACTTAGCATATAGCATGTTACAACTCGGACCAAACTCGCTATGCTCGCGCGATGGTACAGTGCTTATTTTTCCTATATATGTGTCTGAAATCCATTATATTGTTACTGTTATTGTTTATTAGTACAAATTCAATAAATGTAGAGGTGTTGTGTGTTGTTTCTCCCATTATTCCTTACCATAGAAAACGTAAACGCATATCCAGCCCATTACAGAAAACGATACCTGCGGGGGGAAACCGCACCTGTGTGGTAGGTCTCCATATTATAATTACAAATCATAATAGATAGATAGATAAATAGATAGATAGAGAGACAGATAGAAGCAGGAAGTCAAATGATGAGAAGGTGTTGTGTCTGCGAGAATCGATCAGTGCTAAGCATGCTTACACCCTCTTAACACTGAGGAAAGCTGACGACAGCGGCCAGTAAGGAGATGATGCAGTTAGCTGTCAGCAGTCCTCTCGTGAACAAAGATCCACAAGGAACATACGTGACACACCCCTGCTACACCAGATTTTTGGAAAGAGAGTTTAGAAGGAGACAAGCGACCCTAGAGAGAGGTCGAGACAGAGATTAGCCTTAGAACAGAAAGAGAGAGAGATAGCGAGACAGGGAGGTAGCTACCCGGGACTTATACTCTTATACCTGTTTAATATTTCCAAGACAAATAAAAATAGTCCCATACTATTCTTTACCTCTCCCGTCACTACATGACATCTGGTGGGGAAACTACTACAAGATATAAAAGCCGCTCGACCACAAGTCTAAAATATACGCCTCTACAAGCAAATACAAAGTCGCTGCTTTATGATACAAAGTCTTTATGACATTTGGTAGCAGCGAACGTATACGAACCTCGTCTACGAATCAACATTAAATTACTACAAAATATCAAGATTGAAAACAACCAACAACATCAGCTCCTGACAGTATTCTCTCCATCCTGCCCCCTCCGTCTCCCAGATCTTTACGCTGATGCAGAGGTCAAGAGATCACTCGACGCCTTGCAAGTAGCTTAACGACAAACCAGCAAATCTGCGGACATCGTCTCCGAATTAAAAGCAAATTTCTACAAAACCAACCGAGACTACAAGATTAGCTTCAGTTCTACATTGAATCCTACAAAATACAGCCTACAGTGCAAATATTCTACAATCAACTACAGCCATCTACAGTCAACTACAATTAACAACTCTACGTCGTCTGTATAATCTTCTACACGCACCTACAAGTAGCGGCAGTCTCCATCCTACAACGAGTAAATCACAAGAAAAAAGGACCAAGAATACATCAAGAAAGAAAGAAAACAAACAAACAAACAAACAAACAAACGAAGAGTGAGAGACGACTCACAACTCATAACCACCAGACCCCACCCTCCTCTCTCTGCTACATCCACCCAACCCCCACCGCTTACGCAGGTGTGAAGAGGTCAAGACAGCAAAACATCAAGTCCATATTCACAACTCGTCTTACCCGTCTTCACTCAAGTTACTCATCGCTACTCATTCACTCACCACAGCTACCAGTGTGGGAAGCCGACGTCACCATGTGCTGAGACGACAGCGCGCCAATCAACCCGCGAAGGACAACGCTATCACCACGTGCAACACCACTCACACCATTTTCCTCCACGGTAAAAATTAGTGAGTTACATAGTTACTTCATTTATATAATACACAGAGATAGACAATAAGCTTCTGCACAAACATAAAAAACGTGCTGTATAGTTACAGTTTAAATACACATACTTACTTCAGTTATCTGCATAACTCAAACACTAAATAATCACCAACAATAAATATTCTACACTGTATATATTCATTCATTTATTATAACATTTATTTACTACCAACGAGTGTTACCATTTATACCTACGTAAAATACGTGTTTCATACATACAACTATACATTAATTATATCTACAAAGTAATAAAGAAAATATACAATCACAGTTACTCAGTGAGCAATTAAAAGAACTGTATTTAACATTTATTAATTAAAGCTACCTAGTGGAAACAGACAAATTAAGTTACAAGGTAAACTAGAGAAAAAAAAAAAAATGGCCAACACAAATGCCGTTAGCAAGAGTGAACATCTTCAACACAATCGTGAAGACAATGATTTCCACACAGTGCTGACACACATATTACCCACGATAGGTACAGGTGAACAACAAGTCAGTGTGTATAGTTAATACTGTATATAGTGTATATATTTTTTATATAAAATAACAAAATATGGGACTATATAATATCATTTTCAGTAATATCTGTGCAATATAAACTAAACTTTAAAAAAGTATCTCAAGGAAATTAGTCAGCAATTATGCAACCATGAACAACATGGAAAAAAGCGTACACAAGCAAAGAGAAACAAACTATGGAAAATCAATACATACAAAAAAAAAAAAAAAGAAAAGGAAAGGAAAGAAAGAAAGAAAAGTAAGAAGGAAAAAAGAGAAATAAAGTAAGATCACATAACAAACAAATGAAAATAAGTGTAAATGTTACTATATATGCCAAAATACCACATAAACTACAAACAAAAAGCAAATTGTGTCTCCACAAACAAGTGGCATGACACATCATCACTATCATCGACCGCAGCATATGTTAGGACTGCAGTTATTACAATTTTGTTACTCCATATTATAATTATGTAACGACAAACGATTGCATTGTTACACTAACTACAATTATGTACCTACAAACGATATGTAACAATTATGTAACGACAAACGATTGCATTATGTTACACTTTGCCAATTATGTAACAGTTGCATTAACAAGATGTAACTTTTATGTAACTTTAACTACAATTTTGTAACTACAAACGATATGTAACAATTATGTAACGACAAACGATTGCATTATGTTACACTAACTACAATTATGTACCTACAAACGATATGTAACAATTATGTAACGACAAACGATTGCATTATGTTACACTTTGCCAATTATGTAACAGTTGCATTAACAAGATGTAACTTTTATGTAACTTTAACTACAATTATGTACCTACAAACGATATGTAACAATTATGTAACGACAAAACAGTTGCATTTACAAGATGTAACTTTTATGTAACTTTAACTACAATTATAAGGCCAAGACACATATGTAATAGTTGCATTAACAAAATGTAACTACAATTATAAGGCCAACACAATTATGTAGTACCACAATGTTAGTACAATATTATAAGTCATACAATTATAGCACAATTCTGTATTACCAGTATCATCATACAAGTTAGGTGAAATATTAGACATTACTAAAGTGATAACTCTATGTAATGTAATAACCTAGCAGTATTACCATTGCACAATTATATGCGTAATATTACTGAATAATCACTATTTACTATGAATATTATATGTATACAATATTCATACAATTTACTTTACAATATTATATATTTCACTTAATTAACTTATAAGTTCATTATAATGTGTATGTAGTATGTATTAATATGTTATAACTATTAAATGTCGATGGTACGCCATTTTTGCGCGGCCGAGCAATGTGGTAGGTCTCCATATTATAATTGCAAATCATAATAGATAGATAGATAAATAGATAGATAGAGAGACAGATAGAAGCAGGAAGTCAAATGATGAGAAGGTGTTGTGTCTGCGAGAATCGAGCAGTGCTAAGCATGCTTACACCCTCTTAACACTGAGGAAAGCTGACGACAGCGGCCAGTAAGGAGATGATGCAGTTAGCTGTCAGCAGTCCTCTCGTGAACAAAGATCCACAAGGAACATACGTGACACACCCCTGCTACACCAGATTTTAGGAAAGAGAGTTTAGAAGGAGACAAGCGACCCTAGAGAGAGGTCGAGACGGAGATTAGCCTTAGAACAGAAAGAGAGAGAGAGATAGCGAGACAGGGAGGTAGCTACCCGGGACTTATACTCTTATACCTGTTTAATATTTCCAAGACAAATAAAAATAGTCCCATACTATTCTTTACCTCTCCCGTCACTACATGACATCTGGTGGGGAAACTACTACAAGATATAAAAGCCGCTCGACCACAAGTCTAAAATATACTTCTCTACAAGTAACTATAAAGTCATTATGACACCTGTACAGACCACTTATAGACCGCAGGGACCACTTTCTTCATGATTTTCCATCGTTTCTCGACCTAAGCGGAAGTTTTAGAAGAAAAAAAATTTTTCCAAAAAGGCTCGGGAATGGGGGATGTCATAGGTGCGGAAAGCCTCGGGACGTGACGGGTTAAGTGTCTGGGGAATGGCTGGCAGAAGGAAGGAGGTGAAATGGGAGGAAGTGATCAGTAGGATGGAAGTAGTGGAAGCAAGGAAGAAAGTCAAAATAGGGAAAGCCCCAAGAATTGATAAGGTGTGTGGTGAAACGCTGAAGCATGGTGGAGATATAGCAGTAAAATGGATATGGATGTCCAGGTTAGTCTGGCGGGAAGGTAGAGTCCCGGAGGATTGGAAGTCAGGTATTATTATTCCTCTGTACAAAGAAAAAGGGGGAAAAAGAAGTCTATCTGTTGCCAGATCCCATAATCCCGTAAGGGGTGGCCACATACAAATCGCCTCCATGTCGCCCTGTCCCCCACCATTTCAATGCCCTGCTCCCAGCTCACACTCCCCTCTCTCATATACAGTACCTCTCCACTCCATCCCTCCATCTCATCCTTGGCCTCCCCCTCCCTCTCCCCCCCTCCACCTCACTCACATACACTCTCCTCGTCAGTCTCTCACTCTCCATCCTCTCCACATGGCCAAACCACCTCAGTGTGTTTCTCCTAATGCTTTCTCTCACATCCACATCCATACCACAACGCTCCTTCACTTCCTCATTTGTCGGTCTGTCTCTCCATGTGACTCCACAAGCTCCTCTCAAAAAACTCATTCCACTGCCCTCACTCTTGACTTGTGTCCCTCCAGCAAGCTCCAAGCTTCACTTCCATACGTTACAGTTGGTATCACAATACTGTCATGTAATAACTTTTTCACTTCCATGCTCACTTCCCTGTTTCTTATCACTGCTTTCAAGGAACCAGCAACCTTTCTTCCTTGTTTCACCCTTTCAAGCACTTCACCCTCTAAACTTCCATCCTTACTCATCACTCTACCCGAGTGGTAATCATAGCGGCATTGATCTTCTTAAAGTAATAGAGAAAGTATATGGTAGTATACTTACTGATAGAGTTAGGGAAAATAACTGAGGAGAAGAACGGGGAGGTTTTAGGAAGGGACGAGGTCTTTAGTGGAAACGTTTCTAGAGAAGGGAAAGAAGTTGTAGGTGGCCTTCATGGATTTGGAGAAAGCATATGACAGAGTGAATAGATATGGAATGTGGAAAATATTAAGAAAATATGGAGTAAATGGAAAGTTGCTGAATGCCGTGAAGAGTATGTATGGGGGTGCTAAGGCTGCAATGCGTGTGGATAGCTATCTGAATGTTGGATTGAAACAGGGATGTGTCTTGTCTCCGTAGATGTTCAATTTGTATATGGATGGGGTTATAAAAGAGGTACAAGGTAGGGCAGTGGATTTTGGAGAAGCTCTAATGAGAGAAGGTGGCATTTGGAAGCTTCCTATACTGTTGTTTGCAGATGATACTGCATTGCTAAGTGAAGGCGAAGAGGAACTGCAAGGTTTAGTGAATGAGTCTGGGAGAGTATGTAAGAAATGGAATCTAAAAGTGAATGTAGGGATGAGTAAAGTTATGGTATTCGAGAGAAATGAAGCCACTGAATGTACAGTGAGGTTGGATGGTGAGGAAATTGAAAACGTGAGTGCATTTAAGTACTTGGGGAATGTGGTGAGTAAGGATGGAAGTTTGGAGGATGAAGTGCTTGAAACGGTGCAACAATGAGGAAAGGTTGCTGGTTCTATGAAAGTAGTGATAAGAAATAGGGAAGTGAGTATGGAAGTAAAAAAGTTGCTGGATGACAGAATTGCGATACCAGCCCTAACGTATAGATGTGAAGCTTGGACCTTGTTGGAGAGACACAAATCAAGAGTGAGAGCAGTGGAAATTAGTTACTTGAGACGAGCATGTGGGGTTACTTTGGAGAGACAGGCTGACAAATCAGGAAGCGAAGGAGCGTTATGGTGTGGATGTAGATGTGATAGCAAGCCTTAGGAGAAATACACTGAGGAGTTTTGGCCATATGGAGAGGATGGAGACCAAGAGACCAACGAGGAGAGACTATGTGAGTGAGGTGGAGGGAGGGGGGAGAGGGAGGGAGAGACCGAAGATATGATAAAGGGATGGAGTGGATAGATATATGAGAGAGGGGTGTGTGAGCTGGAGGGAGGGCAGTGAAATGGTGGGGGACAGGGCGACATGGAGGTGAATTGTTTGTGGCCACCCCTTCCGGGATTGAGGCGTCTAGCAACAGATAGATAGACGTTTGAGAGAAAAACACAAAAGCTGTACAGCTGTAATTTTACAAATACATCGCTGTGGTCCTTCTTATTATCTGAAAGGAATATGGTTACAGTTAAGCATACACTTAGCCAGTTACTGAGATATATGTAAAATGTACCCGTGCTTTCTTCCACACCTTTGTCTTCAGATTTTGTTGGTACTACACAGGACGCTTAATGTAAGTACATATTCCAGATATCAAGACAGTGAACTACTTTTCAAGGTCACAGACTTGTTTATGATGCCAAAATTTCCTACCTTATTAATATCAATAGTAATGGCAAAGCTTCCTTATTGTGGCTTCGCAGTGTGAATTATTATTGTTATAATTATAATAATAATAATAATCTATCTATTTATCTATCTATTGCCAGACGCCTCAATCCCGTTCGGGGTGGCCACAAACAAATCGCCTCCACGTCGCCCTGTCCCCCGCCATTTCACTGCCCCGCTCCCAACTCACACTCCCCTCTCTCATATACCTCTCCACCCCATCCCTCCTTCTCATCCTCGGCCTCCTCCTCCCTCTTCCCCCCTCCGCCTCACTCACATACACTCTCTTCGTCAGTGTTTCACCCTCCATCCTCTCCACATGGCCAAACCACCTCAGTGTATTCCCCCTGACGCTTCCTATCATATCCACATCCACACCACAACGCTCCTTTATATCCTCATTTGTCAGCCTGTGACTCCACAGGCTCCTCTTAAATAAATCATTTCCACTACTCTCACTCTTGACTTGTGTCCTTCCAACAACGTCCAAGCTTCACTTCCATACTTTAGAGTTGGTATCACAATACTGTCATGTAGTAACTTTTTCACTTCCATGCTCACTTCCCTGTTTCTTATCACTGCTTTCAAGGAACCAGCGACCTTTCTTCCCTGCTGTACCCTTTCAAGCACTTCACCCTCCAAACCTCCATCCTTACTCATCACACTATGTAAGTACTTAACGTACTCACATTTTCCAATTCCTCACCATCCAACCTCGCTGTACATTCATTGACTTCACCTCTCTCAAAGACCATCACTTTACTCTTACCTACATTCACCTTTAGATTCCGTTTCTTAAACACTCTCCCAAACTCATCCACCAAGCCCTGCAGCTCCCCTTCGTCTTCACTCAACAACACAGTATCATCTGAAAACAACAGTACAGGGAGTTTCCAAACACTACCCTCTCTCACCAGGGCCACTCCAACATCCACTACCCTACCTTGTACCTCTTTTATTACCCCATCTATGTACAGATTGAACAACCATGGAAACATGACACATCCCTGTTTCAGCCCAACCTTCAAAGAGAAAAATTCACTCAGTTCACCATCCACACGCACTGCAGCCTTAGCACCATCATACATACTCTTCACAGCATTTAACAACTTCCCATCTACTCCATATATTCTTAATAGTTTCCACAATCCTTGTCTATCCACTCTGTCATATGTTTTCTCCAAATCCATGAAAGCCACATACAACTTCTTTCCCTTCTCTAGAAACTTTTCCACTAAAGATCTGAGAATGAATATTGATTTACACAACCTCTTCCCTTCCTAAAGCCTCCCTGTTCTTCACCAACTAATTCCTCTGTTCTTTCTCTAACTCTGTCAATAAGTATCCTACCATACACTTTTCGTATTATACTAAGAAGACAGATGCCCCTATGATTACCACACACTTCTTTTTCCCCTTTTCCTTTGTACAAGGGAATAATTATTCCTGACTTCCAATCCTCCGGGACTCTACCTTCCTCCCAAGCCAATCTGCACATTTTCCACATCCATTCTACTACTATCTCTCCCCCATGCTTCAGCATTTCACCACACACTCCATCAATTCCTGGGGCTTTCCCCAATATAACTTTCTTCATTGCTTCCACAACTTCTATCCTACTGATTTCTTCCTGTCTTCTCACCTCCCTTCTTCTCCCAGCCATTCCCAGCCACTTATACTCGAATTACTTCCATCCTCTATGTTCAACAATTCCTTAAAGTGTTCTCTCCATATGCTCACTTTTTCTCCCTTCTCCACTGGTAATCTTCCATTTTTATCTTTCACTCCCCTGCTAACTTCACTTCCACCCTGTCTTACTCTTTTCACCTCTTTCCAGAACATTTTCTTACAGTCCCTCCACTTTACACTCAAGTTCCTTCCAAATTCCTCATCCGCTCTCTTCTTACTCTCTCATACTAATCTTTTCACCTCTCTCTTCCTTTCTACATATAAATCTCTCTTCCCCCTCTCAACTTCTTCCACGCTCCTATGTCTCATCCATTCATTGTATGCTTTCTTCTTTTGTGCCACAGCCTGTCTCACCTCTTCATTTCACCACGCTGTTCCTTGCACACCCCTCCGTCTTCTCTTCATCCCACACACCACATCACATGCTGCACATATTTCTTCTGTAAATATCCTGCACACACCTTCCACGTCCCCCATCTACTCCAATTCATATTTGCCCAATCGTTCCTCCACTTCTCTCTTATACTCTGCCTTTTTCTCATCCTCTTGTAACCTTCCACTCTCCTTACAAATACTCCTTCTTCCCGTCCTTCCCTTCTTCTATTTCTCCATCCTAATTGGACCTTGATTCTGGCCAGCACCAAGTAATGGTCAGAAAGTCCACTCCCCCAACCTCTACAAGCTCTTGCATCCATTACACATTTTCGCATCCTTTCATCCACACACACATAATCAATCATTGCCTTCCTTTCATTCAGTTCACCACCCACCCTTATCATCACTCGCCATGTATACCTGTTGATCATTTTATGCCTGAAGAGGGGATTGGCTATCACCAACCCCCTCCCAGCACAAATGTCCACTAACGCACTGCCATTCTCATCTATCTCAGCAAGCACACCCCACTCACCAACTATTCCATCCACCTTCACATTCCCTACTTTACCATTCATATCACCGATCAAAAACACTCTTTCATTCCTTCCAAACTTTTCCATGCACACTTCTACATTTGTCCAGAACTCTTCTCTCACTCTTCTAGCAAGATCTTGCGTTGGCGCATACACACACACAATCGCCCACATTTGTATTCCAACTTTCAACTTTACCCACACAATCCTTGACCCAACTGATCCATACTGTCTTATGCTCTTCTTCCATCTTTTACTCACAACTATACATACTCCTTCCTTTGCCCTCTCATTCTCACCTACTCCTGCACCTATACCCCATCCATACTCCCATTATCTCACACTCACCTCACCATTTCGTTTCAGTTATTCCGCATACATCAACTTTCGCACCCTGAACCACCTGGACAATATCTCTCTCTTTCACCTCATCATAATAATAATTAATAATAATAATAATAATAATGATAATAATAATAGTAATAATAATAATAATAATAATAATAATAATAATTATTATTATTATTATTATTATTATACTCTTGATATTTCCAGGCAATTTTACTTAATTCTGCAGTGATGTTTTTGACTGGAGAGTTTTCTTGCTCCCTTCACGAATCATTTCGTTAAAAGGACACTACTAAACGGAGAAAAATTTCTGGAAGTAGTAAGAATATAATATTAAAAGACGCCATAATATAGATGAGGTAAAAAATGTATACATAATCAGGCAGGACTGCCATTTAGTTAGCGTTAAATAGGTGGGCACAAAAAAGAGAAAATACATGATAAGTCGAATGCTGCATGTCCACCTAATCAGGGAACACCTGTGATTAAGCAACCACAAGTAGTGGTACCCATGCATTAGCAGTAACGAAAAACTGTTTCTGTTCTTGTTGATGTTTAACCTCGGTCTGTTCGGTCAGCAGACGCGTCCACCTCCTGTACTACAATGTACCTGTAACTGACTCACTTCTGTGGGGTTCAGGCATACCTCGTGTAGGAATCCGGCACCTTTTTGTGGTAGAGAGCACCCCATCAGGATCGCAACAGGGTCCTTGTCCACGGCGAGGTGTATGGAAAGAAAGTATGAGGAAATTTGGCTTCCGGGTGGACACTGCATCAACACCATCCAGGATGCAATGCACCACCAGCTGCAGGATCCTCGTGACCGCCAGGAGCAAAAAAGTATTGCCGTACAAATGTGGTGGAGAGAGAGAGAGAGAGAGAGAGAGAGAGAGAGAGAGAGAGAGAGAGAGAGAGAGAATAGTTATTGAGATGAGCATTTGGCTCAAGCCTAGTGAGCAGAACTGTGTAGGAAAAGCCTCGGATCACTATGAATGGATAAAGGATCAGCAGGTGGGCGATCGCGGTTTATATTGTTATGGGTTCTGATCTTCAAAAAAAAGCAGGAAATGTTTTTGTAATGTAATGGCACCAGGGGCGTGACATTCACTTACCCATACCGGTTTATGTTCTTGGATACAGTGCATTAGCCTGGGGCCCTCCAAAATATTTGGACACACACACACACACACACACACACACACTCGCTGGTGCAGTGGTAACGTTCTCGCTTGCCATCTGCTAGACGGGAGTTCGCGCCTCGCTCAGGTTGCGAAAAGTTTCACTGACGAAGTGGGTGGTTACTGTCCCCCTTGAGCAAGGGGACGGGTGTGGGCGTGTGTGCAGCTCACAGCCTTGCCCATAGATCGGACTATATGAGCTCTCAGCTCCCTTCCGGGAGGGTAAAAGCTGACGATCACGACCATCAGGTGATCCTGACCGACCCGGTGAATTACACACACACACACATGAGAGAGAGATGGGCCCATAAGGTAGAGCAAGACCCTTGAATTAACACAGATTTTGATAGGTTTAATGGGATTAATGCTAGTGAATGATTCATCAGTTTATTTATTAGCCATCATCCCTTACATTCCTGAAACACATCATTATCATAACGTACTTTAAGTATATTCTTCCAACTACCAGACAAATTTGTTCAAATTTGGAAAGATGTCTTACAGTGAGGGCTTAATGCAGGCTGTATTTAACCTTCAGTTTGAAGAGTCTCTTCCGAATAAACATAGTCTGGAAGAACTAAATACAGTTCCATCATATAAATGAAATTGTAGACGACAGAAACACGAATTATGTATCTGCCAAGTCATGAAGTCAGTAGACTAATAAATGAAAGAACTCAGTGTACAACCCAAATACATGTTTAAAATAAAATTATCATAAACAGTTTTTGAATTTGGTAGCTCTTCGCAGGTATGAAGCCTTGTTGCATTCAGTATCCACGTAAATATTTTCAGCCACCTTTGCCTCACTCTTGTTTGATTATAATCTCTTGTCAATTGTTGATGTTCCGTCCATGAGAGGGTTATGAGTGATAGTCTTAATACTTTGTGGTTCCTGTGACTCATTGTCGCCAGCCAAGCGAGGTGACAATGTAAGTTCCTGCATTTGTGTGTGTCTGTGTATCTGAGCGATTGTCTTTGTATCTGTGTAAGTGTCTGTGTGTGTCTGTTCCTAAAATATCTCAAAACTCAGTGGGTAAATTGCATTCAAACTTTATGGGCAGTATCCGGGCATATGTGGCTTGTTGGTTAATTTTGGCGAAGCTGCGATGATATGCTTTCGATTCCCAGAGGATTACTGATCTAGATTTTTAAGACAGGAACGCAAAGAGACAGTAAAAAGCTACAGGAGAGATCCTGAGACTTTTTTTGACTTTTGCGAAAATGTGATGGTATACCTTAGGTTGCCAGAGAATTGTTGGTCTGGTTATTTTTAGCGATGGTGGGCGACACACATTCATGGACGAATGCACTGGCTTTTATTCTTAAATGAAATTTATCATCTGGAGTGAAAGTGAAAAAAAAAAACAAAAAAAAACTTGAGAATGGAGGCATAAGAGAGTTTAATGATATGAATAACAGTTTTCTGAATCTGCCAGTGGGATATCAAAGCTTACATGAAATAAGTCATTATACTCAACATCCACACTAAACGAATTTTCCTTCAAAACGACCTCTCGTTATCAAGTTATGAACTACAAAATGGCGATGAATGGTAGTGGCTGTAGTGTGGTTCATATCCAGTTGCTCAGCTCTCAAATCCTGGAGGTGATATTAACCCTGAGGAAAACAGTATCACAGACGGAGGTATTAACTTACTTCCATTGATGAGAAAATCCATTTTTACTCCTATCCTTGTCATAAGGTTTTACCAGATTATTATCTACTAAAATGTCATAAAATCCTTAAATCCAGACACTGGACTGAGTCTAATGTCGTCAGAAATGTTCTAAAGGAATTTTGTGCAATTCATCCAGGGCAGAGTGAAAGCTACATAAGAGACGCTCGGTTCTTGATAAAAAACTGGGCCCCGCCTTTCGGAAGGAGAAGGAACTTATACGAACAGCAAAGGATAGTTACCATGCAGTCATTTGCTCGGCGTGTGTCTGTGTATCTGTGCAGAGAATAGTTTAATTTGTTTTGATCGGTTTTGAGCTAAACCTGGTGGAAAATTTGAATGTCAGCCAAGCAGACACCAAGAACAAAAGAAGTGATTCTCAGAACAACCATCAGACGTTGAAGCATTCCTGAGTTTCCGTTCTTGCAACTACTGGCTATTATTATGAGAACTCGGATAGGCCATGTTTCCATTTCACCCTTATGCGCTGTAGCTGCAAATATTAACACCCATCATGCATCATCCAGTCCTATGTTGCCCCATAAGGAGCGTAGATGCCCGGAGCTGGCAAGTTGGTCCTGACATTTAAGATGAGAGTGACCAGCCACACTCATCCACGCGTGGCATTACGTGAAAGTAAACCCCAACCAACCCTCGGATATAAACCTACACAGGCTCAATCCAATTGGAGCGCCTTAATTACCCACTAAACCACCAAGCGCCATAATATGGTTATATGGTTGCCACCCAGCATAGTAAATGGTTTCCTGGTGTACAGGAAACCATTTGGCTTGTGACTCAGTGTGGCGTCACCCATAGGCAGAAGGAAGAGGAAAGAATGAAGGCTAGAAAGACAGAAGAGGGAGTGTAAAGTCTCCCGCAGGCGGAAGGAAGAGGAAAGAATGTAGAAACGAGAGACAGAAGAGGAATGAAGGAAGAGAGGAAAGGGCAGACACACAAAGCAGCACTACATCGAGTGAGTGGATGGTGAGCGCCCCCACCTACCATAAACAAATATTCTATCTATCTATCTATCTATTGCCAGACGCCATAATCCCGTAAGGGGTGGCCATTTGACTTTGAGTTATTTGTTTTACGGGGAGGGGCACTAACCCTCCAGCAACCCACTTGTTGACACGTTGTGGGCATGTATGGTTTGGTTATATGGTTACCACCCAGCGTTGTAAATGGTTTCTTGGCTTTCAGGAAACCATTTGGCTTGTCACTCAATGTAAAGGCACCTGTAAAG
The DNA here is from genome assembly GCF_032717465.1 of Coenobita brevimanus. NCBI lineage: Eukaryota > Metazoa > Arthropoda > Malacostraca > Decapoda > Coenobitidae > Coenobita > Coenobita brevimanus. The sequence continues at coordinate 16,054,257 of NC_137053.1, read as the reverse complement.
GAAAGAAAAGCAATGAGAAGTGACAGGAAAGATGGCAGAAATAGGAAGAGAGGAAGGCAGGCACAGAAAAAGAATGATAAAGGCTAAGGTAGAAGTAGGCAGCACTATATCAAGTGAGAGGATGATGGTCGCCACCACCTACCACTAAATAAATATTAACAAGTAAAAAATATATTAATCATGTATGATAACCCAATTTGCGAAAGTAAAAATTAGCAAGAAAAACACAGTTGCATACCAGATATCGGAAAGAGAGGCAGACAAATTTTAAATTAAAGAATGATGACATCACTTATTCACAAATTTCCTAGTTTATAACGTCATGATGCCGATGAAGATTTCTGAGCTTCCATACAGTTTATTAGTCATGATATTTGCTGGTGTCTTTATACGTAATACACTGTCTTTGTGGTAAAAGAAATAAACCTAACATAAACTCACTTCAGCCACAAAAGAATAGTGCCGGTGGTACTTATGCTTAATGTACCAAATCTCATTAGATAAAAATTAGGGAAAATAAAATCTTCAGACCAACACAGACCGTCTTTTTCCCATCCAGATGATGCAGTTTGGGACAGTCAGAAGCCATTAAAGTCGAGGAAGTGGACTGCAAACACATTTCTACCCTCCAACAAGCACTCAGTCTGTGTAGGGCCCTAATGGGCCATGTTGTGATGGCGATATTTTGGAAGAGAGGGCGTCAAACGAAACGCCAAATTGACGACGCGGAGGTGGGAAAATGTGGACTCATATTTCAAGGTTATGGACTTTGTAAGAGGGAGAGAGAGGAAGTAAAGGAGGAAGGTTTGAATGAATAAAGCATACCATATATATTACACACACACACACACACACACACACACACACACACACACACACACACACACACACACTTATATAAAATATAAATGTAAATAAATATATAAATAAATAAATCAATAAAAATAAATAAATAAATAAATAAATAAATAAATATATATATATATATATATATATATATATATATATATATATATATATAGTATCTACCTTTCTATCTATTTATCTATCTAACTGTCCATCTATCTATCTATCTACCTATCTATCTATCTATCTATCTATAACTATCATCATCATCCAATACAAGTTAAGTGCTGAACGAAAGCCTTCCCTAACCTTTCCACAAATTCCTTGACTGGGTCAATTTCTGCCAGGTTTTGCCTGCAAGCTTCTCTGTATCATATCTCCATCTCCTGTCTGGCCTTTTTCAACTACGCCCACAATCTCTCGGAGTCCATTCAGTCAGCCTCTTCTGTCATCAGTTATCCTATGTTCTTGCTACATGACCTGCCTACCACTATTTCTGTTGTTTTATAACTTCTACAGTGTCTTTGACTTCAGTCTGCTCTCTCACCGTAGTTGATCTTTTCCTGCATCTTAAAGATATTCCCAACATTGAACTTTCCACTGCTGTTAGAGAACGCATGAGTTGATTTTCCATCGATTTTATCAGTTTCCGGGTCTCACAACCCTACGTATGGGAGTATATATTTATCACAGACTTTTTGTTTCATACATATTGGTAAGCTATTTTTCATGATGGCTGTAAGTTTACCGAAAGCTTTCCATCCAATTGTAATGCGCCTATTTATTTCGGTATCATCCTATATTAATTTTATGTGACATTCATGGTCGTGTTTTTCTTATCTGCTATAATGAAGTCGATAACATTATTTTTCCATTTGGACTTCTCCAGTTCCATTTTCTCCCTGTTCTTTTGTGAAAGTTTGTTTTCATTAGTCTCATGTTTTACATTTCAGCATAATTTACGACAATTTCACTTCTGTCATTCCTTCCTCCCATGCTGAATTTTCCCATACATGCTTCTCCATTTTTCGATTTGCCAAGTCTTCATGAGTATAGCATATCTGGTCTTTTCTTCTTCCATAATCTGGGAAATGTCATCAGGGAATGTTTCTGTTTCTTCATCTGAGCTTGAGAATTCGGTGCATATACTTGTCTTCCCTTCAGTGTGTCATTTGCCTAGTCTGACTACAATCCATGCTGCTCCGTCATATACGCTGATGAATTTAATACTGTTCTCTGCAAAATTTCTTTTAATTAGAAATCCTGCACCACATCTCTTTCATTTTGCCTTCCTCTGCAGTAAAATAGGTGGTTGCTCTCTTGGAACTGATTTAATTATTCTTCTTTTCTGTGCATCTCACTCAGACCTACAATATCCCAACTACTATTTTCTAATTCAGTCATTAAGGTATCAAGGCTGCAATATTCTGTGAAGTTTCTTACATTTTACGAATAGATCTTCATTGATTTCAGTATTTTTAACCTTCCGGTCTCTGATTTGCCGAGACAGCGTCTACTCACTTTCGATGACACACTGCCCCTAAGCACAGGAGAGTGTGCAGTTGGACCTTTAGTTAACGATGATCCAACAAGAACGCCTGTGTAATCATTAATTAACAATGAAAATCAAGTTTGATTAGGGGGATTGTGGCATATAATCTCACCATCCTGCCTCATAGATTCTAGTGAGATGTAATTTTTTTGTGCCACCTTATTCAGTATATTCGGTGGAGCCCTATTTATCTATAAGGGGTCTCATGGTCCGCACCGTCTAAGACGGTACCTCGTATATCTGCCCTACCTGCCACCTGACGACGCGGCAGGTAGCAGTGGGATCCTTCCCTCTATATGTAAATAGAAGTGTAATTAATATATATATATATATATATATATATATATATATATATATATATATATATATATATATATATATATATATATATATATATATATATATATATATATATGTACAGAGAGAGAGAGAGAGAGAGAGAGAGAGAGAGAGAGAGAGAGAGAGAGAGAGAGAGAGAGAGAGTACTGTACATAGGAGTGTATAGGAAGTACCGATACATGAGGCCTATTAGCCCATGACAAGATTATCTTTTGGAAAAAAATGTAAAATCAACTAAGATCTAACCGACGCGTAAGAGAAAAGGAGAAAGGAGAAAAAGGCTCTCCCCCATCCACCACATTATCAAGTAAAACCAGCAGGAAAACGTTACAAAGACAAAAAAAAAAAAAAACTTTGCTAGTTACAAGCAACAAGCATGGACATTTTATAGGAGAGGCAGAGGGGGACGAGTATGTAATATGCAATATCTGTTCTGCAGATCTATAAAAGAAAGAGCGTACACAATCGCCTAATATTCTCAATATTAAGCAAACGTCTCACAGTCGGCAGCATACACTTCAACTTGGAAATAAACAAGACAGCTGAATTTTAAACGTGTCAATCGTGTTTGCACTAACTAGCGTTGCTGGTAGCCTGTTCCATTGTTCCACTACGCGAATATTAGAGGTAATTGCTTACTATATTTGTGTTGCATCTGTTTTTTAATTACATTACATTGTTTCTAGTCACAGTATCATTCTGTATTTCGAACTACTACTACTACTACTACTACTACTACTACTACTACTACTACAACAACAACAACTACTACTACTACTACTACTACCCCATAATAATTTTGTTTCTCTTTGTCTCATGTGCTATTTTTCTTTGATGCCCTTCTTATGCTCATAAATTCATATTTCCTTTTTCTCTTCAACTGAATTTTGCTCTGTCTCTGTCTGTCTGTCTGTCTGTCTGTCTCTGTCTGTCTGTCTCTGTCTCTCTCTCTCTGTCTGTCTCTCTCTCTCTCTCTCTCTCTCTCTCTCTCTCTCTCTCTCTCTCTCTCTCATACCAGAAATACAAATTACAAAAAAATAATCACACTGCTGCGAAATTTAACTTATGAGGAACTCAAAAGTATTAATGTTACATGTTTTATCAAAAAAAGCGATGCCACTGGCGATATCTACTACAAGTATATAAAGTACTTAATCAGTTCTGACAATGATAGATATGAGAAATTGTGGCAGCAGCAGGTACTGTTTAAGGTAAGGTACTGTTTAAGGTTGTTTGTTAGAAAGTTAGTTAGTTAGTTTGTTTGTTAGCATTATGATGGAAAAACAGGTGAATGAAATTATATCAACCTTTCAGGATATGTGGGCACTGGTCCCCAAAGTAAGTCAGAGTCAAGAAAAAATTTATTTAAAACCGGAGTGCCACAAGCCTCGACCTTGGGACATTTGCTTTTTCCTGTTTATATCAACGAGTTCGTCAGTTCTTCAAGTGTTCTTAATTCAGTCTTATTTGCTGATGACACTAACGTGTTTTACTCACATTCAGATATATCAATTCTTGAAAATACTGTTAATGTCGAACTAGAAAAGGCATCTACCTGGCTGATAGCAAATATATTATCTCTCATTTTATGCTCTTCACTGGAAATAAACACTACAATCATAATTTAAATATCACTTTAGGAAATAACATCACTGAATGAAGTAATACTACAAAATTTCTTGGTGTAAAAATCGACCAAAAATTACCATGGAAAGATCATATTGAATTTATTTATGACATAACAGAGAAAACAGTTGGCATAATGTACAAGATAAAGGATACCCTACCTTTACAGACGCACTAAAATGTATATATTATAGCTTAGTATATTGTTATTTGCAATATTGTAATGTGGCCTAGGGCTCTGCGGCGAAATCAAACTTGCAACCGTTACTGCTACTTCAAAAAAATTGATAAGGCTCATATCGAGAGTATGATATAGAGAACATACTAACCCATTATTTTGTAGACATACATTTTAAAAATACATCATATTTTTAACTTGGAAGCAGTTAAGTTTATATGCAGCCAAATTAATTGTTGTTCTGTTATGCAGTTCCAAAGCATATCCAATATTCATTCACATAATTTGAGAAGCAGTAACTTGTTAAGGCCCCCCCAGACTACGTACAGAAGCTCATAAGAGATATACTACTTATTCTGGTATAGTACTGTGGAATGAATTACCCACTGAACTTAAGTTTATCAGTAAGAAGATTAACTTTAAGCAAAAAATGAAGACTTTTTTACTTAACAGTCAGGGACTTGTACCGTTAAATACTGGATTTAAAGTCTAATGATCTGGGTAACTTCCTAATTTAATGTATGTTTGTACCGGTATGTATGTGTGTATGTATTTATATGCGTATACAGTATTCCTATATATGTATATGTTGACTGTTTTGCTGAAGTTGAAAACATAATCTAGCTACGATGTGTGTGATGTCTACCATTTACAATGTGTTGATAGAATTTCAATGGAGCTCATAAAAAATAGTTCATTTCAAGACCTCAGCCTTGTATACTTATTCTTATGTATGAGAAAAAAAAAAAACTCTCAGAACCATGTGACTTAATTTAATAAGGCAAATAAAATTTTCTGACTTTAACTTTGACTTTGACTTTGACTTTGGAGGTAATTGGGTGACCCTGATAGGTGAAAATCAAGATCAAGGATTTTCGGAGGGCAATAACTTGAAACCGGTTGAAGATATATTTACTATTATGAACATGTAGGAACTCGTAATATGGACTTTCATTTGGCACCAAAACCTTTGACCATGAGTGACCTTGAAAGGTCAAACTCAAGGTCACGGATATTCAGGGGGCTATGACTTGAAACCGGTTGAAGATAAAGAGATTTTTACTTTTATCAACATATAGGAAGTCCCATGTAGATTATTAATTGGTACCATGACCTTTGACAATAAGTGACCTTGAAAGGTCAAACTCAAGGTCATGGATATCCAGGGAGCTATAAGATATCTATTATCAAGATATTGGAAGTCTCATATGGGCTTTATTTTGCAGCATGACCTTTGACCTTGAGTGACCTTGAAAGGTCAAATGCAAGATCACGGATTTTCAGAGGACGTAACTGGAAAACATTTGAGCCATTGCCTTAGACTTTAATCGTGTACCATACTGACACTAAAATGGAAATATCTTGTCAGCATTTAAGAGCAAGAAAACAGCTGCTATTGGGCGAGGTTTGTTGTGCTTTGCACCACTTGTTTCACTCTGATATGTAAATTTAGATTCGCTCATTGAGTATTGTGGAGCACATATTATGAAGCGAAGAAAACAAAAGTTCTTAATATAGCTCAGGGTTTGTTTGAGCAACATAGGTCCAACAGTACGTGAGAGCTAGTGTAAAGTGAGGGGCCGTAGCATTCATAGACGTACAATGCTGAATTCTACAAATCTCCGTTCCCAACCTGCTGTGTTGACGAAACTGATTGGATAAAGACTTAAAGCCAGAAATGGAGTGTTTTCCCTTGGTGATTTCACCATCAAAACATAGTAGAAACGATAATGTAAAATTATAGATTGAATCTCCGATATATACGGTAGTTGTTAGAGATGATGCCAGAAACAGTGTTATGACGGTACATCTTTTAAAACTTATTTTCATATTTAAGGCATTCGCCGATTAGAGCTGCACACTCCCTCGGAAAACGTGAATTTCCAAGGGCTACACTTTGCGGGTGCGTTTTTAGTTGAGAACATTTATTCAACGAAAGTATCACATGCAGAAAGAATTTTAACTCTACTTGGCACTGGAGTAAAGTTATTAGCTTCTGCTTAGCGTGAGGGACGGGTCGGGCTGGTCTGGGCCGGGCCAGTCAGTTCCAAACTTTATTGAGACTAAACATCACTTGCTCGTAAGAAAAGTAATAAAATAATAATAACAACAACAACAATAATAATAATAATAATAATAATAATAATAATAATAATAATAATGGTATTAATAACAGAAACAACAACAATCTTAATGATAATCTGTCTATCTATCTATTGCCAGACGCCATAAGCCCGTAAGGGATGGCCATTGACTTTGAGTTATTTGTTTTACAGGGAGGAGCACTAACCCTCCACCAACCCACTTGTTGACACGTAAGATCTGGTTATATGGTTACCACCCAGCGTTGTAAATGGTTTCTTGACTTACAGGAAACCATTTGGCTTGTCACTCAATGTAAAGCCACCAAGAGTAATAATAATAACTAGAAATCATTCAGACAGCGCATACCTCCACCAGTGACATTGTCATTATAAAGGATTCGGATCCGGATCCGTGGATATATTGTGTGAAATACATAGGAGCCGGATCCGCCCCCAACTTTAATCAATTGTTCCTTGACCCACGGCCCACTCTTCAACAAAATTTTATTGAAATTCATTGAGAATATTTGGAGATATTTTGTGGGATACATAGGACCTGGATCCAGATCCGGATCTGCCTCCAAATTTAATAAATTCTTTCTTGGTCCATGGCCCACCAATCCACAAAATTTCACTGAAATTCATTGAGAACTATTGGAAGCAGGATACATAGGATCCAGATTCGTATCCATTTCAAAGTTTAATAATTTTTTTTTGGCTCATGGCCCACCCTTCCACAAAATTTCATTGAAATTCATTGGGAACTTTTGGAGATATCGTGGGGACAAGCAAATAAAGAAACATAGATGAATAAATAACCTCTTCCAACTTCGTTCGTGGAGGTAGGATAATAATAATAACTGTAAAAGTAATAATAATGATAATAATAATAATAATAATAATAATAGTAATCATAATAATCACCATCATCATCATAGCCACCACCACCACCACCACCACCACCACAGCTACCACCATTTTCTGCTGAACAAAATCGTCTGTTCGTAGCATCAGTGTTGTAATATACTTTGAAGTGTAGATGTACAACACCCTCTCTCTCTCTCTCTCTCTCTCTCTCTCTCTCTGCAGAAACGCATGAAACTCCACGGAAATGCCTCACCGTGCCTTCCACGTGCACCTTATATTATACCAATGAGGACATTTATCAGGGACCAAAACATCCCTTCGGAAAATAGCAATCGACATAAAATTGCAAATGGTCATCTTGGACCCATTTCCAACCATCTTGTCTAAGTTTCATCAAAATTCTTTTTCTAGCTGTGGCTGCACTACACACACACACACACACACACACACACACACACACACACACACACACACACACACACACACACATGCATTATAGTACCATAGATAATAATAATAATAATAATAATAATAATAATAATATAATAATAATAACAATACAAACAATAATGCTGGTAATAAGTATCATGATAATAATAACAGGCATAAGAAAGAAAGAAAGACTGCAAGAGAACTTTCTAACCATCAAAATAAGAGAAATTGAGGAACTAAGCCAAGGAGGGAAAGGAAGATTTATAATGAAAACTTGAGAGTGCTCAGAGAACGCATACCTCCGCCAATGCAATTGCCATTAAAAAGGATTCGGATCCGGATTGGATCCGCCATAAAATATAATCACACACATCTTCGTCCACGGCGAACCTTTCCACAAAATTTCATTGAAATTCATTAAGGCCTTTTGTAGATATTGTGCGGGATACTCCAGATTTGGATCAGGATCCGACCTCAAATTTATTAATTTATTCCTTGTCCCATGTCCCACAATTCCACAATATTTCACTGAAATTCGTTAAGAACTTTTTGAGCAATCCTTCTAACAGACAAACGGATAGACAAACCGACAAACAAACCAACGCGGGGTGAAACATAACCTCCCCGGCGAAGGTAATGACGATGAAGAGCGAGGGAGAGAGAGAGAACTATCATTAAAAGGAAACAGAAGAAACGATAATTAGGGTATGAGAGGGAACGAGAATAAAGGAGAGAAGTAGAATATGAAGGGGAATACTGATAAATGGAGAGAAAGTGATGGTTGACATAAGGCAAATCAGGAATGGGAGAAAGGGGAAGCTGGAATAAGAAGGTGAAGGAGTGGAAGAGAAATGTGGAAGAAAGTAGAAGAAGGAGGAGAGAACGAGAGGGAATTGGAGGAAGAAAAGTGAGAGCGTTTCCCGTCGATAAAGCAGGGGTGAGGCTGGAGGTGGGAAATGCGGTGTGAAATCCTCAGCGGGTGGCCAGAACCAAACTCCATTATTTCCCCTGTAATCCTGTGAGACTCAAATGCCCACCTAGCCTCAAATAAGGGTTCGGATTGTCTTATTGTTTTTGGCTGATTTTGTCGTGGATTTTTCCCTCGGCTTGTCTTACTGTGTTCTTGTTGTCCTGTTTATTGCATTTTTCTTCTCTTTTGCTTCTCGACATATCCAGCTGTGTAACTGTCTTCCGTACTTTGGGTTGCTTTCTTCTGTTTGTTTTATTTATTTATCTTCCCCTGTAAACCTTTTAGCCGTTGGTTCTGATCAACCCTTAGTTAGCCAACAGATATTCCCTATTGTTTAACTTTTTTGTTTGTATTCGTGTCCTCTGTCATGCTTTGTTTCATGATTCTGTTTCATTCTCAGCTTTCAGTCGAAGCTTAAATATGAGTGGCACTGACTTTTTATTTTGGCTGTGTTTTTGTTCTTTCTTGTCTCCATTGTTTTCTGACTGTCTCCACATGGCTTTCTTTATATAGGGTCTGTTAGACCACGCTTCTTAACCTCCCCCAGGCCGTGTCCTGTTATCTTCCATTTCTTGCTGTAGTTTTTTTACGTCCCCTGCTAAGCCTTTTAGCCTGAAAAATAGGTTGGGTTTGTCTTATTTTATCCACTTTGGGCGCGCGCGTGAGTGTATAATATATATATATATATATATATATATATATATATATATATATATATATATATATATATATATATATATATATATATATATATATATATGTGTGTGTGTGTGTGTGTGTGTGTGTGCCTTGACTTCTTCTTATGGTTGCCTGTTTTCCGCTCCTTCCTCATATTATGTCTTCTTTTCTTCTTGTTTTTTTATCTATTGTATTCCTAGTGTAACATGTTGATCTCATATTCCAGTCTCGGCCTAAAATGAAGATCGGGATCGTCTTCTTTTTCTGACATATTGCTCCTGCTTGTTATTTTGTTGTCTTATTGCTATTTCTTCTTTATGTTTTTTCCCTTATTTCAACTCTATTTGGGTTTTTACACGCAGTTATATCCATTACTTCCCATGTAAGCGTTTTACCCTTCATTCCCGTCCAGCTCTAAACGAGGACTGAGACTGGGCCTTCTGTCGCCTTCTGATTCTAAACTAGCACCTTCCAGTACATTTCCCGTTTATATAATATTGCAAACGAGATATATATATGTACAATATTTTTGTATACATATATATATATATATATATATATATATATATATATATATATATATATATATATATATATATAAAGGAAATATAAAATGATGGTATCAATTAATATTTCTTATTAAATGTGATTTGTCAGGATCTGCAATTAAAACTTTGCAAAATATCGGTAAAGATTTTATGTTAAGCAAAGTGTGGGACTGCATAATTATACATCATTGAGCTGGACCTCGTTTGCGAAGAATAAATAAATGATTGGCTCAAATTGTGGACTGGATCTGTGTTATTCTTTTTTTCATTGTTATTGTAACTTGATGTCTTGTTCTACTGCTTTCTCTTTTAATTTTTTATACATGAAAAATGGAACCAAAGTTCATGAGCCTGCAAGATTATTCCCTCCTATAGAAAACAAAAACATGATAACAGAGCCAAATTCAAGATCCATTCATTTTGAGATGCCTGGACACACTGAATTTGAAAGACTGGATATCAATAGGTAGTAAGAAACACGAACAAAGGGAGACAGTTCCATAGCTGACCTGTTGCATACATGATGGACTGGCAGTACCGGTTATTTCTTGCATTAGAAAGTTGGACAGAAAAGGGTTGAGAGTTTGTTGCTAGACAGGTGCTAGGTGCTCGATGCAGTGGTGGACGGATGCAAGCAAACAGTTCAGAGGAGGAATGACCATTGAAGCAGCGACAGAAAAAGAGACAAAACTGTAACAGTGGGGCGAGAAAACAGAGGTAGAAGGGAGCCAATAAGAGGAGGAGAGTTAATGAGATGAAAAGCCGTTGACTCTACCTTGTTAAGAGGAGCTATATGTGGGGAGTCTCCCCACACATGAGAGTTGTATTCTACACAGTGGAGAATGGAACCCGTGTATAAAGTAAAAACCTGTGCTGGGGTAAAGGTGCTGAGTCGGCTTAGCACACCTACTGTAATCTCTTGGAAGCAGATTCTGCAAGAGAGGTAATATGATCTTTCCAAGGTAAATCCCTGGAGTATGAAACCCAAAGTATGTTCAAAGATGATGCAGAATTGAGATGGATATTGTTAAAACTTAGCGGATACTCCAGCAGAAGATTTTGTCGGGTTGAAAGATGGAAGAACTGTTTTTGATGCATTAAAAACAAAATTCATATCTGCTTTATTATGTTTTCTTCTTCAGAAAAAGGATACAGCTTTTGGTTTCAAATTCTGGCCTTGACTGAAAGGTTTGAACCATCATATGATTTTTTTCACCTAAGCATCCTTTCATAATTGGTTATCTTATTTCTTCATTATCCTGTGGCTTTGTTAGCATTTCAGGCTGGTTGGTTGTCTTGGCTTTTTTTTACCCTTGTTTCCTGCATTCCGTAGCTCTTTGATTGATATCTCTGTTTTGTCCTGTTTCCCCCTTGCTGTTTATTCCATTAGTTTCTCTGTTAACCTCTTCAGTACGATGATGCCTTCTACACATTTTTCTTGACACCACCAAAAGATTTTAATCAGTTTTTGAGAGGCTTTTCTAACTACAGAGGTTGTAGTAACCTTCATTAACCCTTTCCCCACAAAAGGTATTCCCAGATCTATTTAATTTCTCGTTTGAGGTGACGTGCTATTCATTCTGTTTTGGTATCAACGGACAATTTATTCACTGAACAGAGATTTTTCAAATTATATAGCTTCGGTATAGCTTTCGTTATTCATTTGAGTACTAGAGATCGATTCCAAGTTATCTTTGTGGCAGACCAATGAATCTGAAAAATGTCTCATCTTACTGAAACAGTCAAACTCATCTATCGGTCGGGAAAAAACAACTAAGACATCATTGCGGTGAACTGGTGAAGCCTGACTATTCAAATTACAGCCATACACTGATATCTTGTCTGGCAGCCTCTGAATGTGGTCCTTTTGGCTTACCGTCTCTGTTTTGGCTTTTTTTTTTTTTTGCCTTGGTTTCATGGCCTACCTAACTGTATCATGTTATTGTGTTTTTGCATGGGTTATCTTTCGCTTGGTCGGGTTCGTGCTTTCTTGGGTGTATTTGTCTTGATTTCTTGTCTTAGTTCGATGTCATATTGTCTTCTCTGTGTTGTCCTGATTATTCTGTCGTGGCCCTCTGTCATCGTGCTCTGGCTGATTTTTTCCCCTGTTTTCCCCATGTATTGCCCTCCTTTCTTTATATGCTACCCACCTCTTTTTTGTCTGAACAAGAAAAGAGAGTGAAAACACTGTACTGCATGTATCTGGGTAGTTGGTTGTCAATAACTGCGTAGGAGGGGCTCCCATTACATCTGGTAGCAGGTGGTACAGCAGAGTCCCAAAACTGTGTTATGTCGGAAATTATTAATGCTGTAGCTAACCTACCTCCATCGTCGTAATGCTATAATAACAATATTAGGAATCGCACTGATTCGAACAAGCCCCATACTTTCAAACAAGGATGTCTATAGCATAACATTTTCTTGCTCTCATCCCTGTTTTGTCTTACTTATTTGTCCTAGTCTCTGTTTTGTCCTGCTTCTTTGTCGTCCTTCCCTTTTTATCTTGCTTTCATGTGACCCTCCCAGTACTGTCATCTTCACTGTTCTATCCTGCTTCCTTGACCCATCTCCTCTCTTTTCTGTCCTGTCTTCTTGTTTCCATCCCTCTTTACTCATACTGCCCTGTCCTTCCAGTAAGGTTTGCCATTGCTTCCCTGTAAATCTACTAGCGTCTTCATCCCAATGGGACCATTTCTACTTAGCCTTTATTGTTGTTACTTGCAGATGACTTTATTTAATTTAGAAAAGCTCTGCCAGTTTCAGATCACAGTAATGTCGTCTGGCTATAATATGAATATAATCTAGAAGACTACTTTATAATGAACAAGTCAGCGTCAAAATTCTTTCTAAGCTAAAATAAGGTTGTATAAATTACATTCTCTTGTTTTAGCTTACATTTTTCTTTTCTTTGTCTCGTCCAGGCTGTCTTTTCGTCGTATTTTATTATATATTTACCCTTTGTTGTTCTATATTTACTTTCTTATTCTGTATGATTTTTTTTTAATTCTCTTATTAGTTTTCTCGCCTCCCCTTTTTCTATGCTTGTTTCTCCTGGGTGACTGTTTTCATGTCTTCGCTGATTACATTCTTGCCGTGAATTCTTGTTCTCTTACGTTGGCAGATTTTTTTATTTTTTTATTATTGTCCCTGATATTTTTTTACTTGACTGATTGTTTTCTTTTCTCGACTGATTCTTTTGGTTGACTGTTTCTGGATTGCAGATTGTTGTCATCTTCTCTCTCTCTCTCTCTCTCTCTCTCTCTCTCTCTCTCTCTCGGCTGATTGTTTTCTTGATCTAAGTAATATCCTAGATGATTCTTGTCTTGCCCTGGCTGATTATTTTCTTGTCCTGAGTAGTTTATCCTGAATGATTTTTTTACTTGTCCTGTCTGACTGTTTGACTTATATATATATATATATATATATATATATATATATATATATATATATATATATATATATATATATATATATATATATATATATATATATATATATATGGTTCATTGTGTTCTTGATTGTCGTCTTGTTCGGCTGAAACAACTCCTTGCTTTGACTGATTGCTTCTTGTTCTTACTGTCTTCTTGCCCGGGATCTTGTGCTGGCTAATTGTTCTGATTCTATGACCTGACTGATTGTTCTCTTATGCCAGCGATCATTTCCTGTCTTTTCCTGGCTTTGGTACCCTGGCTCAATACTTCTTTTCCTCGGTGATGTTTCATTGTTCTGACAGACAGTTGCCTTGTCATCTTGGCTGACTTAGTTTTTCTTTGGCCAATTGTATTGCTTGTATGATTGTTTTCTTTGTTTCACACTTTTCTTTTATTATATTCCTCGGCTGATTGATTTCCTGCTGCCTTGACAGATTGTGATCTTATCTTGCCTAAATGTTTTTTTCTTTTTTTGTTCTAAATGATAGTTTTCTTAACCTCCAATTTTCTCCTGGTTCCTTCCCCATGCATTTTGTATTGGTTGTTTTGTCCTGATTCTCTTGTCCTAGCTGATGGTTTTCTTTTCCTGTCCAGGATATTTAGTTCCGGGTACTTTCTTGCCAGGCAACGAGGTAACATGATTGCCGGAGTATACATTTTTACGTCTAGGCTGTAGATGATCAGGCATAATAGAATGTATTATTGACTCTGTTATCAATAACACGACGGGATGAAGAGTCGTCAGTGGTGAGTTATGCATATTTACACAAGAAAATGTAACGTAATGCTAAAAAGACAGTTTATGAAGCTGGAAAAGCAGGCATGACAGACTATTTTTGATGTTGTGAACAATACCTGATAAAATGTGACCACTGCTGCTGAATTACGATTCATCACAAATATTAAATAAATGATCTTCCCACCACTTTGCATGAACAATAACCATCACCCGGAACAAAGGCTCATGACCCCGGCACGCTTGCATCAGTAACGAGGGTGGGCACAAAATATGTGAGGTGAATATATTCATTAATTTATCAAGCTGACCTCATTAATTATTCATTACAACGTAGAGTGTAAGTGGCTTTTGCCACACAGTTAATCTGTTTAATTATAACACAGGTCAGGAAAACTAAAGTGATAATTGTTTTAATTCTGAGTACTTATTTTTTATTGCACTTATGAACACAAAACTACAATTAAATGTTTTCACGACATTGCATTTTAATGCAAAACTAGGGAGATTTAATTAAAATAAGTAAATTATCATTTTCAACCAATCTATACAATATTGTTCTAAATTAATGGAAAATGGAAAAATTTAGTCAATGTCATTATTTACACATATACATAAAGGAAACAACACTGTATATTCCATGATTCACGTATAACTTCTAAGTTTTGTTGCTCCAAAGCTTCCTTTGGTGGCCAGTCGTTTGTACACTTTTTCCAGTGTGTCCCCATGAATCATCCAGCAGTAGTCCGCCATTATACTGACATCCCAACGCCGGCACATAAACATGCGTTCAAGAGGACATGCAGACAGTTATTAAGAAAACAGGCATATGTACATGCATACAGGCGCACAGCTGGGTATTATCACATACACGCAAACATGCACAAACAGGTAATTATTCAGGCTGATGCATGCATACGCGGGATTATAGCCTGGCGTATAATCAGGCACAAACAGGTAATCGGGCAGTCACATAAGGTGTTCAGTTTAAGAGGGAACACAGGAAGGCATACAAGTAACATGCATTAGAAATCAGGCTTGCAAAGAGGCAGGTTGAGTTAAACGGGTACAGGTAGGTAATCAGGCCCAGAGACAGGTGTATAAGCTGGCACAGAGTGGCAATTAGGCAGGCATCCTCGCAGGTCAAGTGGCAGATGTACAGAGAGGTATACATGCAGCTATGATAGGTGGTAAGGCAGGTATGCAGGCAGGTAAATGTAGGTTGGCAGGCACAAAAATCGAAGGACTGATCAGAGTCGCGCTTTTTTACGGAAATAGTGCTGGGATCTCTAATAAAAGTGTTGAGGGAGACGGAAGAGGGAGGAGATAAAGCAGGCAGGGTTTATGGGCGAGGCAAGAACGTTGAATAATGGTTGAAAAGAACGTGACGTGAAGGAAGTGAATGCCTGCGCGTAGATGTTGGACAGAAAGAATGACTGGGTATGACTTGCAGGAACATATGACTCTGGTGTGGCTGGGAGGAACGTATGAATATTGTGTAGTGGGATGAACGTAGCTTTATGGAGCACTCAAGGTTATGATGTGGCAGAAAGTTTGGACTGGTGTGGTAGCAGGAACGTAAGACTGCGCTGAGGCTGGGAGGAATGCACAGTTGTGGTGTGATGACAGAAACATAAGAGAGTGGTGTAGTGGCAAGAACACGGAACTCTGTCGGCAGAAAGGTAAAACCGTGGTGTGTCTAGGTAGAACTAAGACAAGTACAAGTGGGTGTGGTTATTAAAGGCGAGGCTGGCAAAAGAGCAAAGCTAGGATCAGATAATCGAAATACCTCGTAGCTGTGAGATCGCTGGGGCTTTCAGTGGACCTTACGAGGTAGGACGACCGAGATGCCTACGAGATCAGTTTCGACCACTGTGAGGGAGGTCGTAGTCATATTGTTACACTGTGTCTCCTGGTCGGAAGAATCTTAATAAAACTGGATGAGGCATACAAATCATATCAGCTGTTTTTTCTCATTATATCACAGGGCTTCGTTCTCACCGCTTAGAGAAAGTTGCAGCCAATCAGAAAGTTGAGAGGTATCAGCTGGGAAATTTTGAAAGCAACGCTTAGTTGCTCGTATGCATAAGAAATAAACACTATAGCAGTACACACCAAATACGATGTAAACTCTCTAATGGTTGCAAATTCAGATAATTTAGCTCCTACTGTTATATATTTTCAGTAATTTATATGCTTTTATTTGAATGTATTTCTTTAAGTTCTCTATCAATTCAGTTTCCAGCAAATTCTCTTCCATTTTGTCCTAATTTCAATATAGTCCTTTCTTCCAATGTAACTATCTTTCAGTTTGCTCTCCCATTAAACAGTGGCTAAATTGCAGTTCTGTCTTCCACACCAAACCATATTCCAACACTAGATACAGGCATTAATGAGCATAATTAGTCATCCAGACGAGTCTCCAGAACATTTTTCCAACAAATCCTAACAAAATGACAACCCCAACTCCCATCCCAGTAAAGTTCAGGATAATCACTTCCACTTTCCTTTTACTTCCTTTGGCCTTTTATAAGATTCCGGAAAGTATCTGTGTGATGCTGTATCTTATTATTATTGTGCCAACGAAATAATCTGGTATCATTGCAGGAGTTAAATACTATTTGTGTGTAAGGAAGAAAGTTCGGTAAAGTTAGAAAGAGATTTGTGTGTGTGTGTGTGTGTGTGTGTGTGTAATTCACCGGGTCGGTCAGGATCACTTGATGGTCGTGATCGTCAGCTTTTACCCTCCCGGAAGGGAGCTGAGAGCTCATATAGTCCGATCTAAGGGCAAGGCTGTGACCTTCACATACCCACACACCCGTCCCCTTGCTCAAGGGGGACAGTAACCACCCACTTCGTCAGTGAAACTTTTCGCAACCTGAGCGAGGCGCGAACTCCCGTCCACCAGTTGGCAAGCGAGAACGTTACCACTGCACCAGCGAGCGTGTGTGTGTGTGTGTGTGTGTGTGTGTGTGTGTGTGTGTGTGTGTGTGTGATTTACTAAGCCTAAGTACGTAAACGAGACTACTTTTCACGATTTAGTTCATACTAAAAGAACAGCTTAATACAAAGGTTTAAATTATAAGTAGGAATTTTATAATGCATTAGGTCATATAATGGAAAAAAAAAAAACTAACTCTTCCATTTCCAAGATATGATTTACGTTGTATACTTGCCATCTACAATTGATTTTATTCGCGCCAGGAGATATTATTCAATCTAAAATGAGTTACCCTTCACCACTCCACTAAATACAAGGGGCCTGTGCTAAAGAGACTGACTAGAGGCATCATAAATGAGATGTAAAATACTTCCTCGAGTTGTACGGGTTAAAACGCGAGAAGGACAGTATGGTGAAGGAAAGAAAAGACTATATGTGGAAGTCAGAAGGCGAAAAAAATATATGACATGGAAAAGAATAATTAAAGTAAATAGACCGTACGCAGAAAGAGACTTAGACGGGAAAAAATGATAAATTAGAAAAAAAAACAGGACAGGAGATAATACATCTAAATAGACAGCATAAAGAAGGACAGTCAGACAGGGGAGTGAAGAGACAATATATAGTAGTCAAAAGGCTGGACATTTAGAGGTACAGATATCTACAAGAAGTAAATCACTTGACTGACTGTAGTTATTTATATTATTTATTTAAAAATCTACCTCTTTATCCATTCATCTATCTGCTCATATATTTACTTATCATTCTACTCCATTCATCCCTCTATGTATCCCTCCTAACCTCCATCATTAAGGCGAATAAAAAGTTCAAGATGATGATAACGATGGCCATCTTGTCATAAAAGACTTTGTGGTTCCTTTGTGGTTGAGTTATATATATATTAGACTTGTGGACGAGCGGTTTTTATATCTTGGAGTAGCTTGTAGTAGATAATCTTCTTTCCCATTTGTCATGTAGTGACAGGAGAGGTAAAGAATAGTATGGGACTATTTTTATTTGTCTTGGAAATATTAACAAGTCTCTCACACAGAGCGGAGTATAGAGTCCAGTCCCCCTATCTCTCTCTCTCTCTCTCTCTCTCTCTGTCTCTCTCTCAAGTTGCCAAGCCCTTCTCCCTGCGACCTGCCTCTTGTATGGCTTGTCTCCTTCTGAGCTCTCTTTCCTAAATTCTGGTGAAACAGGAGACGTATCACGTGTGTTCCATGTGGATGGAAAGTTTAAGAAGCCTGTGTGTGAGTATGTGTGTATGTGTGTGTATGGTCACCAGGGCTTTGTTCACGGGTGGATTGCTGACAACTAACTGCATCATCTCCTTACTGGCCACTGTCGTCAGCTTTCCTCAGTGTAATTTGCAAGCTCATTTCCTTTTCCCAGGCTCGCATAGGGCTGTCTATCTATCTATTTATCTATCTATCTATTATGATTTGTAATTATAATATGGAGTCCTGATATCTGCTCGGCCGCGTGAAAATGGCGTACCATCGACAGTTAATAGTCCTAACATATTAATACATATTATATACACATTATAATGAACTTATAAGCTAATTAAGTGAAATACACAATATTGTAAAAGTAACATAATTGTATGAATGTTGTATACATATAATATTTATAGTAAAAAGTGATTATTCAGTAATATTACATTTTAAACAAGTTGTATACATATTTGAATAAATTCATTAAAGTAAATTATTTAACTGTAATACAGTATGTACTTGGGTTATTGTAGTGAAACGCATACATGCAAGAAAAAAAAATACTTTAAAATTAAGATTATGGTAAGTTATTAATATTTCATTTAAAGATAATGGTACTGGTCTGCCATATATGGGTCATTCTTCTTTGTATTTTTTTTTATATATATATAATTAATACTATATACAAAATATATACACTTCATTCAGGGTGGTTAACTTTGATGTTAACTCTCCCCCCACTAAATAATGACTCCAAATTAGCAATTCTTGCATGCGTTCTGTGCATTGCGAACAGCAGTACTGCAACTACAATGCAGACGATTATAAAGACAGTAGGTGCTGGGCTATACACATAATATGGGTTGAACATACTCAAACTCAAATCTTCCCAGGGCTTCATTGTTTCATTGATCAGCTGCATAGTTTCAAACTTAGGTGAAGTCAGCTTAATACTTGTGTTCATGTTTAAGTTCATATCAGGCAGTGGGTGGAAATGTTTGTGTGTATGATTGAGAATGGCGTAGTGATTGATGGTGGATAAAGTAGACATGGCTGGTGTAAATACCGCACAGTAGTCTGGTGCTATGTATAATCCTGATGCTGATGTATGAGATGGTGGTATATCTGGACAGACTATGTAAACTGATGTGTTATGAGGGAAATAAAAAAACTGTGAGTGTCCAATGCGTTGATGGTGTACAAGTTTATCTGGAGCAAAAGTGAAGTTGCAATGATGATGAATATTGTCATTTCTGATGACAGCCATTTCTCAAGGGACTGTATCAGTAGGCTGAAACGTGAAAATGTACGCAGGACAAAGATGAACAGCATGTAAGGATGTGCGGCACTTTCGTTCAATCGTTGACTCATTTGCGAAAGTGACAGTGTCCCGTCTCTTGGAGACCATGATGAGTTCGGTGTCTGTGTTGATGTTGATGATGACCAAAGTGTTGTTATTTTTATAGGGAAAGGGGTGTATTTGGTATACTGTGAACAGGTCTTCAGTGATGAATGGTACATGAACTACCACTGATGTTGGTGTTAGTGTTGCTTCTAAATACGGGTAATATTGCATAAATTCCCTACTGCAGAACAACGGCTTCAATTTATGTTTATGTATGCCTTGACTAACTATCTGACGTAGCTCATGAACTGGGAGTAAGTCAATTGTGATCTTGCCATCACCAGCATTCGAAATTCCTTGCATAAGTGCCCTGAAACGATCTCTAGTGTTCTCTAATTGTAGTAGAATCGTGTCAATATGTTCTGTGATGATGGAGAAGTGCTGGAAAAGGGTAACATTTCCGTCCAAATCATTTATTTTATCTACACTCTCGAGAGCTATGTTTTCTGCTTGTTTCAGATTTTTCACAATTGTCTTCATTGCTGAGTTCTGTCCTGTGATGAATTTATCTTGGTATGTTAGTACCTGAGCTATCTTATTAAATTTGTTGTTTATTTTCTTAAGGTCATCCTCTGTAGCCAATCCAAAGATGTTCCCAAGAACTGCGCCACCCAGGTCGAACAAACCGCGCTTTTGGCGAGTATGGGTGATGTTGTTCCTGTCGCTCAGTACCTCCGTTCCATAAGATGGGAGATCTTGGATCATGACGAGCATAGTTGACTTCGCCTGTTCTAGTTTCCATTTCGCTAACTTTACCATTTCATTCACTTCCTTGGTGTTATGTGCTTGTGAAACATAATTTCCTATCATGAAGTCCAGAGTTCGCTTCGGCGTCGCAAGTCTGTCTAGATAAGTAGGTAAGTCATACAAGTAATCTAGACTTATTTCAGTACTCATGACGTCCTTAACGATTGTAGTCGTGGCCGTTGGAGCTATGAGGCATCCTTGTCGTACTATATGTTTGGGGTCTAAGTGCGCATATCCTCTTGCTATGTAGAGGAGAATCCATAGCATAAGTCCCTTCATCGTAACCTACCGAAAAAAAAAATCTATTAATTTCCTATAATGCTGTGGTCGATGATAGTGATGATGTGCGTTACGGTTGATTGTCATTTCATTTATAGAAGGAGTTTAAATCGATATTTAATTCTCGTAAATGATGTACTGTAGATTTGATTGGAACAGTTGCACCTATGTTCGATTGTTTGGTATATGACCTTAATTTCTTTTTGTAATCATTGTTGTTTTTTTGCTTGGTTTCTTGAGCTACGTTCGCCTGTTCGGTTGTATCCGAGGCTGAATAATTATGTGATAATTCCCTTGAAACTCGTTTTAAATGGTCAATATGAACTTGTTTCTCCTCGCCACTTGAAAGTGACTTAATTAAAACTTTGTTTGCTTTTATGTTAATTACTCTGTATGGGCCCTCAAATTTTGGGGATAATTTATTGTCTCTCGTATGAATGACACCGTAAACAATGTCTCCTAAGCTGATAGGTGAATCTTTTGCCTTCTTGTTAAATGCCTTCGTCATTTCTTCCTTGGACATCGTTAATTGTTTTTTGACTCTTTTGTGAATGTCCTGGAATTCACGTAAACGGAGTTTAGGGTAATCATCGTAATTGTATATAGGCATGCTGTCACCTTCTAGGAGCTCATATGGTAATTTTTTATCTGTGCCATATATAATGAAATGTGGTGTGTCACCGATGGATTTATTTATAGACCCATTAATTGAGGCCTCTACTCTGGGAATCCAATCATCTCAGCTTGCATAATTTTCACTAAGAATGTGTCGTAGCACATCTAATACCTTTTTATTTTGTCTCTCTACCAACCCATTCGATGCTGGGTGATAGGCCAAAACGTTAACCTTTTTGATGTTGTATTGTTTACATATTTCTTGTAAGGTCTCAGAATTAAATTCTCCTCCATTATCACTTATTAGTACCTTTGGGGTAGTAAAGCGACATATTACATTATCTGTTATTGCCTTTGCTACTGTCTCTGCTGTCTCATCTTTAATTGGAGCTAAAATGACATAACGGGAAAAATGATCCGTTGCAACGAATAAGTATAGGTTATTATTGTATGATAATGGCATCTTGAGTAAATCAACAGCGACAACGTCCCATGGTTGATGTGGTACAGGGTAATTACCCATCGGTGCAGGTGTGATTGGGTATCCTTTGTGTTTCGCACATGATTCGCATCTGTCTATATGATTGTTTATATCTTTTTCGTAATGAAGGCCAGTAATATAATAGCTGGGCTTGGTTGAATGTCTTATCCTTTCCAGGATGTCCTGCATGTGGGCTGTCGTGTATCAGTCGTAATACTTGGGGTATCATGTCATTAGGTACTACCAACTGGTTAGTATTTCTTTGGCGTTTTGGTTGTTTAGAGTTAATTTTGTATAATGTATTATTGACCATTGTGAATTGTTCAAGTGGGACATGCAGTTTGGGTAATTGTATCTCATCTCCACTTTCTAACTTGTATATTACTTTAGACCATATTGGGTCAAGTCTTTGTGCCTTTGCGATATCCTCGTGGTTTGGGATATTTCCTTTGAGATCTAACGCCGCGACCTGAATTGTGTTCGGGTTCCTAGATAATGCGTCAGCTACTATGTTCATTTTACCTTGTATATAATGAATTTGTACATTGTAGTTTTCAACTGTACATTTCCATCTTGCTCTCCTCCCAGAAAGGAGTTTTTCTTTAAACATACCCACCAGTGGTTTATGGTCGGTGAATAAGTGGATTTCGTAACCATATACCAAATCTCGAAACTTTTGTAATGCAAAAACCACTGCAAGTGCCTCTAAGTCTGTAGTGCAATAATTTTTCTCCGCACCTCTTGTTTGTCTGCTGGCAAATGCAATTGGTTGATTCTTTCCTCTTTTATCTTCCTGCATCAGTACAGCCTCTAATCCTTTAACTGATGCGTCTGTACAAATAAGAAATGATTTTGTGTAATCCGGATATGCTAAACAAGGTGCATTTGTTAGTTCGATTTTTAGATTTTTTTTTTTTTTATGCGAGGAAGAAGGAACCAAAGGCCATGAGCCCGCAGTAACAGTTCCCTCCAAGAGAAAAACAAAATACAATATAGAGCCAAATTCAAGATCCGATCATTTTGAGATGCCTGGACACACTGCGTTTGAAAGACTGGAGATCATAGGCAGCAGGAAATACAGACAGAGGGAGACAGTTCCAGAGCTGACCTGTTGCATAAATGAAAGACTGGGAGTAACGGTTAACTCTTGCATTAGAGAGTTGGACAGAAAAAGGATGAGAATTTGCTGCCAGACGGGTGCTACGCGCCCGTCGTAGAGGTGGAGGAATGCAAGCAGAGAGTTCAGAGGAGCAGTGACCATTAAAGTTGCGATAGAAAAGAGATAAAGATGCAACAGTGCGGCGAAGAGACAGAGGTTGAAGGGAGTCAGTAAGAGGAGGAGAGATAATGAGACGAAAAGCCTTTGACTCCACCCTATTGAGAAGAGCTGTATGTGAGGAGCCTCCCCACACATGAGAGTTGTACTCCACACAGGGGCGGATAAAACCCCTGTATAGAGTCAACAATTGTGCAGGGGTGAAGAAAGTGCGGAGTCGGCTTAGCACACCCAATCTCTTGGAAGCAGATTTTACAAGAGATGTAATATGATATTTCCAAGATAACTCCCGAGTAAATGAAACCCCAAGCATGTTCAAGGATGATGTAGGATTAATCTGAATATTATTAAACATTAGTGGGTATACCTGTGGAAGATTTTGTCGGGTTGATAGGTGTAAGAACTGAGTCTTAGATGCATTAAAGACAACCATATTATTTTTACCCCAGTCAGAGATACGAGCCAAATCAGACATTAGGTGTGCCACAGCCTCATCCCTTGCTTGTTGAAGTAACTGTTGAGATGGGCGTTGCGGGAACCGAATGGAAAGGTGAAGGGTGGAGTCGTCAGCGTATGAGTGGATAGGGTTAGATGTAGAGCTTAGAAGATCATTGATGAATAAAAGGGAGAGAGTTGGTGATAGGACAGAGCCCTGAGGAACACCACTGTTGATAGATCTAGGAGAAGAACGATGGCCGTCTACAACAGCGGCTATAGAACGACCGGAAAGGAAGCTAGCGATGAAGGCACAGATAGAAGGATAGAAACCGTAGGAGGACAGTTTGGAAATTAAAGATTTATGCCAGACTCGATCGAAAGCCTTTGAGATGTCAAGTGCAATGGCAAAGCTTTCGCCAAAGTCCCGAAAGGAGGATGACCAGGAGTCTGAAAGGTAGGTGAGAAGATCGCCAGTGGAGCGTCCCTGACTGAACCCATACTGACGATCGGAAAGAAGGTTGTGATAGGAAAGATGCCTTAAAATTTTTCTATTAAGAATTGACTCGAAAACTTTTGAAATACAGGACGTTAAAGCAATTGGACGATAGTTGGAGGGTTGGGAGTGGTCACCCTTCTTTGGGACTGGCTGAATGAGAGCAAACTTCCAGCAAGAAGGAAAGGTACAAGTTGACAGACAAAGGTGAAAGAGTTTGCCTAGGCAGGGTGTAAGCACAGAAGCACAGTTCTTGAGAACAACAGGAGGGACCCCATCAGGCACATATGCCTTGTTAGTACTGAGGCCAGTGATGGCAGAAAATACATCAACTGAAGAAATTTTAATGTCAGCCATGAGGAAGTCAGAGGGGGGAAGTGATGGAGGAACAGCACCGGAAACGTCTAAGGTAGAATTGGAGGAGAAAGTCTGTGCGAAGAGATCTGCTTTATCAGTAGAAGAAATAGCTACAGAACCATCAGAGTAGAAAAAAGGAGGGAAGGATGATGAGGTAAAGTTGTTAGAAAGATTTTTGGCAAGATGCCAGAAGGAGCGGGAAGAATTCGAGTCAGAGAGTTGAGAGCATTTAGTATGGATGAAATTATTTTTAGTAGAGCGAAGAACAGACTTAGCACGATTCCGGGCAGAAACGTAAAGATGGTGTGATTCAGGGGTGGGTTGGCTCCGGTACCTTTTGTAGGCCCTCTCCTTGTTGCGGACAGCATTAGAACAAGCGTGATTAAACCAAGGCTTTCTTGCATTAGTCAAAGGATATGAGAAAGGAATGTATGCTTCCATGCCCGAGAGAATAACCTCCGTAATGCGCAAGGCACACTCAGATGGCTCACGGCCATGGAAGCAATAATCATTCCAGGGAAAATCAAAGAAGTACTGCCTGAGGGCCTCCCAGTCCGCGGCTCCAAAATGCCACAGACGACGTTTCTCTGGAGGGTCCACAGGCCGTACCGGAGTGATAGGAAAGGTTAAGGTAATAAGGTTGTGATCAGAGGAGCCCAACAGAGAGAAAAGATTAACAGAGTAAGCAGAAGGATTAGTTGTGAGGAAGAGGTCAAGTATGTTGGAGCTCTCTCCAGGGCGGTCAGGGATACGGGTAGGGTGCTGTACAAGCTGCTCTAGGTCATTAAGGATAGAAAAGATGTAGGCTTGTTCACCAGGTGGATCCGTGAAAGGAGAGGAGAGCCAAAGGTGGTGGTGAACATTGAAATCTCCAAGAATGGAGATTTCAGAGAAAGGAGAAATGGATAGATTGTTAAATGCCCTTTTTTGTTCTTCTTCCCATTGGAATACAGCATCTTTTTTGAGTAGTTGGAATAGAGGAAAGGCTATATGAGAGAACTGTGGTACGAATGACCTATAGTACCCAGCCAGACCTAAAAATTGTCTAACTTCGTCAGTCATAGTGGGTTCAAGAAAATCTCTCACTGCCTGTATTTTGTCATCAGTGGTGTGAATACCATCAGAACTTAATTTGTGGCCTAAGAAATTTATTTCCTTAGAGCAAAATTTGCATTTAGAAAGTTTAATTTTTAACCCAGCATCACTAAGCTTTTGTAAGAGTAAGTCTAATTTCCTAAGATGATCCTTAATATTCTTCGTTGCGATTATAATATCGTCAAGATAAACAAATATTCCTTGTCCTAAAATTCCGGACAATACGTAATTCATAAGACGCTGGAATGTGCCTGGGGCTGTCCTCAGTCCCACTGGCATTCTTGTATATTGATAATGGCCTCTGTTTGTTGAAAAGACAGTGTATTTACGTGACTCCTTAGATACCGGAATCTGATAGTAGCCGTTTAGGAGATCGATGGTCGAGAATATATTATTCTCAGGACCAATATTCTGTAGAACATCGCTTAGCAATGGCATGGGAAATCTGTCTGGGATTGTGTGATTATTCAGTTCACGGTAATCTACTACCGCACGCATTTCTCCATTTCGTTTGGGCACGAAGAATAGGGGCATTCACGGGAAACTGAAGGGTCAATGATTCCAAGTTTTAACATTTCATCGACATACTGATTTGCAAGTGTACGTTGGGAGTGTGGTATGCAGTAAGCTGGTACGAAAATTGGTGGTGTTTCTGGGTGCACATTAATCATGTGATTAATCAAGTTAGTACACCCTAATTGTTCTCCGGGCAATGCTACGGTGTCCCTGTGTGTTTCCAGCAGGGTTAACAAATCATTTTCTTCATCAAATTCACCTGAGTGAATTAAATTCTCTTTTATTCTTTCTCTATCCGTAGATTTTATCTCACTTGTTACTCCAGCTATAACTATTTCCTTCACAGGGGCGGGACATTTTTCAATATTAACTATGAAAGTTCCCTTTTTCAACTGAACTACCCCATTCATGTGATTAATTATGAATATCTGAGTTTGCCCTTCGTCGTTCGTATGACATAATGCGTTTTCTACTGACAATCCCTTTACTTTACATAATTCTTCTAAGACAAGAACAGTACTATTCCGTAATTTGCTCTTTATGGTAACCTTCATGTATGAATTAGGTGGTAAAACTAAATCATTAGTGAGATGGGCTGGAAAAATTGATAAATCAGTACTGTTATCTGGGTCACAAATTCTGGAGGATGGGGTTGGTGGTGGGAGTGGATCTATACACTCATCTGTTTGTGTATGTTTGTTTAAGCCTTTAATATTACCAATTCTTTTTGGCTCTCTTCTACCAATTGGTGAGGGCTCTGAAGTTATTTCCTCTATGAATTCATTATCAAAGTCTATTCCATTCATTTGTGGGAGTATAGTTATGTTCTCAGCTCTCATGGATCTTAAGCCCAGTAACATATGAGCTTTAATTGCTAAGTTTTCAACGATATAGAAAAATGCAGAGAATGGTCTTGTAGTTTCTGTGAAACTGAGATTTAATCTTATCATACCCTTCACTGTAATATCTTGTCCATCTACTGTGTATAAATCTAAATCAGCTTCATCCAGAAAAGTTACTTTCTTTTTATTTTTAAGAATTCTATTTAGTTCTTCATGTGTTATTAAGTTCACTGGAGAGCCTGTATCTAAAAATAAGGAAACGTTTTGATCCTCACATACAGCTGGTATCAAGATACACTCATTTCCCAACATGCCTCCTATGTGAAGTTTAGCCTTGTTCTTCTTTACGTTTGTTCGTTTTTTGTCATGACTTGGTCTTCCCCCGATTTGAACATAGACACAATTTTTTCTACTGTTTTGCAATCACTAGTCCAGTGCCCTTGGTATCTATGATGCCTACAGTAAGGACCAAATCCTTGTGTCTTTTGTTTGTCCTCTTTTGCCTTGATAAAGCATTCATACCTTGTGTGTCCTGGTTTTGCACAATAATGACATAGAATGGACCTATCCCTTGACTGTGACCTAA
Organism: Coenobita brevimanus; assembly: GCF_032717465.1. Classification (NCBI taxonomy): domain Eukaryota; kingdom Metazoa; phylum Arthropoda; class Malacostraca; order Decapoda; family Coenobitidae; genus Coenobita; species Coenobita brevimanus. Next base: position 16,026,679 of record NC_137053.1, on the reverse strand, counting down.
GAGGTGATTTCCCATAAGAAGTGTTGTTTATGGCGCGAGACCTGCTCGGACTGCGCGAAAACTTATGAAACTGCCTGTAGGATGGCGTCTGGGAACGAGGCCTAGGCGTTTTTGTTTGTTTGGCCTGCCTGATTTCTGGTCGCGATCGATTTTGTTCTCTGTCTGGGGTCGGTGTAGATGTTTTCACAGCTGATACTGTCTCAGGTACCCTGATTCTACCAGAATGTGCATGTGTGTCGACCACACCTGCTTTACTGCACTGCATCTCTACCTCGTTCATTAAGTCTAGCAAGCACATTCCTGGGGTGTACGCGATCGTCTTGGCGATCTTAAGGGTCCTATCAGCTAATTTACACAAGGCAGCTACATAACCAATGATGTCCACGACGAGGTCTGGGGACATCTTTCCATCATCTGTTATCCAATTAGAATTCTCCAATGTAGCTAATAAAGTTCTCTTGATTGTGGAGACATCAGCAGTTATTTCACTGAGCACATGGTTTGTAGTGTGCTCCCTTACAAGATCTACAATTTTATGTAATTCTGGAATTATACCTGGCAAGAAGTTCATACCTCCAGAAAATTTCTTCAGAAATTCGGTTTTAAATTCATCATATGTCCTAGCACGATGGAGCTTATCTGAGCGCAATAAATTGCTTGCTGGACATCTTTCCTGGCTTATGCAAGATGAAAAAATAGCAATTTTCTCTTGTTCATCTAGTATGTGGCGCTTGATGAACATTTGTTCGCACTGACTGACTAATGAAATGACATCAATGCGATCTTTGTCTGTGCCAGAGAATTTTGGGGTAGTTTTATCCTCGTGATACACAAACACGTGATGTGTGGTTGTTAGATCTGCGGTATTTGTTTCTTGATCCATTTTTACTGTTTGCCCTGTTAATTCAACTTGGACGTGTTTATCGTTGTGTGAGGGAATGGTGGAATATGTACGACCGGACCGGTGAACCCTGTTAAGTGTATTGGCATACGTGTGCAAGGCAGCGGCAAAGTCCGCACTTCCTACGTCAGAGGTGGTTTCCCACTCATCATCTGAAACTGCCGTATTTGTTTCTCGATATTTAGTGTGTGGTGAGGTTTGTACAAGGGGTGGGCTGCCTTGAGGCTCTCTTAATTGTGAGTCTGATGTTGTGGCAATTTGTGTGTTATCTGGTGTGTTGCCTTGGGGCTCTCTTAATTGTGAGTTTGTTGTTGTGGCAAATTGTGTGTCATATGTTCTTAACGTGGGTGGTGGCGAAAATATTCCTGTCATTAAGATATGGTGTTATGAAATACGCCTCTTGTTTATTTATGTCCTAGCAAAATAGATGAGTAAATAAGTTGAATATAGCTAATTTTAGCACTGAGAAGAAATGAGTAAGTATAATTTTACCCACTTGATACAGATCGTAGAGGTGTGTCGATACAAAAGTCGATCTCGGAAGAAAAATACAAGTTTGATTGAAGATCTCTTGATAATTCTAGTGGTGTGTTGATGGACGATATTACTCAGGAAATTCCATGGCCTGGTGCTTGTGGTGGTTAACAGTTGTCCCAGGCAAACCTCAGCATAGAACGTCGAATTTCTAACTTAGCTGTGAAAATAAATGAGTATGAGTAGGAGCTATGTGAATAATGAGTAATGAGTAGTGGGTGAGAAGTGCCTGGTGTCAGTCACACGTTGCTTGGCATGGCAGACTCGCGTTGTGATGTCATCTCAGCACATGGTGACGTCGGCTTCCCACACTGGTAGCTGTGGTGAGTGAATGAGTAGCGATGAGTAACTTGAGTGAAGACGGGTGAGTAAGATGAGTTGTGAATATGGACTTGGTGTTTTGCTGCGTGTCTTGACCTCTGCGTCAGCGATAGCGGGAGAGAGTGGTGGTGGCTTGTGTGCTTGTTGCTTTGGTCTTTCCTCTTCTTTACTTGCTTTGTTTTATATTCTTCTTGTTGCTGCTTGAAGTTAAGTGAAGATTATAGAGTTGTTTTGTAGACTTGTAGGCTATTTGCATTGTAGGCTGTATTTTGTAGGGATTCACTGTAGAACTGAAGCCAATCTTGTAGAGTCTCGCCTGCTTTGTAGAAATTTGCTTTTGATTCGGAGACGATGTCCGTAGATTCGCTGCTACCAAATGTCATAAAAGACTTTGTGGTTCCTTTGTGGTTGAGTTATATATATATTAGACTTGTGGACGAGCGGTTTTTATATCTTGGAGTAGCTTGTAGTAGATAATCTTCTTTCCCATTTGTCATGTAGTGACAGGAGAGGTAAAGAATAGTATGGGACTATTTTTATTTGTCTTGGAAATATTAACAAGTCTCTCACACAGAGCGGAGTATAGAGTCCAGTCCCGCTAGCTATCTCTCTGTCTCTCTCTCTCTGTCTCTCTCTCAAGTTGCCAAGCCCTTCTCCCTGCGACCTGCCTCTTGTATGGCTTGTCTCCTTCTGAGCTCTCTTTCCTAAATTCTGGTGAAACAGGAGACGTATCACGTGTGTTCCTTGTGGATGGAAAGTTTAAGAAGCCTGTGTGTGAGTATGTGTGTATGTGTGTGTATGGTCACCAGGGCTTTGTTCACGGGTGGACTGCTGACAGCTAACTGCATCATCTCCTTACTGGCCACTGTCGTCAGCTTTCCTCAGTGTAATTTGCAAGCTCATTTCCTTTTCCCAGGCTCGCATAGGGCTGTCTATCTATCTATTTATCTATCTATCTATTATGATTTGTAATTATAATATGGAGTCCTGATAATCTATCGGTAAGAGATATAGGAAGACATACCCAACCATACACTAACAAAAAACGAAACAGACAGAGAAGAGTAAATGCAGGCACAGAGGCGTGGACAGAAACAAAAGAAGGTCCAAAGTAAGTCTCAGAACAGCTCGTACTGTTTGCTAGAAACGCCTTGGGGGGAAAGTAAGAGCGAAATAAATACCACAACCATCGCTGTATCTCCAGCTATATTTGTCTCTGGACTGTCTGCGTCTCTTCTTGTCTGTTTACTTAATCTGAGAATCTCATGAGTAGGTAACGCCCGCAGTGTTCCCTCCTACTGCCTGCTGCATTCCTCCACTCGTGTCTCAGCAAAGAATTACAGGTAGGCAGGAAAGAGGACAAGTCCGGACTTGGTAAGGTAAAGAGGCTAGTAACTGGACTGGTTAATAGGTAGATAGTCTGACAGGTATGAAGAGAAAGAGGGATTCAGTGATTTAGGCAAGTACAGAGGCAAGGAACTAGACAGGTTGAGAGGTGCGAGGAGAAGCATGGACTTAAGTCAAAGGAGAGGCAGGCATCCCCATAGGTAAAACAGTAAAATGAGAGGCCGGAACTTGGGTAGGTGGAGGGGTAGACAGTTTGATACACAGGTAACTTTGGAGATAGACGGGGACTTGATTACATACAGACGTAGACAGCTTGATATGTAGACAGGTTTGGAGAGAAGCAGGGACGAAGGTAGGTAGAGAGTTAGGTAAATAAACATGTAGACAGGTACGAAGACACAGGAACGTCCGTAATAAGAAAAGCAAGGAAGATGATACCCACCATGATAGAGAGAGAGGCATGGACTTGGAGAGGCAGGGAAATAGACAGGTAAACGAGGACTACAAACAGGGACTGAGGAAGCTTAAGAAACAGGAAATGTATGGAATAAGAAGGCGCGATGAGAGACAGAGAATTTTATAGGTGGAGAGGCAGGGAATATGCTGTATGGTAATGCAGGAAAAAAGGCAGTGCAACAAGTGAGAAGAGATAAAACGGAAATTGGACAGGCAAGCAATCTGGGGAGTGGGAAGTGGAAAGCTACACAGGAAGGGGGTTGGTTGGAAGTAACATAACAGGTTGGAAGAAAGGAAAGAGGTAGGTAGGCTGGGGCCAGAAATGTACTTAACATGCTAAAACGCATTAAGGAAGGCTTCCTGGAAAAGTAAAGTATGAAAAGCGGGAACAGTGGAACGGTAGAGCGTATACAGACAGAGAAGAGGTTGGGATTAAGTTAGCAGGCAGGCAGGAAAGTAGACAGTAAGGTGTGGAAGTAGGGAGCGTAGAGAGTGAAGGAGAACAAAAGGCGTACAGGAGGGAGGAATGAAATGGTTTGAGGAGGGACAGAGGAAGACTGGTAAGTAGTCAACAGGACAAACAGAAAGTATGGAGTTAGAAAGTTAAGTAGAGAGAAAGTTAGGTAGGGAGAGGAGTATGTGTATAAAAAAAAAAAAAAAAACGAAGAATATTTGAAACAGGCAAGACATAAGGAAGAGTATAGATTACAGCACTAAACTGGCATTTACAGAGACAAGTAAGGCAGATATACAAGTGAGCAGACAGGAAACACATGTTTTAATAAAAAAACACACGACAAAGACACACACATATAAACGCAGAAATATACTGCAAACGGAAATATTGGTCAAGTTGTGGAGGTGGGTGAAGGAGTGGACAGTAGTCTAATAGGAACCAAAATCAGTTCCATGTGTTTTCAGTGATTTCCAAAATCACCATAATAAAAACACTGCTTATGAATGGAAGCATTTTAACTCATTTCACTGAAGATGGTCCAGTGTTATTCTGTATTAGTGCTTAACTGGTGACGTGTTAGGCGATGAGGTAGAGACACGGTCAGTATTTCCTTTATATTTGTGAGGTTTTAAGCTACTGAAAGCAGATGTCAATTCACTTCAGTACTGATGATTAGTTTACCAACATGCCATTAAGTTTTGACCCAGTTTTGAGTGTTTAATGAAACCAATGCCTTAGACTGTACGATATCTTGATGCCTTGAAGGAGTACCGGACCTTAAATAACGTGATTCCTTGCTTTTGCCTGGAATATGATAAATAACGAAAAGATGGATGCACAGAAAGATGGGCAGATGAAGGAAAGGTAAACATGCAGATATTCAGGATGGCACATAATTATGCGCACATGCAGACAAGCGGACACCTAAACTGACAGGTATACGAACGGGCATTCAACCAATACAAACGGGTAATCAGGCAAACACAGAAGCAGGCGCAGACAGGTAATCATTCTGGCACACTAACGCATTTGAAAAACTTAGACAGCTATATAGGCAAGCACAGATAAGTAGTCACTGAGGCACTCAGACAGGTAAAGGTAGAAAAGCATACAAGCAGGCAAAGAAAGGTAATCAGGCAGGCACGTAGGAGGATAAAATATTGGAGGGAACACAGACAGGCATTTAAGCAGCCCACACAATAATTAGGCAGGCACACAGACAAGTTAAGGTAGGCCGGGACAAGTAGGCATGCAAACAGGCATAGAGACTGGTGCACAAGAAAGTTCAGACAGTTAATCAGGCAGGTACACTCGAGGCTAAAGGCAGGCACACAGACAGGAAAACATGCAGTTCAGACAGATAATAAGGCAGGCATACCAGAAAGTAAAGGTAGGAAGGAAGGCACAAAAAGAAGGAAGGAGGGTCAGGGTTGCGGTATTCATCTAAGCAGTGGCTGGGGAATCCAATATAAATATCGAGGAAGACAGTTGTGGATGGAGATAGATTTGGCAGAGTTTGGGGGAAGGGACAAAGACTGAGAGGAGCGTGGCGGTGAGGAAAGTGGAAAGCGGGTGCAAATGACAGAAAAGTGTGATTGTGGTGTGACTCGCAGAAACCTAGGACTGTGGGCGTGACGTGGAAGACGTATGGCTTTGACTGTGCTGAGAGGAACGTTGCACTGTGGTGTGGTCGTCGAAACGCAGGGCTGTGGTGTTGTGGTAGAAAGGTTGGAGTTTGATGTGGTGGCAGGAATACAGAAATGTGGCGTGGCCGAGAGAAACATTGGAATATGATGTAGTGGCTGGAACATAAGGCTGTGTTACGTTGTCAGGAACATGGAAATGTGGTGTGGCAGGAGAAAGTAAGGAACTGTGGTGAATGCAGGACTGTGCTGTGGTGGCAGGATTGTAGCACTGTGGTGTGATGACAGGGACGTAGGACTGCAGTGTGGTGGCAGGATTGTAGCACTGTGGTGTGATGGCATGAACGTAGCACTGTGGTGTGGTGGCAAGAACGTAGCACTATGCTGTAGTGGCATGAACGTGGCACTGTGGTGTGGTGGCAGGAACATAGCACTGTGGTGTGGTGGCAGGAACGTAGCACTGTGGTGTGGTGGTAGATATGAAGCACTATGATGTGGTGGTACAGTAGGAATGTAGTACTGTGGTGTGGTGGCAGGAACGTAGGACTGTGGTGTGGAACGTAGGACTGTGGTGTGGTGACAGGAAGATAGCACTGTGGTGTGGTTGCGGGAACGTAACACTATGGTGTGGTGGCAGGAACGTAACACTGTGATGTGGCGGCAGGGAACGTAGCACTGTGGTGTAGTGGCAGACAGGTAAGACTGGTGTGCCTGGGTGGAAACAAGACAAGAACGAATGAATGCAGTTAAGAAGGACAATGCTGGGAGATGAGCAAAGCTGGATTGCTGATGAAAAGTATGTATGTAAGAGGATTGCGCTGTAGCTGAGAGGAGTGCAGGATAGAATAGAAGTTTTGCTGGGGCAAGGTCCAGGGAAGAAAGAAGGGTACAGTAACACAACAGGAACTGTAATAGCTCTAATACAAGCCACAAAATACGAAATGAAATCCATTTTGAAGTACGATATATCTGATAAAGGAATTTCAGATCTGACAGTAACTTTTACCTTCCATATTATCGTCATTTCTTTTACTCATCTTTAGTTTAATAATTCATTCTCTTATCTCTCAGTATATCTGTCATCCAGTCCTATATCATGCGACTAAGAGTGTAGTGTCCTGGGGCTGCGCTGAATAGTCCAGACATTTCAAACGAGAGTAACCAGTCGTTCTTCCCTACGTGACAATATATCAGCAGTAATGTGGCCATCTCTTCTCTGCTTTTCCAGCGCCTTATTACCGTACTTCTTTTTGTACAGTAAATACTCTAAACCATTCATACATTCAGCTAGTCATGCATTAATTACTGCAACTGGTTATGTCTTTAAGTCGTCCATTCTAAACACGTCTTTACTTTTAGCCGACTTTTCTGGTCAGGAGAGACTTATGAATTGCAAAGGTTATATCTAGTTTTCACCAAGCCCTTCGCTAGCAAAGCTACTTAAAGTGTTAAGCAAATTAATTTGAAGGTAGCAGGATAGAAATGAAAATGATGATGCTAGAGTAAACGGTCATCTGATCATGGATTTAACTAACATACTTTTAACTGGTTATATTTTTAACTGGCCATGATATTCACCAGGCATATTTGAACTATACATAAAATCTCTCTCTCTCTCTCTCTCTCTCTCTCTCTCTCTCTCTCTCTCTCTCTCTCTCTCTCTCTCTCTCTCTCTCTCTCTCTCTCTCTCTCTCCAGCGTTTCAGGTTTAACCCCAGAAGTTTGGTTGACAGACAATTCCATCCAATAACGTGTGTTTGGGACGCCCAGGGTCACAGACTTAGGCGTTTCCAGTTTCCCACCAGAGTCTGAAGTAATTTCCATTTTTGATGGTGACTTTTGCGTGATGCAGGCTTATAGGAGGCAGTTGAGAGACAGTCATACTCAGGAAATGAGAGGAGTAAGAACAATGATTTCTGATTTCGCATCATTTGATTTGCATGCCACCACTGGCAGCCACCTGATCCCTGCCACTTCCACCCACTTTAAGCCTCCAACTCATGTAAGGAGGAGGTTGAATAAATGTGCGTTTTGGAGCTTATTGGAAGTGACAGTATTGTCACTGCTGAGTGAGAAGACGCGTAACATGCCCTGGTCACCCTCCTGTGTCTTCTATCATAGCTCGTTGCAGCCACTAGAGTGACGGAAATGACCCTCCAGAGCCCAAGGACATCCCTACCCTTTTGATGTCTCAGGAGAGTTCTCTGAGGCATTGGATTCTGAAGACAAGCGTCGAACGGCAGAAGCCACATGTGACGAAAACAGTGCATTATGTCTCCCCCCCCCCCAAGCTTCCTTCGTAGCGCCTTTGTGGCGACCACATGTCATCACCGTCTCGTCACCACCCACATCACCCCAGCCTGATACTTCGCGTGTGTGTGGAGGAGGAGTATGTATAGAGCAAATCTGAACATAAATTTTGAAAAAGGTAAGTGATATATAAAACTAAGGAAAAGTTCAGTATATAAATGCTTGTTTTTTCTTATCAAAGTCAGGACTGAAATCATTTAGTGGAGTAAGACTGCAGGAAAAGTGCAATATACGTAAGTTACAGAAGACAAGGAAAGCTATGATAGAGAAAAGTGTTGTCTAAAAACGTACACTGGTTTTGTAACTCTGGTACAGAAAAGTGTTGGAGTGAGTGAAACTATTTGTTGAGGCAGCTACTGTACAGCGGTTATGCATTGTAACGTATATTCCTTCACATAAAGACGACACTGAGTAAAAATGAAGGGATCTTGCAGTAGATATAGAATTCAGTGTTGTGACAAAGAAGAGAGATTTTGGTGCCATTCATTTGGTGAAATAAGAAATTAGCTATGTAAGTGCCTTTTCTATGTAAAATGTTAGAAGATAAGGAAAAATACCGGTATAGGAAGAGCAGCTAAGGTGGAAAAAACGTGACCTTGCATTATAGGCTATGTACAAATAAGTGTGGTAAAAAACACACACTTAGAATTTAGTGCAATTCCTGTAATGAAGTACGAATTAGTCAAGTAAGTATCTTTTATACATAAGGTGTTAGAATAAAAGAAAAACTATGGGTTTAATAAGAGTTTTGAAATGAAAGTGGCCATGCAATAAGTTAAATGTACAAATAAGTTGTGATAAAAAGCAATTCAGAATTCAGTGCAGTTGCGGTAGTCAAGGAAGAACTTTGCCAAATAAGTTCCCTTTATTCCTAAGATACTAGAAAATCAGGAAAACCATTGGCATTAAAAACTGCACAGGTGAAAATGCAAGTGACTTTTTGTGGCATTCTTTCTCGGCAAGTGCTGATATGTGTAAAAACCTTCGTAATCATTCCTTCCACACACTGTAGGGCAGTGCCATTCTGGAACAGCCTGAAGAATAATGCAAATAAATCGAGCGAGCTGCTTGTACAGGATGTGGCAGGAGCAAGCGAAGACAAGTGAGAAGGTCTAGTGGGGCAAGAGGGAGTGAGGGGGGGAGGGTAGCCCCATCTAGACAGGACCATCCCAGCCTGCGTGGTCCGCTCATCCGGATGTAGTCTTGTTACAACCCCAGAAGTTATCTCTCTCCCTTACCCCCTTGCATCACAACACCTCCATCTAGAGACCTGGGGAAACTTGCAGCGGAAAAACGAAGGACTGTTGAGTATTCTGATCTTTCACTGAATGTTCTAAGTAGTGTAGTTACTGTGATAAGGTTTGATAAAAGCAATTACAATTTTGGGAAAAATCGCCAAGGGCAGAGCTTCAAGCCAAAATGATGACCAAGGTATAGAGGTTAAGATGTGAGAACCCACTGGAGAGATCCTCAGTCGTGTCCCACTTTAACGGTAGCAGCTCTAATGTTTCTTACATTAGGCTGGCGATACATCAGCTCACTACCAGGATATTGGAGCGCTGTGGCCTGTCTTTCACATCCGGCCTCCTTTTATCGAGACTGCCTCGCTCGGTAATTCGAGACCATCCTGAGACTTGATTATAGTATATAATGCCAAGATTTCAGCAATTCATGCACTACATTAGACGACCTCAGACGGTTGGTTTATGAAAGTATTCATACCCACCACCATATACCTACTGTATATTACGGGGTGAAGAGACTGCTGAACTCCACTCCTGTGTTGCATCATACATTATCGTTAGGGCCCATCTACCTGCATCATGAGATTATGTAAGTTTTAGCTAGGTTTGATATGGTTCACAAGTGCTGATGTGATACTTGCTGACAGCACTTGCTGCTGTGTGTAAAATGGTAAATGGTAATCCTTTTGTTGACTGAAGTATAAAAGATGACTTCAGTAACTGTCATTTTATCGAATGCATTCCTCACTGTAAGCAGTTTGTTAATATTCCAACTTATGATAATATGTAAGATTCAGTTTTAAAAAATTAGTTAGTACAGCTATGTGACCAAAAATTAAGATTATAGGCATTAGTAATCAAGAGGTTTGTTTTCACTTCTCTTTACAAGCAGCCATTTCAACGTAATAAACCATCAGAAAAACTAGTCTATTACTTGAAATGAAGATGTACTCGTATATGGAGCCTTACTCAGCCTTATGGAGGGCACAGATTTTGATATACTGTATGACAGTAATACCTCAGTTGATGGGAGGGTAGATTCTTAATCCATATCAGTTTCTTTAGTGTCGTTACTGTAGCTAAGAGAGTTGTTCAGCATTTTCCAAATAAAGTCTGGATAACGAATGACCTGAAGAAAATGGTGAAGAAGGAAAAAAGTACCCTTGCCACTAATGATAAACGTCTACCAAAAGTTATTCGCAAGGTAACTGACTTAACCAGTGCTGGATGTAAAAAGGGATAGAAAGTGAAACATTTGTTTAATAGAGACAAAATCAACTTTAAATGGCAATTAACAACCGATTGATATGAAAAAATAACTCTGACGATCATAATGTTAATGATGTAGACTCCAGTAATGATAATAAGCATTTTATGCAAGACATTATCAAAATTAACTCTCCAGCTGGATGTACAATGCTGTAAACCATCATAAATTTCCAAAGTAACATAAGTGATCATAGTATTGTTATATCCACTGATGATATACTAAAAATCTACAGTCCATTAAGACCAGTAGTCAGTGGGACGGATAAAATCAGTAATATTGTTCTGAAGATGTATAATGAACGATTAATACCTATTCTATTTGTTATCTTTCAACAGTAACAGGATAATGCTCGAATACTAACATTAAGGTAGATAATAATTATCTGCATTAATTCCAGAGCTTAGGTAATCCCAGTATTTATGAAAATGATTATCATTTAATAGCCTTAACTTTCATAATCATGAAATGCCTGGAAAAAATTCATGGAAAATATGCTATGGTAGCACGTTCAACATTTTACTGACTGCTTTCTATTTTCTTAGAATCATAATCCGTGCATGATGGATGCAACTTAGTTAACTGTAGTTTCCTTTCTTAAATACATGGATAAACCTAAGAATGCTGAATCCGGTTTTTGAAAACATTCTCTTTTTTTAGATTTCTTGAATGCCATCAGCACCATCCTGCCTATTATAATGATGCAAAAATTGTATAACATGAAGGTAAGTGGTAAATTTACTTTATAGACTATTGCTTTGCTCTCATCGTGATAACTTCTCCATTACTAGATAAACCAGACACTGTTATATCCAAGGCATGCCTTATGGGACCATCACTGAGCCTTCTCTAGTATCCTTGGAGAAAGGCTTTGCATGGGTGGATGATGCAGTTGGTTACACAGGCAGCACAGATGGAATCAGACAAATAGGAACCTAAAGACATTGTTGTACACCTGGCAAAAGCACGGGACAAACTGACTCTCGCCTGTGTGCTATGGAGGGACTCACTTCCTACCCTTTAGTACTGAGATGAATTGGCAGCCAGTTCATATGGTAAGCAGAGGACACTTGTGTGTATAGCTGCTAACCAGCAGCCCTGTGGAGGCCAGAGTGTGATGTGTATAGACGTTACCCGGCAGATGGGGGTTAAAGCTTTCTCTAAAATGTGTTGGAAATAAAAAACTTAACTGATTTGAATTCGATACTTTCCACTTGGCTAAATGGCAAAATTTTAAGCCAAAATTATTCACCAAACATTTTCATCACAGGTTTTTCAACCAAATAGCTCTATCTCAATTAGTTTCTGAGATATTTCAGTTTCATATATTCAGTTTTTAGAATAATAAGGAGTACATCACCTTCAAAAATAGGTCAAGGTCATTTGCATTTAACAGAAGGAATAGGATTACCCTAGGGTACCTTCATGTGTAATACCATCAAGACTGAAGAAAAAAGAAAATGCAAATAAAAACAATATATAGTCACTTATTCTCATTGTGTAGTCACAATAAAAAAAACTTCGCCATAACTAATTACAGTAAATAAAGTATGTATAATAGGAGCGAGATCTTAAGTCCCAATGGTAACTTCTTGCATAAGATCAACAAGGGGATCTGAAGACAAAGGTCTCAAAGAACGTATGTGTAAATATTATGTTTGTCTCACTGATTGGCTAAATGTATGCTTGACTGTAACCATATTCCTTTTAGACCTTAAGAGGGGCCACAGCTATATATCTAGAACGTTACAGCTTTAAAGCTTTTGTCGTTTTCTCTAAAACGTGTTGTAAAGAAAAAAAAACTAAGCAGATATGAATTCGGCACTTTCCACAATGCTAAATGGCAAAATATCAAGCCAGAATTATTCAGCAAACATTTTTATCATAGGAACTTCAACCTAATAGCTCTATCTCAATTACGTTCTGAGATATTTCAGTTTCAAATATGCAGTTTTTAGAATAATAATGAGCACATCACTGTAAAAAATACGTCAAGGTCATTTCCGTATTTGCCATAAGGACTTAGGTTACCTTATTGTACCTTCATGTATAATATCAAGATTGAAGGGAAAAAAAACGCAAAGAAAGATAATAATAATGAAAGAAGAAACTTCGCCATTTATATGGCGAAGCTTAATAATGATACTGAAGAAAGGAGGGAGCTTCACCATTTATAGGGCGAAGATTAATTACAATACTGATGGAAACAAGCTTTGACATTTATATGGAAAAGCTTTATACTAATGAAACTGCCATAGGCAGAGCACTTTTCGGATGCATCCTCCCCTCTTCCCCCTTCCTCGTCCCCCAACCTCCCACACCTCCCCCCCCCCTCTTGTTTGTTTAGTTTTCACCAGCGTGAGGGCAGTAAAGCGCGTGCCGAATGGATCCGATGGTGTGTGCTTATGTTTTCACCAGCATCTAAGCAGTCATTTGGTGATTTTTTTTTGTGCTGCATTGCGAAGCACATGATGGGTTTAAGAAACTAATAATTCCATTGTCAGGTGCGCCAGACGTTTCTGTTCAGTTTGGTAAAAATAAAAATAGATTTTTCGAAATTTAGATAAATTGTGCCTGGGCCACTGGGTCTGGACGATTTCAGTACCCACGGCCATTGAGTGGTTTCAACCCCCCACCCAGCCCAGGGTCTTTGACCGATTTTGATGAAAAACAATAGGCTTCCAGGGTTTATGGATATCTACCCTCTGAATTTTCCTCGGCACATAATTTTGCACCTCCATTTCTGATCTGACGCAAATTTAGGATGTAAAACACACACAAAGCCAGCCATCCAACTTTACTACTGAAAACATTACCACTCCTCTCGCTTCGCAACGCGGGTGGTAAGCGGAGTGGTAATGTTTTCAGTTGTGAGGTTCTGGCTGGCTTTATTTGTGTGTGGGTAAACAAGGTATCTCATGAACGGCTTGAGGTATCAACATTTTAGTGACCTTGACCATGACCCCGATTGCCCATTTTCGAACTCGTCCACGATTTTGGCCATATCTTGGTACCATGAAAGTTTATTATTGATAGCTCAAGCTGTTCATGAGATATCTTGTTTACCCACAAACAAAGCTGGTCGGCCAACCTCATAACTAAAAACATTACCACTCCGCTCGCTTCGCAGCGCGGGTGGTAATCATCACCCCGACCTCCTTTTCCCACCCAAGACTGTGATATAAATTAATGATACAAACTGATCAGATAGATGTCTTGGATAGCTGCGAGTAATTTCCTCATAACTAGTTTTATATTTCTCTTCATCCATTCAAGACAATCATCGCTTTTTTTCCCCCTTATTCTCATATTTCTCACTTACATCACACAGCCACATTTATCACTCACTTTTATCCATCACACACTTAGACGGATACATTCACACCTCTCACCCGTATTTACTGTACACCCAATCTCCCACCGACGCTTACCCACCTGTGCCCAAACCTACCTGCACCCACACTGACACTCATATCCACATCCTCATTCAGCAAGATTACCACACCCACATCCATCTTACACTCACATCCACCAACACCTACATCCAACTACAACTGCACCCACACCCAGTTGCACCTACATTCACACCCTCTTACACCCGCTAGCACACTAACACCTACTAGCACACCCACCCACACCTACTCCTTCACCGAAACCTATACCCTCTTACATTATCACATTCAGTGATGGCTGGTAAAAGAAACTAGATTGGGGAGCTCGGGGAAAAATATTCTGCCCAGGACAAATTCATACCATGCATTTGCATGAAACTTAAATGAAGCAATAGATAGTGGCAATCGTTGGCTTTTGACAATATGTTGCACGCTGGGGGTGATGCATGATCTGATCATACACTGTAGTAAAGGTGAATGTGAAGGTAATTGTGACGATAACAATGAAGTTAAAGGTAAAAGTAAAGGCAAAGATCTGCATTGAAAGTTAAGGTGTATCTATCGGTGTCGGTGAATAAGTAGATGGAAGGGAAAATGTAGATGAACACTATCATACAATGACATATTTTTAAAGTCAGTACTTGCGTCTCAGGACGATTTATATTATAATGGGAGAGACAACGAAATGGAGAGGTTAGTTTTCGCCTTCAATCAACCCCACACAGCAAAATGTTTCCCAAAACTGGAAAAAAATATTAAAATGGAAGTAACAAAAAAAAAAAAAAAAACGTCACCTGATTCAAGGAGTTAAGTAAATCAAGGTAAACTTCGAACTAGATAATATAAATTGTGATTTATTGCTGTAATTTTTCTTTTTTGTAGACGAATATTTTTAGGTTCACACATACTTAACTCTACGGTCATAGTCGGTCATGTCTCGTTTGTTACACGGCTTTAGAGAGTGCATTCCCCCACGAACCCCTATAAAGGTTGACTAATTCCTGTACCAGGATCCAGATTCACCAAATAATCTAATCGGCTCTTTCTTGACAAATTGCGTACTGATCAAAGATTTTACTGGAGTCCGATAAGAACTTTTTGAGATACATTGTGCTCAAGCAGACAATGCGATAAAAAAGACACAGTGGAATACATAACTTCTGACCAACATTGTTGGCAGAGGTAAAGATTAACAGAGAGAGAGAGAGAGAGAGAGAGAGAGAGAGAGAGAGAGAGAGAGAGAGCAGGCCCGATAAACCGGGACTTCCAGCGGGTCTACGAATGTCAACATCAAAGACAACCCGAGATAGGAAAAAGTACACCGTCTTCTGTTTGTTTACGCGTTGCTTCTCAACAGGAGCCCTAATTCTTGGTCGCCGCCGCCGTTGCTGCTGCTGCTGCTGCTGCTGCTGTGTGTGTGTGTGTGTGTGTGTGTGTGTGTGTGTGTGTGTGTGTGTGAAAGAGAGAGAGAGAGAGAGAGAGAGAGAAACTCTGTATGTCGCCGCAGTTATAGGTGTCAACCCTCTCTCTTATGTTCCCGGTGGATCTGGGGGGTCCTTACATCTTCGTGTGATCAGCCCGTGTACATGTAGCATAGAATACAGTACATCAACATCTAATCATATTCTTAGAATTAGTGCATTGTTTTTTTCTCATACACGCACACTGACAATTTCTTTTTTGATCTGGATGTGAATACTCTACGCAGGTCAATTAAAGCAGCGTTTGGACAAGGCAAGCCATTGCATTAAGGTGATCTGTTTCAACGTTTCTCATATTGACTAAACCAGCTACTCAGCAAACACTTGTTTGTGATATGACAGTGTGGCATCACTTCTTTTTTACTCTCCACCTAACAGAGTCAGAGGAGGGTGTTGCTATCACTGAGACCAATAGGTGTCCGTCCGTAGAGTTGGGCGGCATGGCAGAAGGGTGGCTGGCAGGGGGCAGAGATTTCATTACCGGACCAGAATTCGGAAAGTATTCATTATAGATTCATGAAATTTCACATAGTTATGTCTTATGGTGAAGGGGTCCCTTCTGATAAGTAGAATGCTGTGTTTTAAGTATTTTCTTAAAATAATTAGTGAAAAAGTAAAAAAAAAAAAAATCCAAAGATTTCAATGTGACCTGGGCAAGGAATCTGAAGGGCCCAAATTATGTGTCCTCATGGCTTTCTCCTTACACTTACCTTTAAAAGAAAAGATTTGGGGGGGGGTGAGGGTCGTTATGCGCTTGGTTAGGTGTGCAGGTAGGTGGGGGATATGTGCTTGGTCAAATGGAGGGTTGTAGCAGTGTAACGTTACCTATGTTTATATCTGCAATATGGCAGTGTAGCATAACTCCATTTTACCTCCGCCACCAAACTGGGGGAGGTATGTATTCACCCCTGTCTGTCTGTCTGTTTGTTTGTCTACAAGATATCTAAAAAAAACTGTTGATTTTTAAAGTAATTTTATGGCTATGTGGTTCATGGGCCAAGGAAGGTGGTTGAATATTGGTGATGATCTGAGTGTGAGTCCCGGATCAAGACATTTTTTTTGTTGTTGTTGTTCAGTATATCTCAGACAATCGTTGATGGATTTCAATGAAATTTTCGGGATAGATGGGTCATGGCCAAAGAGGATTTGATTAATTAATGGTGGTGATCTGATTTTTATGACATAATCGTTTCCGGATTTATGCGCTCTTTAAGTTCTGCCTAGTTTATGTCTGTGATATGGCAGTTTGGTATTTTATTTTATGTCTGTGATATGGCAGTTTGGTATTTCTTTTTTTTTTTATTTGTGATATGGCAGTTTGATATTTCTTTTTTTATGTCTGTGATATGGCAACGTTTTATTATTTCGTTTTTATGTCAGCGCCATGGCTGTGTGTGTCGTTATTTCGTTTTAATTTCTGTGATATGGAAGTGTAGCATCGCCTTTTTTCTTTTTTTGATGCCCGTGATATGCTAGTGTGGGATCACTTCATCCTATGTCCAGATAGTTTTGTACTTGTTTAATCTTCCTTTCCTCGTGTTTGACTGTCTCCTTATTCTTCGTCTGTTTGATCTATATCCACTAATCCAACTACATAATACAGTGCTTCTTGTGCCTACTAAAGCATGCAGTGATGTCCTTTGGTACCAAGATATCTAAATACAACCGTTCTATTAGTGCTTCATTGTATAGACTAACTCATGCACAAGTCTGTTTGTTGGTCAGTTACAAGCATTATTCAAGGAACTGAATATATTGTACCATTTAATCGTGACACCAAATATATTAAGTAATCTAATTATAAACTTCTCGTAACAAATGTAAATTCGATCTTATATTCTGACATTTTCATATAGTTGCTCGCGCAGTTCGTATAAAAAATCGTCAGAAATTCCATTTGCCAAAATAAAATCACGACATCGTAAACAGTCCTCAGTTAGAAATCGGCACTGTAACCGAGTTTCCTCATTGAAGGGAAAAACTGTTGTCCCGCTTGAGCACACAATCCCCTGCGAGGCCTCATTAAGTATGAGTGGAAAAATGGAGCTGACGCAGGACGGACGAGTTTTGTGTTGCTGTTATGAGCCAGCGAGTGGGGGAATACCGGTGGAGTTTCTGCTTCAGTTTCCTCTTTGTGCTCGGATATTGTTCTGCAAATATTGTGGTGGTAGATTCTCTCTCTCTCTCTCTCTCTCTCTCTCTCTCTCTCTCTCTCTCTCTCTCTCTCTCGATGTTCCAGAAGTTTAAACTTTTTAAAAATTACTCCATTCACCTTACCTACTGTGTCCTCTCCCCTTCCTTCTGTTCTCAGTATTCCCTCCCATCAACCGTTCCATTTAGCTTAATTATCTTTCCTCACCCCACCCATCGTTAACATCAATCTCCATTTTCTTCCCGCTTTTAAGGTTTAATCTTTCCCCTTCTCTCCTCTCATTGTTTTCCTTCCCACTTTTTAATCCTTGTCATTGTCGTTGTATTCTCTCAGTTCTCTTACTTGAGCCTCATTTTTGCTCCTAGCTCCCATTCTACATTCCATTTCCCTTCCCTCAGTCTCTTTCACTCCCTCCTGGTCCATCCTCAACCTCTATCCTTCACATCTCCCATAATCCCTTCTCCCTCCTCATCCCCCCAGCCTCGCACCTTCCTATCCCTCGTAACTCCCTAGCCTTCTCATTCCCCCCACCACATAAGCTTCCCATCCTTCCATTTCCTCTTGCTGACCATCTCCCCTCCTCTTGATCTTCCCCCTCCCACCCCACACCCTCATATTCCCCGTGACATTTGAATAATTTTTTCCTCTCTCTCTCTCTCTCTCTCTCTCTCTCTCTCTCTCTCTCCTCTGTACCTCACACATTGCACATTAGTCCCCTTTTATACCTCTCTTCCTCTCGTTTTCCTCTTAGTCAGGCTTCTCCACCTCTACTTTCTTATCCCTTCCCTTCCTTCTCCATCACCTTCAAAATTCTACCCCGCTCACCGTTCCTTTTCTTTCTCCTCCCCCACGCCCTCACACTTTCCCTTCCCTTCCTTTTCTTTCTGCTGACACACTCAAGTCTCTCCGCTTTCCTTTCTCCACTCTCTTTCACACTTTTCCTCCACACCTTTTTCCTTTCGGTTCTTTCTCATCCACCTCTAGCCTCGCACCGTCGTCCGTCTTCCCCCGCTTCTCTTACGCCCCCGTACTCTCCCATGCTTTACTATAATAACATCTCTCCCCTCTCACCTCCTTTTCTCACCCCTCTCCCCTCCCCTCCCCCCTGTTTTCATTCACATCCATTCATTCATCTCCCCTGCTCTTCTTTTATCTATTGCCATCTCCCCTTCTTTTCCCCTATTCCTCTCATTTCCTCTTTCCTCTTCATGTCTCTGAACTCCTCTCCTTTTCTCTAACCTCATACTCCCCGTCACGCTCATCTTTAACTTTTCCCTCCCCCCTCCTTTGTTTTTACTATACTTTTTCCCTCCCCTTCTTCTCCTTTTCTCTTGCCTCTCTTTCCTCTCCCCTCACTTCGCTTTCTCATTCTCCCCTTCTTTTCTCTTAACTCCTCCCCCCCTCTCCCATCTTTCATTCTCATCTCCCTCTTCCCTCTTCCGTCCATCTCCACTTCTTTTCTGTCACTTCTCCCTCCACATTTCCCCCTCTTTTCTCTCACTTCTCTTCTCGCTCCTCGCAACCTTTTCTATTGTTCTTCCCACCCCTCTCCCTTTTATTTTCCTTCCCTCATCCCCCTTCGCTTTCCCTCACTTTTCTCTCACCTCCCCCTTCTCGTCTGATTTTCCTCTCCCCTCTCCCTTTCCCCGTCGCTATGGCAGCTCGGGCTAATCAAACCTTGACACACTGCCCCGTAATGTAAATTCATAAAAAGGCCGGATCGTAAATAACGGAGGCAATGCATTCCATCTTCCAAATGCCGGCAACCCGTCCCACTCCCAGTGTGTGTGTGTGTGTGTGTGTGTGTGTGTGTGTGTGTGTGTGTGTGTGTGTGTGTGTGTGTGTGTGTGTGTGTGTGTGTGTGTGGAACCGAATATCAGAGTGGCAGTACTAAAGAAGTGTTGTGTTGTGTCCTAAAAATACACTTTAAGAAACAATTCGCATAAGCAGACTAAATGATAATTGTGATGTCAATGGTACACATGAATCACGGTAAAAAACCAGAGCTACTGAGGAAGGGCAATATGTTTTCTACATGAAGTTGTTTAATGTATATTGTGTGAATTGGGTACTAGTTTATATTATTATAATTTGTATGGCACGATTTAATGCTTAACCTCCCTTAATGTTGGACATGATAATAGTGAATATAATAGTAATAATTTATACATAGTTATCATCATAATGCTGATAATAACGATGTGATGATAATGATATAAAAAAAATATTATTTTTTATTATACCTCTTGGGGAGGAAGGGTGAAGAATACTCCCTCAGTATCCCTGCATGTCGTTGGAGGCGACTGAGAAAGGCCATTTTGTCTCCAAAATTCTCTCCTTGCTGTCCTCCTCTTCTGTCCTACTGTATCTCTTTTCTCTATATTTCTGCGTTTCTTTTGGCCTTTACTTTACTCCTGCTTCTATAAAGTTGGATGTTTGGTTTCATGGCATAAATGGTTTTAAAAAACATTCCTTTGACGTCGATCCGTCCTCCCTTCCGTTTTCAAGCATATCAACCAACTCACCTATCAAGCCACTTCATCGCTGAGCCACATGAACACCAAGCCGCTTCATCGCTTAGCCACTTCGTCACCAAGACCACTTCAACACCAAGATCACAAGGCCAGTTCTACACCAAGACCACTTCTACACCAAGACCACTTCTACATCAAGACCACTTCTACACCAAGACCACTTCAACACCAAGACCACTTCTACACCAAGACCACTTCTACACCAAGACCACTTCTTCACCAAGACCACTTCTACACCAAGACCACTTCTACACCAAGACCACTTCAACACCAAGACCACTTCTACACCAAGACCACTTCTACACCAAGACCACTTCTACACCAAGACCACTTCTACACCAAGACCACTTCTTCACCAAGACCACTTCTTCACCAAGACCACTTCTTCACCAAGACAACTTATACACCAAGACCACTTCTACACTAAGACCACTCCTATGCCAAGGCCACTTCTATGCCAAGACCACTTCTACACCGAGACCACTTCTACACCAAGACCACTTCTACACCAAGACCACTTCTACACCAAGACCACTTCTATGCCAAGACCATTTCTACGCCAAGACCACTTCTACACCAAGATCACTTCTATGCCAAGACCATTTCTACGCCAAGACCATTTCTACGCCAAGACCATTTCTACGCCAAAACCACTTCTATGCCATGACCACCTCTACGTTTCCTTCCCGGTTTCTGTTACATTGCTGGTCATTTATCAACACTGAATGAATGCCATATGGTTTTGGACAATTGGCACTAGGAACCCATTATTCATTTCAGTTTAGTTAAATTTAGTTATAGGATAAATGATAATAAAATAATAATAATAATAATTTTTTTTTTATCGGTTTTACGCCTGGTATCCCCGAAGGGCTAAGGCGTTGCCCCTGAGTAGAGGACTTTGGATTGGAGCGTGTAGCATTTTATTACCGGATGCCCTTCCTGATGTCTACCAATGACCCTTGGATGGATTCGATCCTCGAACCCTTAGGTCAGAGCGGAGTGCTCTAACCCACTGAACCACGGCTGCTATAATAATAATAATAATAATAATAATAATAATAATAATAATAATAATAATAATAATAATAATAATAAAATTAATAATACTAATAAATATATAATAATGATGATGATGATGATGATGATAGTAATAATAATAATAATAACAATAATAATAATAATAATAATAATAATAATAATAATAATAATATTGTTATTATTATTATCATTATTATTATTATTATTATTGTTGTTGTCATTGCTTTTTGTTGATAATAATATCATTATAATTATTGGCCAGCTCCATGCTGCCCTTATTGTTAGTTGTGTTTTCTTTGTTTTTTGTATTCTTTCTTATCTTTCTTGTTTAATTGTGGCAGCCACCTCTACCCTTCAAAATTAACTGATTCCGACCAAATCTGGACAGTGACAAGCCAATGACCTAGTTGTGTCCGCAAGGTTTTGATTGCTAGGCATCTCCTTGGTACCTAGAAACTGCCGAAAACCATATTTTTTCATACTTTTCACGTTTTGAGCTGTGGAAGCATTACTAATGGGTGTAGAAAGCTCTGATTTCTTTTGGCGTAATCGTGAGGTCATTCCCTATCGGAAGTATGCCATCCACTTTTCCCCTCTCTCCTCTAGTTTTTGAGTGGCAACCCTATGAAGATTGACTTCAGTGTCCCCAGCAACCAGTAACGGTTTTAAAAAATGCGCCCTAGTTTCCCAGCAGCTCAATGGAATTGAATGAAAGTTTGCAAGCGTATAGATATTGACTAATACTACAACTTTCTATGTACACCTTTGTGCTACATTGATCAAGTCAGGGATCAAATGGCATAAAATGCAAATACGTTGAAAATAGCTAAAATCACAACTATGCTTGTGCAAATGCTAAGATTCTGAAGATTATTAAGCCAGGTCCAAGATTCTTGGGTCGAATGTCGCACTAGAATACCTCAATACAAATACACCATTTAGTGCCGAAACTCATTTCCACTCACCGGTGGCACCACCTACTGTAGAAATCGTTCCTCTGGTGGGCCATTCCGCGAATTTCAAGTTCCCTAGCTTCACAGCAGAAGGATGGAATTGAATGAAACTTTGCATGTTCATAGATGTTAACGAGTACTACAGTGCCTCGTACATGCATGACCTATATCCGCCAGGCTAGAGGCCAAAGGTCATCAAGTGTAGAAAATAGGAAAAGTGCTGAACTTACAACCTTACTAGCGCAAAATGCTAAGCAAAGAGTCTAAAGCCAGGGCCATAATTCTTTGGTGGAATGCTGCACTGGAGTACCTCCCTATTGAGATAACTTGTAATGTCGAAGCTCACCTCTGGTGGCTGACAAAGCTTGGTCTGCTTAGAGCTGGCCATCACTGCCTACTGGCTTGTAATTTTTATTGTCATCATGATCATGATCATCATCATCATCCATATCTTTCTAACCCTAGGGTGGGGTGATGTAGGGTCCAGAGAGTCAGAAAAAAAATTAATCAGTGAGATATTAACCTACAGTATACTAGCCCAATTAAATGGGGCGAACTCCCATTCCCTCGTCATTCAAACATCAAGAATCTTGGCTCCACCGGATAGGTTCAGTTTGTTCTACACGTTGTCTCACATCCTCATCATATCAGCGTCATTCCGACGATTATCAGGTTATAAAAGGGGGCCATACACAGACCATACAACCCTCTGCACAAAATTCATCCAGAAAGATTCCTGATCAGCTTCTACACCTCTCTTTCTCACATACTCGCTTACCATATCCATCCATTTTTTCTTTGGCCTACCACGCCTCCTCCCACCTTCAGACTCGCTCATTTATACCCCTTTTCACCACTCTGTTAACACCTGTTCTCCTCGCACGACCATGCCATCCAAGCACACACTACTTCATCTCATGTGTCCACAGACTTCCTTACTGCACATCTTCAAGATTTACATTATTCCTTATCCTAGCCAGTCTCCGCCCAACACTCACATTCCTTGACATTTCTGTCTTCACTGCTCTACTCTTTTTATTACAGTGTTTAGGCCACATCATTGTCCCACACCCTTATGTTAGAGTAGACATTAAAGCTCCTGCAAGCCTCTTAGAGCAGCCACACTCAGACTTCTGCCTCTTGTAAGCCTTCATAGCTCCTGCCACTTTCCATCCCTGTACGCCTGCACTTTCCACTTCTTTCTTTTACACAGTTACCTTACCTCCACTTTATATCACTGCACTCAGGTACTTAAACTCTGTCACCAGTATAAATCTCTTTATCTCTATTCACTGCAACATCACACAGGGGGTCACCTTCTCAAGCATCACTTTACCCATATCTACAACTGTTTGAAGGCACAGTGTTCACAGATGCAAGTCTACAAGGCTTTTGTCCACTCTTTGCAAGCAGCACTGCATCATCTGCAATTATCAGATTTGAGATTCTCCATCCTGCGCCATACATTACCAAAGCCATCCCATTCTTCATTACTTGTGACTTAACCTTTCTCATAACCTCTCTCTCTCTCTCTCTCTCTCTCTCTCTCACACACACACACACACACACACACACACATGCACACGCATATATATATATATATATATATATATATATATATATATATATATATATATATATATATATATATATATATATATATATATATATATATATGGAGCCTCTGTGATACAGTGGTAGAGTGTGTGTCTCGCACGCTGGTGGACCAGAGTTATAAAAATTTTGGGAAGCATTCACCCAGCCACTTACTGCTTTGGCAGACATAAGGGGTGCTGTGGTTGAACCAGTTTCGCACACTAGTATGCCTGCACACAGTCGGCTTAAGGCGGGCCGATTACACTTGGTTCGCAGACTACACACACATCCAAAGCCACTCCAGCATTAGTCACACTCACTGCCACTGGGTAGATATATATTGGCTGTGTCGTCCCTGCTTCGGTAGGGATTGGCCGGTCCTGCAGTGGACACTCAATGGCTGATGATGATGATATATACATAGTAAGCTCGCACAGTGCGTGGGAGATTGGGCGGTCCTGGTCCTTGTGCAGTGTGAAATCGCTCACTGAGAATACATAATCTTATGGGAAAAATAACATATGGATGGTGCCCACTCATACCTGGACATTTTTTGGTCCTTAGAGACATAATAAAGGTCAGATTTTTCAGACATTGTACTACAGATATAGCTACAATAACAAAAATATGGGCAGTCACTTTAACAACAGTAGACAACAGACCTGATGGACTTAAATAACAGGGGTTCCGAGGCGCGGCAACACACTCAGAGTGCCCTCGTTGCCACCCTGGCCGCACCACGCTTGTTTAACGGTTGCCAATGTTGTATTATTCCAGGCTTTGATAAAGAAATTAATGGCCTGTCTAATGTTACATTTCTTCCAGAATGCAGCAACAGTCATTATGGTGGGGGTTGCAGGTATACCAGATGAAGCAGGTGAATCAGATGGGGCAGTGGAGAAGGAGGGGACGGCGGTGGGCGATTCAGGGGAGGTGGTGACTGGTGTGGGGAGGATCCTCCCTCTCCTCTTTGCTACTGCTCACATTTTCGGCAATTTCCTTCATCTCTTCTTACGTGTCTGTTTCATTCCTCATCTTGTTATGGACGTGTTGGCAGTATAACAACTTGGTGTTCGCGAAATAACTGTCATTATTATGGAAACTGGGTATCTATTCTAACTTACTGTTATTACCAAAAACGTTATTGTCGAAGTTGCTATTGGCAGGATCTTACTGTAGACTCCAATTGAGCACCTTCCCCACGAGCCTCTAGGTCACTATTGGCGCGTTGTGTGGGGGAGGGGGTCGCGTACTCGTGGAAAATGGCGTCTTTGAGCCACTCCTTGCCTCTACCTCGCGTTTTGTGAGGTAAACTCGAGCAATCAAGCTTTTTGGTTATTATTTTTGGTCACTCGAGCACAATGCGATTAGCGCACTCTGAGCTCGCGCAGTAGGCAAGCCCACTGTGTGTATATATATATATATATATATATATATATATATATATATATATATATATATATTATATCCAATTTGAGCCCAGTGTCTGCAGTTCTGGACAGAACTGGGAATTTTCGAATGTTAATAAAGTAGGGAACCCCCGGGTAGGGACCTATGAGCTTTGCGACTATGAGCCGATAGGCGGAGGGCGGTACGCTTAGTACCCACCCAGGACAGTGCCTCGCCGAGCAGCTCTGGGATCCAATGGGATATATATATATATATATATATATATATATATATAACAGAACCAAGCTGTGCACATGTGTCTGCCTATGCCTTTGTTTTTTTCATGATAAAGGTAATAGATATCGACCATCTACTTTTTCATCTTTAATAGTTTCTTTCCATGTTTCCTACTCTCTGTGCTTATTCTTTCCCCTCAGTGCCTTTCCTGCATAAACTCTGGCTACTTTTCATTATTTCTTTCAACCTCGTCATCCCACCACGCAGTACCTTTCTGTTTATTTGTTAACATCGTTACACCGCACACCGATTTGGAATACATAATTAAACATTCTTTACATGCAATCTACAAGTTGTCCAGATCCATTTGCTCTCAATTGACTCCAGCTCCTCCACCTTAGCTTAGTATTTATCGGCCATTTCTTAGTCTCTCAGCTTCGCTTTCACTCGCTCTGATCACTCCTCTCTCTTTCTCTCTCTGTCTGTCTGTCTCTCTCTCTCTCTCCATTTGGCCATGCAAATCACAATCGTATGGTCAGATATACCTCCGGATCGTCTTCTCACCACGCTTGTATCAGCCAGGAACACTCCACAACTTCGTTCTCTCAACAAGTCCGTAATCAGTCAGATTCCCTTCAGCACCTTCTCAGTTTCCTTTGTACGATGTATATTTATGTACATATTTAAGCTTAAAATAGAAATTACAAATTTGTAATAATAATAATAATAATGATGATGAAGATGATGATGATGATAATAATAATAATAATAATAATAATCATCATCATCATCATCATCATCATCATAATCATAATCGTAAATAGTATTAACATTATAAAACTTGCCTAGCCCCGGGTTCCTACGCTCCTCATGGGGCAATGTAGGATTGGATGATGGATGGATGGATGGATTATTAAGAGTACTAGCAGCAGCAGCAGCAGCAGCAGCAGCAGTAGTATTAATATTAGTATCAGTAGTTGTAGTGGCAATAATACTACCAGTAGTGGTAGCAGTAGTTGTAGTACCTTATAGTCACCAAAGTGCAACTAGTCACACACCCAAAAATACCATCCACCAGAAACTAAACTGTAGTACTTTAAAGGATGTTGCTATTTGTTACACCTTCAGCAGCACTATTACAGACAGGCTCTCTCAATGCTCACATATTGATTTAACCCGCCCCGTCCCGACGACGTATGGGTACGTTGCAACGAATTGCATTTGCCAGTCCCGGCGACATACCAGTACGTCGTGCAATTGCAATGTGCATAATTTCGACAATTTTCAAATTTCGCGCTTGATTTGCGGTACGTACCCTCGCCTAACCTTCCCCTACCTGCCACCAGGCGGGGACACTCGGTGACCCCGCGC
The DNA here is from genome assembly GCF_032717465.1 of Coenobita brevimanus. Lineage (NCBI taxonomy): Eukaryota > Metazoa > Arthropoda > Malacostraca > Decapoda > Coenobitidae > Coenobita > Coenobita brevimanus. The sequence goes on along the minus strand of NC_137053.1, from coordinate 16,000,054 downwards.
GACCCTCGCTAGCCCGCCACTCGTCCACTCACCTGGTAGCCACGGTCCTGCTCAGACATGGCTAAGAGAGGTCTCTCAGAGAGCGAAATTCAAGTCGCCCTGGACACCTTTACTGGCGACAGTGATTCCCCACTGGATGACGAGGAGATGGACAAGGATTATGTGCAGCCAGAGGAGGAAGAAACCACCAGCAGTGACAAGGAAGTTCCGTCACCCAGGAAGCGGCAGTACGTGACTTACCGTGCTGCTAGAGAGGGGCAGGAGGCAAAGAAGGCACGTGGTATATCATATCCCTATCCCCAGCGTGCCTTGGAAGCAGAATTCGAGGTCGAGGACGAGGACGAGGACGAGGACGGAGCCGTGGGACGTGCTGCCACGTGGTATGGACGGGAGGTGATTACCCATCATGGCCCAGAGCACACACCACGTCGTCTAAGCAGGTATGGGCCTAGCATTCTGTTTGGGGAGGTAGGAAGTGAAGTGGAGGGAGTGGGGAGTGAAATGGACATTCCTGGGATTAGGGAAAGTGAGAGTGAGGTGGGTGAGTCATTGCTCTCCCTACGCAGTGTGAGGCGGCAGAGTGGATCACGTGGGCCAGTGCGGGTGCGTTCATTATCACGTGGGGTTGTGAGGGAGGGGGAAGGTGGGGAGGAACCACTCCAAAGCACGTCTTATGCTCCCCAATATCCCCTAACACGTGGTCGAGCAAGGTTGCGTGAAAGAGCACGTGGTGTGGTAATGGAGGGGGAAGGTGGGGAGGAACCATTCCCCAGCACGTCTTCTGCTCCCCAATATTCAACCATTTCATCCCCACAGCCCCCTAATGTTCCTCAAGGCCGTAAGGGTAAGGGAAAGGGAAAGGGTAAAGGCAGAGGGAAGAGGAGTGACAGTGGGGAAGCCCTCCGTACTCCTTCTCCTCAACCTCCCCAACCAGGATCTCCTCCCCACCCAGACGAAGGCGGTGATGGGGACGAGGGATTTGTGTCGTGGGATTGGGAGGATGGGAGTGATTTTTCTCCCCTCATTCACCCCTTCACTGAGCAAGGGCGATCTGGCTGCATTGCACCAGGTATTCACTGTAATTCAAGCAGGTTGGATTTTTTCCACCTGTTTTTCAGTGAGGCCTTCGTAGATCAGATCGTTTTTCAAACAAACCTGTTTGCAAGCGCCCAGTGCCTAGAAAGTGAAAGATTGGGAACAAGGAGTAGGCATTTTATGATTTATGATTACCCTGTCTCCATTCCAGAAATGTTCTTATTTTTTGCCCTTGTCCTTTTGATGGGTATAATAAGAAAAAATAGAATTCCTGCTTACTGGACTAGGGACCCTGTTATGTTTACCCCCATATTTGGTCAAGTGATGAGCCGTAATCGGTTTCAACAAATTCTAAGTCGTCTCCATTGTTATGATGCTAATGACCCTGCAGATGCAAACAACACTGACAAAATGAGGCGAATTAGGCTGGTCTTTGATCACCTCAGGCAAACCTTTCGATCCTCATTCTATCCCTATAGAGATCTCGTCATAGACGAGAGTCTCGTGTTGTGGAGAGGCAATATTTCATTCAGACAGTATATACCCAGCAAAAGGCACCGTTTTGGGTTCAAGATCTTTGTTATGTGTGACTGTAGGACTGGATACGTGCAAGACATAGTCTTGTACACCGGTGCACAGACAGACATAATAGAAGATCGAAGTATAGGACTTTCGGGAGCAGTGGTAAAGACGATGATACAAGACTACCTTCATCGTGGTCACGTTCTCTACCTCGACAACTGGTACACTAGCCCTCTTCTCGCTCGTTATCTTCACAGACATGAAACGGGAGTCTGTGGAACCGTAAAGGTGAACCGGCGTCACATGGTCAAGGTAAGGCGGAAACTTGCAAGGAGTGAGGTTGTCTTCTTCAAAGCAAACAACATCCTTGCAACAATGTGGAACCACAACAGAAAAGTAAGCCTCTTGTCCACGGTTCACCGCCCCTTGATGCACCGTACTGATTCTGTTGATTACCATAGCGAGAGCAGGCGTCGTGTTTGGAAACCTGAGTGTGTAATGGATTACAATATAAACATGCACCTCGTGGACCAGTCTGACTCCATGATATCGACGGTAGAGTGTGCCAGGACCACGATGAAGTGGTATAAAAAACTGTTCTTTCCACTTGCTAGATATCACTGCTCTGAATTGCCACCACCTTCACGCCATGACCACAGGAGTTCAGGAAACCTTTGAAGGGTTTGTGAGGGAGCTCACACGAGAAATCTTTGCTAAGTATGCTGTTGAAAGGCCCCAACAGCGCCCCCGCACTGCCCCTATTACCCAGACTCCCCAGAGAATATCCGGCCGCCATTTCCCCACTCCTATCCCTCCCCAGCCCAACAGACCTAGGCCCCAGCGCAGGTGTCACGTGTGCAGTAATTCCCAGGTGAGACTCACGACACAGAGGAAGGACACCCGCTATGAGTGCGTGCAGTGTGACGTGGGTCTGTGTATTCACCCATGTTTTAGTGAATATCACACGTTGCTGCACTTTTAGCATGGTGTGAATGCGAAAGGACGCTGAAATTATGAGGTAAATGCGACAGACAGACGCTCTGTGAAAATATCAGTCATGTGGATCGCCAAATATTAGTATAAAGTGCCTACGGGTAGAACATAAGTGAAAACATTGGGTGTAAGTATATAAATCTGCCCTAAGTTGAAACTTACATAGAGAGGGTTGTTTGATGCGATATTCTGTCGCTCAGTGCAATAAATACGGCCCCTTATTATATATTTCTTATTATGTGACATTCTTACGGGTATAATATAAGTTCAAATTATTGTATATGATGATGTATATTCTAAGTCAAATATTCATAGCGTGTCTATAAAGGTAAGATTTCCTGACGCTTAGTCGAATGAATAAGGCACGTATTAGTCAAAATAAAAGTCAGCAAGTGATAAAGTGAATAATTAGTATATAAGTGTGTGAGTGAATTAGTATATAAGTGTGTGAGTATTATGTATGACGTAACATTCCTTGCGAGGGTATTTTCAGGCGATATTCTCACGCTCACTTGAATAAATAATGGCAGTAAGTATGTACAGTGCATTCTAGGGGTGTAAACGTGTGTAATGTAAGTGGGAAAATATAATCTGAGTGAATAAATAAAGTAGATGATGAAACACGATTGTTTGAGATCGTGGTTGCTACGTGAATAGGCGCTAGCATATCGCTAAATGCCCTCGTAATGAATGAAAATAATTGAAAACCTTCACAGTGGTGGAGGAAAGGTTCTATGTAAATGGGAAAATAATTGGAAAGTGATAAAACAATTTGGTATGTTGAAATACGAGTCATAGCGAGTGCGCTTACTAAGCTGATGTGCGCTAAACTTATGCTGCATGTCATCATAATGAATGAAAACATCTGAAAACACTTACAAACAGTTGTAATTGGTAAATTGTCATTGAAACAGAAGTATACAAGTAGAAAAAATGACAGGTTGACTCATACCAGAAACTTAGCATATAGCATGTTACGACTCGGACCTAACTCGCTATGCTCGCGCGATGGTACAATGCTTATTTTTCCTATATATGTGTCTGAAATCCATTATATTGTTACTGTTATTGTTTATTAGTTCAAATTCAATAAATGTAGAGGTGTTGTGTGTTGTTTGCCCCATTATTCCTTACCATAGAAAACGTAAACGCATATCCAGCCCATTACAGAATACGATACCTGCGGGGGGAAACCGCACCTGTACAGACCACTTATAGACCGCAGAGACCATTTCTTCATGATTTTCCATCGTTTCTCGACCTAAGCGGAAATTTTAGAAGAAAAATTTTTTTCCCCAAAAGGCTCGGGACTGGGGGATGTCATAGGTGCGGAAAGGCTCGGGACGTGACGGGTTTTAAACAACAATGCAACAAACCTAGACACAGAGTGGCTAAACATTAAGACACTGCTCCAAAGCGCTGCAGAAGACACCCAAAGCTTCTCCACTCACCTCCATGAAGACCGGTTTGATGATAATACTGAGGGCATGCATGACCTTCTTGCAATGAAGAATAGTGCATATAACAACTGGCTTGCTCATCTTAGCTCTTTAACTCTAGAAACTGAATTTCAGAAACTCAGGAGTGAACATACATACATACATCATCTTATCCTGTGTTGTCCCATGAGAAGCGTAGGAGCCCGGGGCTAGGCAAGTTGGTCCTGACATTTAAGATGAGAGTGACCAGTCTCACTCATCCCTGAGTGGCATTACGTGAGCAATAAACCCCAACCATTCCTTGGATATAAACCTGCACCGGCTCAATACGGTTGGAACGCCTTAACCCCCACCTGCCGGGGTTTTTTCGACATCGCCCACTCCTCCCTACGGGGGATTTCTGTTACTTTGTACAAAATACCCTTACTTCAAACCCTAATATCTGCCAAACTATAATGGCTAGAGTAAATAATAAAGATAAATAAGACTCATCAACTCTTCCTTTTTAAAATGAAAGTATCCCCACGTCTCTAGGTGGTCCTGCCAATGAGTAACGGTAAGTCAAAGATGACTGGTGTTCCGTGTTTGGCCGGCTAATCCGGGCTAATCAAGGAGCCACAGCCAGTGAGCTTGGACTCGCTAGCTAGCGTTGGCAGCACTGATCGGAGTGGTGATTGTAACACTGCCCGGCCTCTTGCAATTTTTCACTCATTCTTTAAATTTTTCATTACTTACCGTCGTAAGAATGAGTGATCACCCTGTCCATGTGGCTCCCCATAGGGTTTTCTGCGCGTTTCATAGCGCCACTGTGCCTCGTAGGTGTGTGGTAAAGGATGAGCAAGCCAGTTGTTATGTAGTAGTAATAGTAGTAGTAGTATTAGTAGTAGTAGTAGTAGTACTCACTTCTTGCATTAATTATAATAATTTCCCTCTACTACGGCACTTATATTTGCACTTGACATCACGATTACGGGTAATTGCACTTTGAGGAGTAAATGCTCTGGCTGTTTCATGCAGTATGGTTGAGTATGAGGTAATTACTTGTACTAACATTGTAACAAATTTGTACTAATCAGGGGCATCGTGAAAATATTACTAATGTTATACACAACTTACATTTTTTGTATTTTGCATCACAAATACGTTTATGCTCACATATTCGCCATTATT